>NC_069084.1:11194598-11794598 GCF_947172395.1 Bicyclus anynana | reverse complement strand
CCGTTGAACCGTTCCAAAGACTAACTCGGACACGCAGGCAGACCTGCAAATACTTAAAAATCTTGTTTGTAATGAAATATGGCTAAAACTCACGTGATATTAAGTCGGAGTATGCCCGACTAGTTTCGAACCCATACGGGACCCTTAGTCATAAGCTGGTTCTTGCAACGCGGCACGATCCAAACATATTCACGATCTTGTTTGTATTTTGGTACCTACTTGAGAAAACGCAGTTATTATGAAATGACAGGTAGACTTTCTTTTTTTTAAATGGATTGAATTTATAAATAGGGACATAATTAGTTTCATTGATCAAGCCCTTTCAATCATTATCAATGATCTACAGTTTCTGTTTAAATTGGTTGATCTTTGGCTAGTAGGTATCGTCTAATGGAAAATCACTTAAGAAAGCTAAGAGAAAAGATTTTGCCATTATTTTCTTTAATTCCTTTGTTTAGAGTAGCAGCGGCCAAGTTTCTATACTTTGTTATTTGATCAAACATTCTCGCGTTGGCACATATTAGGGTCTGCCACCAACATATTAAGTCGGGAAGTGTACCTTCCTATTATATATGAAAAAACTTCGATACACGCACGTCCGCCTGTACTACGTCACTTTTAGTAAGAATTATGAAATGATCCAGACAAAGTAATAAAAAATTTGTTATCGCCGCGTTGCAAAGACTTGCGATATAAGGCGCCCGTCGTACGGACGGCTTCAGTTCAGTGTGCTCGTGGCGTTCGAGCCGTCCACATCTCTTGTTGTGTAATTCTTTATGGGTTACTTAGGATAGGCGGGGAGAGTGAATTGAGTCGAAAAGGGGAGTGTTTATTAACAGTCAAAGGTATATTTAACCCTACAAACAACTTTCACAAGTGCGTGACTTCACTCAAGGTCATTTTCTGCCATTCTAGGGTCTTATTTTGGTTACAGTTTGATTTGTCAATTAAGTTGTCCTGACAAATGTTGCGAATAAAATGTCGATATAAGGGACACAATTTAAGATCCATTTACAGGAGAAATATTATTCACTCCGAAAGTATGCTTTTTAGAGCACTTGTTCCTTAGACATTTTTAATTTTTTTTTTATAGAATATAACCCTAGAGTTATGTAAAATACTCCAAAGCAACCTGTACCTATAAGACTGTTTAAGATATGCACTAATTTGTAATTATCATAGTATCTACCAAAGAATGTTTTAACGGTCTCAACCTTTGTTCGACATTAGTTTTCTTATTTTGGTAATCACTTTTGAGACCGTTAAAACATTATTATATCACACCCTATTTATAGTAATCCAAATAATTCTGACTAACCATGTAACGCACGCCTTTATTGATCCTTGCATTTTCAAATAAGTAATCGTAGTGGTAAGAACTTAGAGACGAGACAACCCGCGCTTCACTAGTAAGCTACTTCATGATATTTATCAATAAATAATTTTGGCAAGGTTGCCAAAATGCAATGCCTTAAAGTTATGGGACATAATCCACAACACCCTGTAGGTATATAAGCAGCTAAAATCTCTGTCGCCGATAGCTTTCTTGTGATTATTTGTTTGCGTTCCGCTAGTTCTTATATTATAGGTTTAAAATCACGAAAACACGAGCTAACAAAGCTTAGTAGAAAAACAAAATGTTTGAATACCTTGTTTCTCGATCGATTTCTCGAAGGATTTCTCGTTCTACTTTCTCTTGTTTATTTTTCTCTCTCCTATTGTTATGCAGAAAATGAGATGCGAATTCTTTACTTATCATTTAAAAAGGATTTACCGTTGGTAGTTATTGCAACCCGGGACGTCTGTTTTGAAAGTTTTTTCGTTATATAATTTCAATTTATTACTAATTAATGTTTGGGTTAGAATAATTAAAATATAAAATTAAATGTACGGAAGATTATGATAGGTAAACATTTTTATATAGTGGTGCATAGCAATGAATTACATTTTGTAATTTAAAATATATATCAAGAAAAATATGAAGTTTAGAATTTTACGTATAAAGATAGCTATTATTATTAATATATTAAGAGCAAAGAACGGGGAGTGTTGATCGATCGTCAAGGAATTCCTTAACCCTACATCCTGTAGTCACAAGTTCAAGATTCTGCTCGGAGTTCTTCTCTCTACCACGCGATGGAACCGGCACCCGCACGGTGAATCCATGGAATGCTTAGATATTCGTCTCATATTTCTATTCATATTATTGCTAGTTAAAAGTATTGAAGAGTAAAGCATGGCGTCATTGACCCTCAACGCCTTTCCGGCTTCCCTTTTGGTAATGTACCTCCAAATCTATATTGAATGGGCTATTAGATGCCTAATTGCCTATTCAATTTAACCTATTAAGTTCTTTAGATTTAAATTCAGATATCAAATAGGTATAAGTTGCCATTTTTTAATTTAAATAGCAACTAAACCTCCCTGACCATTTCAAACCGTACATACCTGTAACATGTTAATAATATTATTTATATCACATTTGCTCGTAAAGTATCGTTTATTTCACCAATTTCAATATCGTAATGTATCATTGCGCACATGCGCCGTAATGTAATATAAAACGATTATCATCCGTCTAAAAACGAACGGTAGGTACTTTTTTAAATATCGGCAAAGAGTTTTTAAGTCAGAAAAGAAAATTTTGTATGGCAACGTTTACACTATGTGTTCTGACATGTCGTTATGGCTTCTGATGTGTCGCATACAAAATGTATGATACCGATTCTGTTAACGTGATCTCCGAAGCACGGAGTGTAACACCAACAACTTCCTGACACCAGAATATTGACTAAAAATTTCTTAAAAGAAAAATCAAGACAGATTCTCATTATAACTCCCTCATCATCGCCATCTCCTTACCCTTATCCCACTTAAATGGGGTCGGAAAAATATGTCAATCTGTACCATTCGTCTCTATTACTCGTCAACTCATCATCCACTCCTTTTACACACATGTCCTCTTTCACACAATCCAACTATCTCTTCTTTGGCCTTCCTCTCCTCGTATGTCCTTCCACTTGCACATTCAACATTTTTCTAGTAATATGACTTTCATATCCCTCAATGAGGTCTAATAATACTGAATTTAAATAACTATATTTTTTTTTAAAACGGAATTCAGTCAGTTGGCGCATTGTTTGTATTTAATTAATTCTTCAACCATAAAGACTGCGTTTTATAGTCAATGCATTCAGATGTTGATTGATTATGCCGAGTAATATTGCAGTGAAAATTTAAATGAAAACTGTGGAATCTCAAAGCACATGAGGGGATAAAAACAAATTGCTTCCAGTAAGTTATAAAGGAAACGAAAATAAACTAAATGTAGTTAGAACACAAACTAAATCTCAAATTCTAAGGCAAAAAGTTTCTTATACCCGTCTGCTTATTCCGCCTAGTTGTTCAACAAAATTTTAAATTCGTTCCATAATGTACAGAGTAGTCATTAATGTAGTTAGAACATATACTAAATTTGTTTCAAATTCTAAGGCAAAAAGTTTCAATCCTTCTGCTTATTCCGCCTAATTGTGCAACTAAATTTTAAATTCGTTCTATAATAATGTACGGAGAATTCAAGTTTTTAATGGCTTATAATGAGACGTGATAGCCCAGTGGATATGACCTCTGCCTTCGATTCGGATGGCATAGGTTCTAATCCCGTCCGGGGCATGCACCTCCAACTTTTTAGGTATGTGCATTTTAAGAAATTAAATATCACGTGTCTCAATCGGTGAAGAAAAAACATTGTGAACAAACCTGCATACCTGAGGTTTTTTTTTAATTTTCTACATGTGTGAAGTCAGCATTGGGCCAGCGTGATGGACTAAGGCCTAACCCTTCTCATTCTGAGTGCTCAACAGAGAGCCGAATATGGATTATTAATAAGAATTATGATGAGCTTAAACCACATACGGGTTGGCGAACTGAGGGCGATCATGTAAGACCACAGAACATGGGCTAAAGCTAACGTACACACGTGTCTTACACACAGTTAAGACACTGGTACGATCACTATTCCTATGTTATTGGTGTAGGCTCTGAGGCACGGAGATAATACACTATAATTTCCCAACTCTGGACTGAGACTGAAAATTTCTTGGAAGAAAAGTAAGCTTAATATTTCACAGCTATAGATATGTATGAAAACTTTTAAAAATAATATTTTAATTTATCATAGAGGTAAAGTTTGTGGTATTGTAGGGGGTTATCTCGGGATCTACAAAAGCGATTTTGAAAATTCTTCTACCAATAAAAAGTCACGTCATTTGTGAGTATCATAAGCTATATTGTATCTCCGTATTTTTACGGACAAGTGAACTACGCTGGTGAAACCGCGGGACGTTGGCTAGTAACTAATAAGTTGCAAGAGATCTACGATTAAAAGACCGCACTCAAGAGGTCACAAGTTCGATCCCCGTTCGTTGAACTAGTGTCGTATTCACTACAGTCTATACGATTAACTGAACGGAAGGTGAATGGTCATATTTAAATGTATGGCAAAACTATTCAAAACAAATAAATTGTGTTTAATTTCAAAACTTATATTGCTTTAGTATTCATCAGTGTATGTCCACTCCACAACAATCAACCTCTGACCACAAACAGAATTGAATCTGTGGTGTTTTTGTTTGAAACTGTTCACAAAAGTTGCGCTATGCACGTATCAACTTAATCGAAAGTTTATCGTTCGTGGTTATTCTCGGTAGTTCATGTAATATAATGTACTAGCTGACGCCGCGCGGTTTCACTCGCGTGGTTCCCGGTTCCGTAGGAATACGGGGATAATATAGCCTATAACCTTTCTCGATTAATGGGCTATCTAATAATGAAAGAATTTTTCAAATCGGACCAGTAGTTCCTGAGATTAGCGCGTTTAACCAAACAAACAAAGAAACTCTTCAACGTATACGTAGCAGCTTGTGACAGTCTTAGCTGCTATGTTCCCAGTGTCTCAGAATCCATGACCATTTTCACGGTAAAAGGTAACTCAGAGGAACATATTCGTGCTAGTTACAGTTTCAGCCTTTTCTGCAATATTTTACCCATTATTTGCACAAAATTATCATTTCATTAGGAATTGTTCTCTGTTATTAAAAATGCCTCAGTTAACAAATCTTTACGCGCCGTTTTGAAATCGCTGAATCGTATTCAAGCATTTGTAAGAGTTTCGGAATGATTGGGAACAAATCATCTTATAATGCCATTTAGCAAATTTTTATTTAGGTCTCTAAACCGCGCAGTCAGTTCAAAGACCTAATTAAACACTCTCTCTTTCTCTACAATTGGGTATTTTTATAACTAGGGAAGATGTTCGAATTTGTTTTTTTTTTTAAACTTCAACATAGGGTCCAAAATATAGGGGTTTATAAGTTGTACCAACGTATCTGCTTATTTTTCTGTGTACGTATCTATGGTGTTAAAGTTTCTAAACGAATCTACCGATTATGATACAATTTTTGTATTAGTACCATCATTATCAACTATATATACAATGTATATGATAAAGATACGATGAGATAATTTGAAGGTTTCGGCGTTTCTGAAAAGTCGTTGTTTTAGCTAAATTCATGAATGTTCGTAAATTTTGCCAAAATAACGTTTTCATCGTGATTTTAATATAGGTACTTTACTCACATATCATATTACAATAAACTACGAGGAATATATCAGTTCTAAAGTGTTAGAAAAAAAATATCACAATCAAAAAATGTTTTGATGATCTTTTTCTTAAGCTTTTGTCTTATTTTTGTCGTAGATTGCAACTTAACTTTAAAGCCGGTTTCTTAACACTGGGATGTGGTTCTATGCATCCCCTGGAAATATGGCCAAAACTGCGCTATTTCTTGGTAAATGGTTATGTGGGACCCCACGCATGATCTCACGGCGCAGTGTGATCTCCCCATTGATCGGCATCCACACTTTTTTTGAAAAATTCATAATATTTTTTTAGAAACTTTCTTTATTATTATTAGAACGTTAAACCATCTCGTAACATAGCAAGAACCTTATAGCCTTGTTTTTCTGAAAAAATATAAATGTTTAAAAATATATTGTTTATTTTGTTCAGTTTTTATTACAGAGGAAAATAATACAGAAGTGTTTAAAAATATGTTCATTTGGTTTTCACGGTTTTTTATTTACAGCGGAAAATAACACAGAAATACTTACTACAGAATTTCTAAGCGGATGAAGTAATTTTATAATGGCACGCCGACGTTACTCTCCCCTTGAGCTGCAAACTTCGCTTAGCATCACGTTCTTGTAAATAATAAATGCTCTTTCAAATAACAGATAAAAAATTTAATTATATTACTTTACTTGGGAGACAGAAAAATAAAATAATATTACTTAATTTAAAAATATTGTAATACAGAAAGTAATTGAAGAATCTATACTAATATTATAAAGCTGATAAAATTAATTTGTTACCCATACTAACACTATAAAGCTGAAGAGTTTCTTCGTTTGTTTTGTTGAATGAACGCGCTAACCTCAGGAACTACTGGTCCGATTTGAAAAATTCTTTCAGTGTTAGATAGCCCATTTATCGAGGAAGGCTATATTTTATCGTACCGTACCCGTACTCCTACGGGAACAGGAACTACGTGGGTGAAACCGCGGAAGCGTCTACTAGTTAATTAAATATACCTAAGTTATTAGAATCGTTTCGGTTGTTTAGCCTTCAAAAAGGTAAGGACTGACTGGCAAATTTACAAATAGTGAAGTGCCCAAGGTTTTTAACTACGTTACGCACTGCACTTACAAAGTGAAAGAGAAAATTCCTTCTCAAATCCTGGATCGTAATATTATATCCTAATGGTACCTCCGTGGCGCAGTGGTATAAGCGCGGGTTACAAAACAGAGGTCAAGAGTTCGATCCTTATTGGGCCGATTGAGGTTTTCTTAATTGGTCCAGCTCTGGCTGGTGGAAGGCTTCGGCCGTGGATAGTTACCAACCTACCGGCAAAGACGTAGCGTCAAGTGATTTAGCGTTCCGGTACGATGTCGCGTAGATACCGAAAGGGGTATGGATTTTCATCCTCCTTCAAACAAGTTAGCCCGCTTCGACCTTCATTGCATCATCACCCACCATCAGGTGGGATTGCAGTCAAGGGCTAACTTATAAGTAATTAAAAACAAATCTTCCTTATATGGAGTGCTTCTTCATATTATATTAATGATTTGGAATATAAAACAATGCAAAAATGTTCACCTATGAAATGAATTACTTTAATAATTTAGTGAAAGTTAGAAAGAGACGAATATCTTAGCAATCCATGGATTCGCCGTGCAGGTGCCGGGTCCATCGCGTGGCAGAGAGAAAAACTCCGAGCAAAGTCCAGGACTTGTGATCTGGATGTAGGGTTAAGAAATTCCTTGACGATCGATCAACACTCCCCTTCTCCGATCGTGTTGTTCTCCCTGCCTAGCCTAATTTGGTAAGATCCTATTAGAACAGCTTTAGATACACGTTCTAATATAGAACTAGCTGCAGTTCTAGAGAGGCCAAGGTCTTTAAGCAAGTTATAGAGAGATTTTGCTGGTAATCCTCTCGCACCTACTTCTACGGCGTAGTCTGTACGTCATTACGCTACATAGCCATTTTTATAGTTAGTTCATTTGTTAGGTTATAATATTGATTCACTTATATACTGTGGTTCTTCGGAATGTTAAGGACTACTGTATAAAAGTGAATAAATTTTATGACCTAACAAAGTTTTCAAAAACAAAGGAAGTATCAATCGATAGTTCAATCTGTAGCTGTAAAAGATGACTAAGTTTCAGGCAATATTGCTTCGACAGCCAAACGGTGAAAACTTTGAACATTTCGTACAATTATAAAACTTGTGCAATATAAACTTTAGTGTTAAAATTGTTTCTTACTACATAAATCACTTTTTCATAGATATAAATGTTGCCAGTGTTTTTTTATTAAATTAATAGTTACTTTGTATTTCATAACAACAAGGAATTGGGTTCTTCCAAAACATAAATACTAATTTTTCATTGAGTTTTTTCAAAGTCGAAGTCTAAATTCATTTATTTTAATTAGACTTATAGCTTATCAACTTCGTTCGTAACACTCCCGATGGTACGCACGGGCCGGGGGGCGTGTAGCGATGAATGACTAACCACGACTCATGCATCTCACTTCCCCGCACGCACGATTTCACACCCGCGCAGTCTTTTCCCCCGTCGCCCGCATATCATGCGAGTTTCATCAACGAACTTGCCTTTCTATATTTGTTAACAAGCACTTTTAAACCTCAGGTTTTATATAATTAGATAATGTATTCCAAACGAGCCCACAACAAACTCAGCCACCATTTTACCATTTTACATTATAAAACTTATTGTGAACGTAAAAATTCATAAAATGCATTTAATTTCGATACCGCTAAAGAAATTTTGACGTTTACAGAGAACACAAATGTTAAATACATAATAAAGAAAATTATAATATTACGTTAATATTATTTTATTAGTTTTGTCTTTTATTAACATTGTTAAAAATAAAAAAGGACAAATGATATGAGATAAAAATTTTAGCTAAAAGTGAATGATAGACTTGACGCTACAGAAAGTATACAGTTTCTGATTCAAACCCCTTATATTAACCCATGGGATACCACATACCACTACCAGTCCGTTATTTGCAACTACAATTACCATTTTAATCAATATTGGTTAATTATGACGTCACGACTACATGACACAAAGGCGTTAGCTTTGGCGTTTTCAATGATCTGCGTTGAAAACAATAAAGTATGAGAAATAATGGATCATTATCAACAACTAGATTAGATTAGACAATTCTGAGAACTAATAAAGCAGTTGCTGACAAAATGCTGTCATGCATTGTGAAAGCAAGCCACCTACACCACCACCACCTACACCACCACCACCTACACCACCACCACCTACACCACCACCACCTACACCACCAATACCAACACCTGCTAACCAACGAAAATAAATTCACAAATGTTTCCCAGTCGTAACATCAATATTTGATTTAACACGATTTTAAGAAAACAAAAAAAAATTACATAAATTGTTATATCTATGTCGTTGATTTAAGAGTAAAGTAATTTTTCACTATTCTTGCTCAAACACACTGTAACTTACATATTTTTCAACATTAATTGTTATTGTTGTCTTCATCTAGTGAGAATGGTGATCCTAATTTGGAGATGGATGAAATTTTCAATCTATTACCATCAAAGTCGAGACGCATTTACTTAAATACTTACCTACGAAAAATTTAATAAGTGGAGAAAACAACAACGAATGGATTCACTTACGAAAGGAGTTTTTTAAACTATTATCTCCCACGTTTACCTCACATACTCATTATTCATCGTCACAGTAGTCGGAAATTATGTTACCGGGTAAAAGCACCTCCCTTATTATCCAAGATTGTTGACTTTGTACATTTAATTTTCAATTAAAATAAATCATTGAATATTGTACTAAACTATTTTATTTTCTCGCAATCGTAGTAAAAAGCAGAGAGTAACACGTGGGGCTAAACCCATTATAAACTCGGTTTCTATTTAGCCTAAAAATACCTCGTATATAATGGGTCTTTTTAGCCCCTTGTATAACAATCTACTATATAAAGTGTAGTCAATGGTTAAATTGTTCCTATAGGTACCTATTAATTTCAGTCAATAATTTTATAAGAAAAAGCTTCGACTATCGATAGTGCGTAAGGAGGTTTTGAGGCACTTAAAAAACTCGAAAGAGAGCGGACAATTTATTTTTAATTAAATTTTTTAAATGTGCCCTTTTTCTTCTTTTTACTATCACACAAAATTGAGACATGAATCGAAAGTGGATTAAGATGTGAATCGTAAAACGCTACGGGCATTTTATTGGTCTGTCTATCTCCAAAAGTTTCAATACCTTAAATGAAAAGGGAACTTTAACATTTGAAATTTGACGAACAACAGCCAAGCTTATGACAAAAACACTCATAGCCGTTATTACCTTGACATTATAGATTGAGAGCCTCACCTACATTATTTTATACAAGCTGAAAGTTTTCTTGAAACTTTCAGCAACTGAGTAAATGATTTTTCATAGTAAACCGAAGAAAATATTTTAAAAAATCACTCAGATGATTGACAGTTTGTTGTTACCTAATAAGTACTAATAAAGCTTTTTTGCGACAAAGTTCATCAGGGTTTGATCGCCAAGCTCATTTATGTGACAACCAGCATAGTTTACCGCATAATATTGCGGTCGGTAGAGCATGGAAGCTGATGTAATAGGGATGATGAAAGGTTTCAATATATTGATTTTTATGAGACATTCTGGAAAATAAAGTGAATATTCACTAATAAATACATATGAAACTAAGATTTTCTATATGTTTATAAATAAACAAGATTATAAAATTTCAAAATAAATTAAAAATCTTTTTACGTAATTGGATGAAAATTGAAACATTTTTAGCTTCCTTATATTTAATGTGACATTTTTCATTGCTTGAAGAATAAACATAAACACACAAATAACAAAGATATTTGTACTTTTCTTTGAACGCACATCCAAATCTTACGTAATTTTTTTGTGGCATTTATAATGAAGGTTTATTTAGCATTCCATGGCAGAGGCACAAAATTAACCCTTTAAATACTTTTAGTTCTGAAAATAATGATCGCAGATACCCTGTTACTTCTACAAAATTATTTTTATAGGACGTGTTCCTTGCGTGCTATCAAATGGACCATCAATAAGGTTCGTTGAGTATTATTATAAGAATTAAACTTCATAGTTGCCTACCGTACTTTTTGGTTTGAGTATCTATAGGCTGAAAGTTCAGTTTTTTTTTTAAATATGACGAAGGCTTCATCATAAACGGCTCTGAGACTATGAGCTCGAGTATTTACCGCCTGTTACCGTCGATTCTGTTTTCAACATTCCATTTATTCATCGTTTGCCAATAAGTCCACATGACAAGAGCCTTTTTGTGAATCCTGAAAGGGTAAACAATGACAATATACAATAGCTGAGGTACGAAGTAAAAGAAATGGAAAAGAAAGGAAGCCTTTGTTAAATTTAGTCGGTAGCCATTATGTTTTTATTATTTTATAGTCTTTTCACTACCACCACTTTGATTATCAACATATTTTATATTTAAAACTAACCCAACATTTAAAGTTATCAACAGTTAAACTGTTCAATAAAATTAAAACAAAATAGGTACCTATTCGATTAAATAAATTTTAAAAACATTGTAATTAATAATGACTTAATTAATGAGTTGATCAACATACTATCCTCCTAATATTATAAACGCGAAAGTTTGTAAGGATGAATGCTTGTTTGGATGTTTGTTACTCTTTAACGCCGCTATTACTAAAGTGATTAGGCTGAAATTTGGAATAGAAATAGATTTTTATCCCGAAAAAATCCATGGTTCCCGAGGGATTTGTGAATAACTAAATTCCTCGCGGATGAAGCCGCGGGCGTCCGCTAGTAGGCTATATGTTATCCCCTTGTTATTTAGTAATGGAAACTACGTGGGTGAAATTGTGAGGTTCTACTAGTAAATAACTAACTTTGCTATAATACAGATTTACTGACATTCCAGAAAACGCTACATTATATAAACTAATTGACTGAATTTGAGACAATAACACCTATATAAACTGTTAATATTTCTACCTATGGCTGAATATTTGAATATTTCAGCCAAGAACTCTGTTACTATTTAATCTGTGGCGGAGCGTATTTCTGTCATGGCCGTACGCGAGCGCGCGAAATCAGTTCTTCACCGCTTACGCCTCGCAGTGCATGCCTGATGTGGAAGCGCGAACTGTTCGAATTCCGAACGCCGGAAAAGTTTTTAAATTTGGATCAATAAACTAGGAAGTGAATAAAAAAATATTATTGTCTATTATTAAATGAGAAAGTAATTTTTTATCTACATACCCACAGTTTATATAAGTTACATTTACGTTATTTTTTTTCGGAAGTTTCAGTTTTTGTGAGTGTTTGAACATCGATTTAGAAGTTTTGTATTTGTGAAAATTTCTGAACTTTTGCCAGAGCTGTTTGAAATGTAAGTAGCAATGCATATTTTTTATCGTCGCCGATCTTTACACAAATGAGTTTAATATTGTTTTTGTTGGTATACCGATTGTCGTAAATTAGCGAAGCAAACTTTGTTATTATCGAAGTTATCGCATTTTTTATTACATCGTAGGTATGTGCATAGAGTAAGATGTTTTTGAAACTACAAATTTTATAATTCGAATGCTTAGCGACTGCGTACCAGATTTACAATTGTAGTACCTAAATAAGTTTTAGTTTTCTTTAATTTAATCGGATTTAAGCTTATTGATTTTAGTTAGAATTATAAGTTAATATATAATATATGTACGCAGTGATAATTATTATAACTATTATTAGATATTGTTTGGTGTTAAAATTTTAATAGATTTTTCATATTTTTAAAAAAAAATTATGTATAGATTTCAAGCATTTCCGTTCTCGCTTTTGCGTGTGACAACCGAGATCTTTCCAATGTCCTCGAAACCGCAACATTTTTTTTTGATTAAAAAAAGTTGCCAAATAGGAAGGGCATTTATGCCAGAGCTCGTTCAGGGACGTATTATAATCAAGGGTAAGGTTGGTGGTATAATTTACAGGCAACGATTTTATACTGTTAGATATGTTACGTGCCTAAAAAAATCACCGCAAAAGTGATCCGAATTCCACTGAGCGGACACACTTACGTTATATATTTATGTAAGTACATATAGCTTTTACACTTTCTGAACACACAAATCCACAATTCAGACAATATTTAGGTATTATTTGTTTATATAAGTTTCGTTGTTTACTATGCGACTAAATTAAATTAAGACAATTATCCACCATTGTTCGCCACGGCTTCGACGCACTAGTGACATATCTAATAGTACAAGATCTTTGTTTACAGGCACATACAGCTCAACACTTGTGCTTCAGGTTGTAAAATACTACGACGCGATCTTAATAGGTCCTGCAAATTGTGACTTTCCGAAAAACTTTGATGTTTCCATAATGTTTAGGGAAAATAAAGAATACTATAATATCGATCGATTCATCATCATCATCATCATTAACAGCCGATGGACGTCCACTGCTGGACATAGGCCTCTTGCGTGGACTTCCAAACAAAACTGCGAGCATCCAGCTGCTTGATGTCCTCAGTCAACCTTGTGGGGGGTCGACCAACACTGCTTTCCGGTGTGGGGTCGCCATCGATCTAATATCGATAACATTTAGAAAAAAGACGATTTGTTTGACTAATGAAACCCTGTTTAACATAAATTTCTATACTAGTCGAAGTTACGAATTCCAAAAGTTTCACATGTTGAATTACGCGTGCCTATTGTTGTAAATTAATAAAGTAAAAAAATGTTACACTTTCTTGGTTAAAAATGTTACCATAGAACCTTTTTGGTAAAAAAGATATACGAGAACGTGATAACCCCTTCGACCCTTACTATCTCATATCTTTAGACCTATCACTCACATACTTTCATTTATAAGAGGGAAGGTCGTAGGGACATAGCTGGAAATAGTCAGTTAATGCTTTTTCATGAAATTGAAAACCTTTTTAGAGACTCTTGAAGACTGCGTGAAGTTATTTACTCGTATACACAAATTAATCAATAATATACAGATGGAGCGTACGGAATACGACGGTTCTCAAAAACTAAAGAAATAAGATGGAGTATTTTTTTATTGGTTATTATTGATTATTTATATTAATTTACGTAATTAATTAAATTATTTATTAAATAATTTAATTATGATTAAATGTATGTATATGTATGTATATGTATGTATATGACTGTCTACAAAATATATAATATTCGGAGTCATAGAAGCTTTCGCCTCGTCAAAAAATTTACATTATTGTTGTTAGTGTTAAATTTTGAAATACAAATTATGAAAAAAGTTTGTTTAAGCGGATGTCAAGGAGACGTGACTTTTGTTTTTTTATGGGTTGCACCGGCTTCAGCACGTTGTTTGTAAAGACTCTCTCTGTTTACTCTGTGCTCGTATATTCCAGATTCCTTTTTATCTACTTCTGCGAATTATAATATTGATAATTTTCAAACACAAACGTGATTGTCTACTCGCATACTTTACTAGCGAACTCTAAGGGCTTTCACCCTCTTAGTAACCTATGCCGCAGGAATACGGGGATAAAACACAGCTTTTGTTACGTGCAGACAATGTAGCTTTCCATTGGTGAAATAGTTTTTAAAAACGATCTAGTAATTTCATAGCCTTTTTACTAATAGCAAAGATTTTTATTCTACAGTTATTTTAATTAGTGTAGACTACTACAACAAAAGTCAAACCGTCTTCTGAAAATAGACGATAAATCGGATACGCGGCATCGTAGCAGCCAAATTTGAGGAAACGCCAGTATATTTTTACACGTAACAGTTAGGCCTATTTTAAACTCCTATATATCGTCATAATATTATATTATAAGTACCACATGTAAGGAATGAGTATATAAGAGGAAGTCTGAAGGTGGCGCCAGTGACAGAAAAATTGAGGAGTAGAAGGTTAGCTTGTTATGGACATGTAATGCGTAGAGAGGAAAGTCATATTACTAGAAAAATGTTGAATGTGCAAGTGGAAGGTCATAAGAGGAGAGGAAGGCCAAAGAAGAGATGGTTGGATTGTGTGAAAGAGGACATGTGTGTAAAACGAGTGTATGATGAGTTGACAAGTAATAGAGACGAATGGAAAAGATTGACATATTTTTCCGACCCCACTTAAGTGGGATAAGGGTAAGGAGATGATGATGATGAAGTACCACATGTACATTTGGCGTCGAGACACTAGGCCTGTGGGGCAGAAGCGCTCAGACTCTCCACAAGGAGATCAGCAAACGCCTCAGAGCGACAGGCGACCCTCGGGCGGGCAGCTTTCTCGCGCAACGAACTTCAATCGCAATTCAACGCGGGAATGCTGCCTGCGTGATGGGCACCCTACCAAGGGCGGCAAATTTTGATAAGTATTTTTAGGTATTAGTTTACTTAAGCTATATATATATAGTCCTTATATTTTATTTTTATAATAAGTTTAGCCTATTTAAGTATTATCTTCATGAATATAACCCATGTGTTATTAATTAAAAAAAACCATGTACATTAAAATAAATAATAAATAAATAAATAAAATCTTTATTAACCAAAAATAGATACAAAAACCAAGTTTTGTATCTATTTTTGATTGCCTGTGGTCTCCACACTAGATTGATCTGTATCGTGGAGACCATTCATGTCAAATTTAGACGTATAACCAAAATCATTCAGTACATACAACTACAAAGCATACCTACCCTTTGCAGCCTGCGTATTGACACAAAGACTGTGACGACTTCATGCTCGGACACGCTTGTGAATCTAGTGATACATTCTGATGCATTCGGACGATCTTGTGTTAATTCCAAATGTGTGCCAACACTGTTCAATATACAGCCTTTGTTGCTATCGCACTACGAGTAGGTTCTAGTTGTTTCAGTACCAGTAATAGCTCTTTGTAATGCCCGGTACACACGGCAATGATAAAACTGCACAAATAGAGTGCAAAGTCCGTTTGTGCAGATTTATCAAACACTAGCTGACGCCGTGCGGGTTCACTCGCGTGGTTCCCGTTCCCGTAAGAATACGGAGATAATATAGTCTATAGCCTTCCTCGATAAATGAGCTATTTAACACTGAAAGATTTTTTTAAATCGGACCAGAAGTTCCTGAAATTAGCGCGTTCAATCAAACAAACAAACTCTTCAGCTTTATAATATTAGTATAGATGTGTACGAACATTGGCGCAGATTTTTTCGGTATGTGTGTGAAGCGGTGTGAGCCATCTCCGGCCACGGCCTATCTTAACCACCCGCTAATTTACTTATATCTAAAAAAACATGATAACTCTGCTTTCATAATAAAAACATTATCCAAAAAAGTTTGCTATAATGGTTTACGACATTTTTAAATCATCTTTAATTTGTCCCCAACGGGGACAGCCAATGATAATTTTATACTATAGATCGGTTACATCCCAACAAAATCCACACAAAAAGTGATCCAAAATAGGCTACAAAACTGAGCACGCATGCACAATTTTGTCTTTAATTCCATTATTTATTTTATATATATATAACTTTACACTTCCATAACACACAACTCGACATTGTATACGATATTTAGGTATTATTTGTTTAAATAACGCCCGCTTAACCACAACTAATATTGAGATGTGGAAACTACCTCTTTTGAGCGCCTCATTTTTCATGACCTAGTAACACATCTAAACAGTATATAACATCATTGGGGACAGCCATAGATTATTGACATACAGCCTGCATACAGCCTTGAGTTTTATTACAATTATTGAAGATTTATGATTGGTTTGTTACGCTTGTTTGCGAATTTTTTTGGCAATCTAACAAATACAAGCGAAATATTTTTTTTAAAGTACATTTAGATTTTACCTCCCGAATGGGTGGGGGAATGTTGTTCCAACATTTTGTGGCAAGATATTTAAAACTGCCACAAAATGCTGCAGACCTGTGCTGTGGCATTATTAATAGTGGTACTATAGACCTCTTACCAAAGCTTAGTTTTTTTTTTTTTTTTATTCTTTACAAGTTAGCCCTTGACTACAATCTCACCTGATGGTAAGTGATGATGCAGTCTAAGATGGAAGCGGGCTAACTTGTTAGGAGGAGGATGAAAATCCACACTCCTTTCGGTTTCTACACGACATCGTACCGGAACGCTAAATCGCTTGGCGGTACGTCTTTGCCGGTAGGGTGGTAACTAGCCACGGCCGAAGCCTCCCGCCAGCAAAAGTTCCCGCCAAGCTAGCTTACTGTATAAATATAGAGGTTCTTTACAACAATTATCAACCTATTTTATCAGCCCTCAGAGAGCTTAGATCCACCACGCTTTAATATAATAATAAATATTACCTCGAACGAAGGCTTAACGTTTTCTCCAAGGCACGGGGGTGTAGCACTATTAATTTCTCAACTCTGGGCTGTTACTGATAATAATTATTAAAAGAAAAAGCTCCGTACTTCATAGCTCTATCAAGGACTCAAACCCTAGGATCTTGTGATGCGAAGCCACGTACAGAATAAAAAATCTATATCAATTTTTACATTAATGCGATAGTAAACTGCATAGATTTTATATTCTCGTTTATTCTATGGCTGTTGTCAAAATCAAAAATAAAATCAAAAATCATTTATTTCAAGTAGGCTCAGTTTACAAGCACTTTTGACACGTCAGTTGACTATTTGTAAAGATTCTACCACCGGTTCGGAAGGCAGGTTCTGCTGAGAAGATACCGGCAAGAAACTCAACAGTTGTTCTTTGGAATGAAAAAGTCATACAGTATTATAATTTACAATTGATAACAATTACAATTTCTTATAGTTTTACTTCCTGTGTGAAGGTGGAAGCTGATCCAACGGCCTCCAAGCATCTTTATCATTAAGGAACTCATCAATGTTGTAGTAACCTCGACTAAGTAAATGTTTTGCGAGTTGTTATTTGTGAGTCCGGTTTTAACGAAGTGGATAGAGAGTGCCGTTCGAAAGCTTTTTGTAGCGATCACTAGCTGAAAATCGAGTTACTGAAACATTTATCGATTACGGTATCCGTTTCAGAAATATTAAATTAAAAAAAAACCTAATTTTTAGAAAAGAGGAGGGTCCTCCACCACTGCTACGGCAAAAGATCACGGTTATAACGAAGTCAAAAGGAAGATTGATATAGCTTGGCAACTTCGTTCGTAACACTCCCGCGTGGGCCGGGGGGCGTGTAGCGATGAATGAAAATCCCCACGACTGATGCACCTCACTTCCTTTCTTTCCCCCCGTCATCAACCAACTTGCCAGACTATAGTATTCCTATTGACTTCGTTTAGTAGGGTTTCCAATTCGCTCCGCATTTGTGACATACTACATTGTACAACTATGGATGTTTTAGTTCATTCATTTTGACGGCCTCCGTGGTGAAGTGGTATGCGCAGATGATACATAGATTACAAGATGGAAGTCCTGGGTTCGAACCCCGGCTGGGCTGGGAACCCCGTTTGGTTTTTTCATGATTGGTCCAGGTCTGACTGGTGGGAGGCTTAGGCCGTTGCTAGTTACCACCCTTCTGGCATACTCTACAAAGACGTACCGATTTAGTGTTCCGGTACGATGTCGTGCAGAAACCGAAAGGGGTGTAGATTTTCATCCTAGTCCTAAAAAGTTAGCCCGCTTCCATCTTAGATTGCATCATCGCTTACCATAAGATTAGATTGTAATCCAGGGCTATCTTGTAAATAATAAAAAAAAAATCTATTCCATTTTTAAATAAAATTATACTCGTATAGCAATTATTTCAGTCATAGTAAAATCGTACTACTTAATGCAGTAAAGTGTAGGGTGAAAGGCAAGAACAGTCAGGATTTGTTAAATAGATTTGTCAAAGCGCCACGGCTTGGAGCTTTCAGCAAATTTTACAAGTCAGTTAAAATAGTGACGTCATTCACAAAAATAATAAAATAGTGATTCAATAAAAGAGACGTTATCCCAGTGGATACGACCTCTGCATTCTTACGGATCGATCGGAGTTGGATATGCATACGTCGGATCGAATACGATCCGGGGTATGCATATCCAACTTTTCAGTTTAAGCATTTTAAGAAATTAAATATCATGATTGTGTTTCGAACGTTAAAGGAAAAACATCGTGAGAAAAACTGCAAACCTAAGAATTTTCTTACATCTCTACGTGTATGAAGTCTGCCAACCCGCTTTGGGCCAGCGTGGTGTACTAAGGCCTAACCCCTCTCATTCTGAGTGGAGACTCGTGCTCAACAGTGAGCCGCATATGGGTTGTTAATGATGAATTCAAATCTTTTACTTAAATATCACGTGTCTCAATCGGTGAAGGATAACATCGTGAGGAAACCTGCATACCAGAGAATTATTTTAATTCTCTGCGTGTGTGAAGTCTGCCAATCCGCATTGGGCCAGCGTGGTGGACTATTGGCCTTACCGCTCTCATTCTGAGAGGAGACTCGAGCTCAGCGGTGAGCCGAATATGGGTTGATGACGACGAAACAGTACTCTTCAAGAAAGACTGTAGTATAGGTATATGTTACTAACAACAAGTGGGATATTAATAAACAATTTGTGTCCAAAATTTGTATGGCAAGTTATAAAGCATTTCATATTGTTGCAAACTGTTGCCATTTATTCGTGGCGGAGTTAGCAAACAGTTGATCAATTCAATATCAGCTGGTCTGAATTAATTAACCGCTACATGTTAATAATCTGACTGTAAGGTCAAAAGTCGTTGAGTTCCGTGGGAGGGCTTATTGATATAATGGTTCGGCCCAAGGAAGAAAATATTTGAGAGGCAAATGTATTTTACCTTTTTAATTAAAAAAAAAAACATCTTAAGTATTTCAGATTGTGTGTTATTGAATATTATTTTTTACATAAAGAAGTAAAAATAAATGTTACCAAAAATACCAATATTTTTCGTTATTTTCGGCCTCCGTGGCGCAGTGGTTTACAAGATAGAGGTTCTGGGTTCGATTAGACATGGACCAATTAAGAAAACCTCAATTGGCCGAATCAAATTTTCTTAATTGGTAGGCTGAGGGTGGATTTACAAAATGGAGGTCCAGGTCTGGCTGGTGGGCGGCTTCGGCCGTGTCTAGTTACCATATACAATAATATAAGGCCCATAGCAGATTAATAACGTAGTCCCTTCGCCCCTAAGAGTATTGAGAAGAATGGAAATAATTTCGGGGACATTTTTTCCTGTTTATTTACTGTTTGTGATTTATGTTTCGTCCAACAACCTAATTGGCGCACATATTTATTTCAATTAGCAGCCTTACTTCCTTCATTTGTATCATAATTATTTATTTCTTTACTTTTACCTAAATAATTATCGTCATCTGACTTAGATATTAAATTAATTGTGAATAATGAAATTAATTAAACATAGTCTTTTAAATAATTGTCTTCATTATAAGTATAGACTACTGTTTTACTGAAGACATTCTTATTTAATTCAGTAAAATTTCATAGAATAGAACGAATAACTTTCTATGTAATAGAACGACTAATATTATATCTAATGGAACGTCTAAATTTGTATCTAATAGAACAACTAACTTTCTATTTAATAGAATGACTAACTTTCAATCTTATAGAATTAGAGCCCGCTACAACCAGACATACCTCATTTTAGGAAGGCTGTATATCTGACTGCTTATGCTCTTACCATAAGTTGGTACGGTAGCCGATTTTGGAGTCTGGAAGGTGGTCGCTTTTAAAGGCAGAAGGTTTCAACGGTCTAGCGCCTCAATTGTCAATTTACAAAACGATTTTTTTTGACATTTTCTACCATATCTTGAGTTTTCATGAATCCAGTTGCCAGATCTGTGATTCGGGATAACCCTTCGCTAAAGTTCTCTCTTCTTCTTTAAAATCTTTATCGGTGATTTTCGAAGGGTTGCCGCGAAGCTAAAAAACTGGCGCCTGGAGACATTATTTCACATAATTATTAAGAGGAAAATATTAAAAACAATACCAAGCATTATACCTGACGCCTTGAAACGTTCCAAAGCCAACTCAATGTAAACTCTATTTGGGTATCGTACTTACAATATCGTAGAGGCATAAACAGCCAAGCAGTCAGCCATCCTATATCAGGAATGTCTGCCAATCGCAAACAGTTCATAACATTCATAAGAGATTATATCAAATCCAGATTGAAGCGAACGCAGCGTCAGCTGAAAATGGCACCTCGTCCCCATTTTCCATAATGAAAGTAACAAATCCGTTAGTAAACGCAATTCTGTTCACCGTGAGGTTAATTACTGCGTTACAATGGCTTAAGGAACAAAAGAGCTCGTTAACTCTAACCATGGAGGTTACACTTTAATGCAATTTATGCAACGAGGTACACAGGTTTGAAAGCAATACGCATTAAAACCTACTTGGTACCGTTTACATAATCCATCGATGATGAAAAATAAAACAGCCGCATTTTTCAATTTGTTGAAGGGGTGACTGTGACTTTAATCATACTTACGTATAGCAAACAACATATATTAGTGGTTTACCTGCAAAAAGATAATGAGACAGACAGACTAAATAGGCTTAAATTCGCATTTTTATACATATCTATTAGTACTGATACTGATCTCTTCCACACTACAACTTGTAGTACAACAGGTACCCGAATAAAGGACGACCTCCAGTCATTCTATCAAAGTTAGTAATATGTCAAATATATTGCCCATAAAAATTTCAGTCCATGATTTAATTATTTTATTTTAGGCACCCATTGGCAATATACTTATTGATATATTAGCGGAACCGGTCAAGCTTCACTTTGATATATGTACATTTCTTCCCTACCATACCCCTATCCTACCCTACCCCTACCTCTACTCTACCCTAGCCTACCCAACCCCTACCCTATACCTACTCTACCCCTACCCTAATCACTCTATGCCCATCTCCTGGTCCTAAGCTACCTCCCTATAAATTTTCAGCCGAAAGCCGGTTCAAATTGGTTCAGAAGTTTCGAAGCCTTTTCATTACATACAAACGAACAATCAATCAAATCATTCCTCTTTATAATATTAGTATAGATTAAATTGATATAAAAAACTTATCGTCCAATAAACAGGTCGATGAAGTTTGTCATATATGTTTAAGGTATATTAGAGCTAAAAATGTAGCATTATAAACAGAGGCGGATTATCCATAAGGCAAACTAGGCACGTGCCTAGGGGCGTGTAGACACAAGGGGCGCGCGAGCTCTTAAATAAATGAAGAAAATAACATATCGACTATTAAGAACTAAATGCTGATTTATACTCTAAATATCTAGTGATATATTCATAACACACCATCATCAGTCAACACACATAAGGCCTATTTCCCAGAACAGAGAGGAATCATGAATTTCAATGTTCGTTCTGTCGTCCCTCTTGATTTAAAAAACATCATATTTCATTTTTTCACAAAACATCATATTTCATTTGCGCATTAGAGTAAGTACATCCTGGTCTACTAAAGTCTAGGCTTTGATGATACAACGTCATCGTAAGATTGTGATGGCCATTTATGGCCGGTACAGGGGCGCCGCTAAAGTTGATTGCCTAGGGCGCTCTGAACCTTAATCCGCCACTGATTATAAATTATATGAGACGGGAAGTCGCAATAAAATAAATACATACACGGGAACACTTTATTGTTTATGAAGCCTATTAAGCTTTCAAACAAAGTTCTAACACATTTTTACCTCCCATGAGGTTTAAAGTTCACGCACGTCTACGAACGACCTTTCTAAATAAAATGTAATGGATCATCCTTACCCAAAGTGTTATAGAACAGAAACTTTTCCTGACATTATTTTCAACAATGGCTTGATATGTTACAAGTATGAAAGAAATTTCTTAACATAATAAAATCACGTTTTTGCCCGTGACTTTGTCCGAGTGAAACTGAATTTTATATTCAGACACAAATTACCAACAATTCTGGGACAAAATATATTTTTCAAATAAGTTTATTATTTAAAATGAAATTACCAATGAGAGAATATAAAAAGAATGAAACAAATACAAGTAAGCATCAGATTAAATAATTTTTCCGTTTGTTTTTCATGATATTTATCGATTATTAGGTATTTTTATGAAAAAACTATGTGTTTTAGATTACCTAAAACAAAATCAATTTTCTACTTCTTTGTTCACCTCACATATTCCCGTTACACGGGGTCTGATTTTCCAATCGATCGGCGTCACTTCGAACGCTGGTTTGCGTCTTCGTCAAAGAGTCCCAGTTCTTTCAGATCCTTTTCTACCATAGTCAACTAGTCAGCCAACAAGTCAAAGGTCTACCCCTACCTCTTTACCCGTGGCGAAGGAAAGACGTTTTTACACGCTTTATATTAGCTTCACTTGTAACTAAATGTATGTAAGAAAATCTTGGAATCTTAATTTGACCCATTTTCCGGTTTTTGATTAGGATGAAATTTTGCACACGCTCTGAGTTCTGATGACAATACATGACTAGCTAAGAAACGTCATTACAAATCCAATATGGCAGCCTCCCTAAGATGGCGGACTGGCTGTTAGAAATCCACCCCCATGATATGGATATCAAATGAAAGGGTTTGTTGTCAGCAATACAAAAAAACAGTCACGTGACTTAAATCCTATACTTATAACTTTTAGTGCGTGCTCAAGCGTGTTTTTTAGTTTTTTAAACTATTTAAAGTTAATTATTTACTAAATAGTCGTCGGGTCTACGTACGAAATGCCCATACTATCTTAGTCTACTTTCTTTTAAGATGTCGGATAGTAAAGGTTAAATCAATGGTCTCACAAATTAATTAAGTTTTACGAAAAGCAAAAACACAACCAAAAGTTCCTTTTTTGGGAGAAAAATGGATAGAAATTCACTTACAGTCTCTGACAGCTCGTGTTAAATACATTTATTTTTCAATTGATTCTATTTTGGGCACGGATTGTAGAGATGGTGGTATTTGATTGAATTTGTGTTTAACTTTTGTTCGCTTTCGGCATATTTTATTTGTTTTACGAACTCTACAGCGCAGCTTGAGTGCTACAATAAAACCAGGACATCGTGCATTCGTTTCTGTTATAGGTTTTTGTTTGTTTGTATGTTTTAGTGAAATGTTTTTTAGTCTGAAAGTGACTAGTGATATAAACATGGGGAGTAAAAGGCTTGGTATGAACATATAATGCGGAGGTATAGAAGTCATATTACCAGAAGAATAATAAAGTGGAAGAACGCGAGAGAATAGGAAGGCCAAAGAAGAAATGGTTGGAGTATGACGAAGAGGATATGTGATAAAAGAGGTAGAATGATAAGTTAACGAATAATAGAAGAGAATGGAAGAGATTGACATATTTTGCCTACCTTTTAGTAAGGAAAGGAAAAGGAGATAATGACGAAGAAAACATAAGGAGGACGAGATGATGACTCATGATGGTGAGTGAAATGTTGTAAGAGGGAAAACGAAAAGGTGGAACGAATAAATGTGCTACATATAGCTTCAAACATTTAAGATTTGAACATTTAAATTGTAAACTTTGAGTACACTTATTAAAGTCACCTTCTAGATGCTTTGCAACCTGCATTTTTGCACATCATCATCATTAACAGCCGATGGACGTTCACTGCTGGACATAGGCCTCTTGCACGGACTTCCAAGCAACACGGTCTTGAGCCGTCCATCGGCTCTTCAAACCATGTCCCTGTCCATTGCCACTTCAGCTTAACGACTCATTGAGCTATGTACGGATCTCCTCATTTCTGATTCGATCACGCAGAGAAACTCCTCATTTTTGCACAAAACGTTGAATTTTAAAGTTTATAAATGTATGCTAAAAACATAACTCTTCTTGCAGTCGGATAAAAACTGCTCGGCAAAGTGCATTTCTTTACGGATTTATTTGAAAAAAGATTCAAAGTCCCGTGCAAGACATAGCTTCATTCCAGTGTTGAAATATTTTAGGCTACTCATGTGTCTAGCGCATTTATATAAACTAGTAGACGGTGCATGGTTTCACCCGTGTGGCTCCAGTTCCCGTAGGAATACCGGGATAAAATATAGCCTATGGCCTTCCTCGATAAATGAGTTATCTAACCCTGAAGAATTTTTCAAATCAGAGCAGTAGTTTCTGGGATTAGCGCGTTAAATAAATAAACTCTTCAGCTTTATATTAGTATAGATAATTATGTATTAAAATATATGAAAACGTTTTTTGGTTAATTAGATTTGAATGTAGTGGAAATTGGTGATGGAAGTTTGTATTGGAGTATTTATTTATTCATATTTTTGTATATATACGTACCTATATATTCCGATGAAACTCCACGGAAAGGGTAAAGCGATCCGATAATATCGGATGATAGCTCTATAGTTATTGCAAGTTATAGCAAATTATTCGTCCAAAACATACCGCTATATTGAACGTAAATACGCTTCACGAACGAAAAACCTAGCGGTTTATCGTTCATGAAAACTGCATACTAATGCGCCATAAAGTTGACAAACTGCGGTTTTACGGGCTGAAATAAGATGGGACATATAAATAAGCTAAAATATCTCTGGACGATTTCAGTGCACTCTGTATGCAGTGGCGTGAACAGGGTTTCAAACTAGGGTAGGCATTAAACGGATATATTATACAATAAAGAAAATTCCTTTTCCAATACAGGTTCGCAATGAGTCCTCAGGGTAGGCAATGCATTATTACATCTACGAAGTGCTCGCCACTGACTTTATGCATTATTTACTAACTTTTTCCGTGGTTTTGCTCGCGTTTATTTAGATTTTATTACCTGACTGCCAAGAAGGGTTATGTTTTTCAACCGTTTCTAGTATGTAACTATGTATTATTCTTTATTACCATATATCTTCCAAACCGTGGAACGTATTTACGTATAGGATAGGATATTGTTAGATTAATCTTGATAACCCTTAAGTGTTCTTAGATAGGTAAAATTAAAAAAAAACTAAAAAAACGACTGTGAGAGCATATATACTCGAGATGAAACAAAAAAATCATTTTTGTGACAGGAAACTTTCTATCTAACCTTTTACTTTACAAACCGAGGCTGCTCCTGTGGTAGTCACTACTTAATGACAGACATGAATTTTCAAAAGAGCTTGTATGAAAGCCTTTTTGAATATTTGATTTTGTATTTTAAACTCTATAAAAAATAACGTTTCTTCTGTAGTCTTGACTACCATTCCTTAAGCAGTAAATGCCTGAAACTTCCCTTCCCCGTTCTCGTTCCAGTCGGAATACGATAAATATAATCGCCTCTATGTTACTCTCAAATAATATAGCTTTCCACTTGTAAGTTCAGTATAAATAATAAGTATAAGTAAGTATTGTTCAACAAACAAAAATTCTTTTCTTTTTATAAGTGTAGATTTCCTTTAATCTTACTTTATCCAGACAAAGGAATATTTTATTTTATCGATTCATCACAAGTGAGACGAAACGTCTGAATCTTAGGTATTGAAAAAGCTGTGGTTTATTTTAGTCACGCAAACACTTTTTGATATCTGACGTAATTTAAGGGTAGTTGTGTATAGTAGATGGGGTGGCTTACTAAGGTCCCTTCGAGTATTTGAGGTCGAGTTTCAACCTTTCTTTGACGCAATAAACATAGAGTTACCAGCATATATACCGCGGTTTCACCCACGTATTTTCCGTTCCCGTGGACATGTTTTAAAATTTAAAAAAGGATATAAATTAATAATTGAAACTTAATGTAATTAACGTTTATAAAACTCAGTAGATTTTAAAATGGCATCTAAATATACTCGTAGTATAAAATATCGATGATCCTGGTCCTTAAGCTAGGTAACCCCGAGCCTATTCTATATTTTTGTTTACGGGCAACCTATACGTTTTGTTACTCGGTAAAGATGTAGTTTTCTAATAGTGAAAGGGTTAATAAAATCGTTTAAGCATTTTTTGAGAAAAAACGTAACAAACATACAAAATTTCAAATTTTATATCTGTATATTATTAGTGTAGATTATTGGGAGCAAAAACGTGCTGGCATTACGTATTAGGATAGTATCTGATATTATTGATTATTGACTTGACTAAACAGCAATTCTCAGTTAATTGATTTAATTACTAGTCTATCTTATTACTGTAATAATTATATTACAGTAATAAGATAGTCTGTAATTAGTTTCACACCATTGTTTAAACTTGCTATAAGTAATTACGTAAAATTGTAATAAAAGATAACACTCTTGCTCATGTAAATTATTGTCTTATTGAATATATAATAAGACATTACATTTCAAAGTACAATGACAAAAAACTAACAAGAAATCTTTGAGATTTTTTTTAAATCTTTGATGCGTTCTCCTGAAAAGCTACTAAATAAAGCGATATTCTTTCCAGCAGGCTAATTCACCTACCCTACCGACGAAAACGTACCGCCAAGCGATTTAGCGTTCCGGTACGATGTCGTGAAGAAATCTAAAGGGGTGTGGATTTTCATCCTCTTCCTAACAAATTCCTACCTTGCTTCTTAGATTGCATCATCATTAGGTAATATTGTAGTCAAGGGTTATCTTGTAAAGATTAAAAAAAAATTAAAAAAAATATATTCTCAAAACCATTATTTACATACTCGTACGATGTTTATTGATACAGTATTTATACCTTTTACTACCACCCCTCAGAGGGACTTACCAAGGTGTTTGTCGTAATAAAGCCTAAAATTCTAAACTCGGATTTTGTTATCTAAATTCGACAACCCACTGAGTTACAGTTTAGCTCTTTATCCTTCTGTTAAATGAGGAATTTAGGATTAATTGGGCCGATGGCAATGATAATTTTATACTATAGATAGGTTACGTCTTTATAAAATCACCGCAAAAAGTAATCCGATTCATAAGGTTACAACACTGAGCGCACACATGCACAATTTTGTCTTTAATTCTATTTTATATTTATGCATATATAGTTTTTACACTTCCTAAACACGCAACTCGACATTGTAGACGATATTTAGGTATATCATTAATTATTGACCTCAACTAACGTTGAATTGACTTTTTTTTTTTTTTATTCTTTACAAGTTAGCCCTTGACTACAATCTCACCTGATGGTAAGTGATGATGTAATCTAAGATGGAAGCGGGCTAACTTATTAGGAGGAGGATGAAAATCCACACTCCTTTCGGTTTCTACACGACATCGTACCGGAACGCTAAATCGCTTGGCGGTACGTCTTTGTCGGTAGGGTGGTAACTAGCCACGGCCGAAGCCTCCCACCAGCTAATTGACTATAAATTTCCTGTTTTGAGCGCCTAATTTTTCATACGCTAGTAACACATCTAACAGTATTTAATATCATTGGCCGATGGTAAAGACGCGCCATAGGTTTCGTTTATTTTTTAAAACCAGCAATTTTCGGTGATTCGATTTTTTCGTAACGTACAGATTTTTCAATTAATCTCGTATACAGAATTATAATGAACTCTATTGTGCTCTTCGCTCTGCCGTCGTTCGTATCATGACAGATAACGATAACAGGATGTGACGTCATGACCATACAGTCAAAATACATAAATTTTAGTTAGAATACCGCTTCCTATGACAATGAGATGAGAATGAGACATGGTATGGACATAATTATTAGAGGTGTCCATTTTTTGACTAAAAAAAATATTTTTGGACAATACATACATCACTATCTAGTCCCAAAATAAACTTTCTTGTATTACAGGTAGGTGCTAAGTTAATTGACTGATTCTATATATTATATGTATACATTTATATACTACATAATAAAAACTTATATCTTAATAAACGAGTAGGTACATATAAATGCGCAAGGCCACACATAACGAAATCTCAAAACCATTTGACACATAAAGATGAAAGGCAGGGAAGTAGTTTACATTTAGTGGCCTAAGAACGGATTTTGCAAGAGGACCGGATTAAAGAGGTCTAAGGGCGGACGAGTCGTGGGCGCCCGCTAGTAATGTATTTACACCTTGACACTATCTCCTATGCCCATGATACAAATATTTTCCAGTTGTGGGAATTTAACCCATCGCCAAGGATATAAAAACAGGGTCACTACGTACTGAGCGACGCGTCTGTCATTTTAGAAAATTTTAAAATCATTTTCATTTATTTAATTTTTTTTTATTTCATTCTTTACAAATTAGCCCTTGACTACAATCTCACCTGATGGTAAGTGATGATGCAGTCCAAGATGGAAGCGGGCTAATTTGTTAGGAGGAGGATGAGAATCCACACCCCTTTTGATTTCTACACGACATCGTACCGGAACGCTAAATTGCTTGGCGGTACGTCTTTGTCGGTAGAGTGGTAACTAACCGCGGCTGAAGCCTCCCACCAGCCAGACCTGGACTAAATAAGAAAATCTCAATCGGCCCATCCGGGTATCGAACCCAGGGCCTCCATTTTGTAAATCCACCGCGCATACCTCTGCGCCACGGAGGCCGTCAGAATCAAACCATAGAAGCCAAAATAATTGTGGTCATTGATCACCTCCAGCTAATCTCCTGTTTACTTTCATCTCGATAAATATTAAATGTCAATAAATCTTTGAATCGTACCTACCTGTTGGATTGAAGCATCAAACGTTACAACAAATTGACTCAGAAATATGTTTACTCGGTGAAAACGTATTTTCTTGTACGAAACAATGTTTATTTAACAATTTCGATTTGTATGCGCAATGAATTCTGTTATTTTTTTATTTAAATCTTCTCCTTTTCTTAGAACTCCTTTGTTCAATGCAAGTAAATGTGATAAAGTTATAAATTTTATAGTATCATTGATTTCCAAATCAAAATTCATTTATTTCTAGTAAGCTTAGTTTACGAACGCTTTTCAAACGTGAACTTTAACAATTTGTAAAGATATAATAATTTATTTATTTTGTTATTATGAAAAGCCTACGAACCCATAAAAGTCGACTTTGCAATAGCACGTTGTAGAGTCAACATCTGAGGATGCTCCGGTTTCGGGGTGAAATGTACGTAGAGAGTATTTTGTCGGACCTGGGTGACGTTGTCGCATGGGTTCGTCGGCTTTTCGCGGATGATAGCAAAATAAATGAATCATTATGTAATCATGATGAACTTCCGCAAAGTAACGCCTACTTCTATCCAATATTATTTAGAACTATCAAACTTTTTTCACCTGCGTAGATTTCATCCAGATGGAAATACAAGGATCAAATAAAGCCCATGACACTTACAAATAAGGGTGATATCAGTTGTTATAAAAATCAAAATCGGTTTAGTAGACCAAAGGTTAATCCCCTACAACTTCACATACATCGCGTCTTTATAATTTACTAGCTGACACCGCGCGGTTTTACCCGCGTGGTTCCCGTTCCAGTAAGAAAACGGGGATAATATTTTGCATATAGCCTTTCTCGATAAATAGGCTATCTAACACTGAAATAATTTTTCAAATCGGACCAGTAGTTCCTGAGATAAGCGCGTTCAACCAAAAAAACCAAATTCTTCAGCTTTATATATTAGTACAGAAAGAAGTATAGATTACTTCATAAGTATTAGATTAAATAGTAAAATTCCGTAATCTTTCACACATCTTATAACTTGGAATACTTCAAATGCCAATATTATACCGGCCGTTTGATTTCCGCCGATCCGTCATTGTCACGTAAGCAATGTTCCGTAAACTATACCTTCATTGCTAGGCCGACGCTTGTTGGCATAACAACTTTTTCGGGTTGCTGACATATTCCCTTAGTGATTCGTGAAATATGATTCATCCCAAGAAATCTCTACCCACGTTTATTTTTTTTCTATTACAATAGAACATACATATTACTTTTTTTAATATTATAGTTTCAGCAAGGTTTCATAAGGATTAAAAAAAGATAAGAAAAGCAATGTCGAACAAAGGTTATGATTCACAATATTTGACTTACTAAACAAATCAAACTGTAACCAAAATAAGACCCTAGAAAAGCAGAGAATGACCTTGAGTGAAGTCACGCACTTGTGAACGCTGTGTGCAGGGTAAAGGATCCTTTGGCAATCGACTAATTCTCCCCTTTTCCACTCAAGTCACTCTCCCCGCCTATCCCAAGTAACCCATAAAGAATTGCACTGAAGCAGACCGTACAATGAGCGCCTTATATCACAAGTCGATCCCGCCAAACGATCGCTACCCTTCTCTAACTCCGCACGGAAACAAGTCTCGCCACCTAGCGTCGGCGCGAGCCAACACGAGATCGAGCGACGTCATATCCGTCTCAGACTACTATTTCCTACAAAATCTTTATTTATTAACATTTATACATTAAATATCTATACGACATTAAAACTAATTAAATAAACAACTTATAGACTAACTACCTACTCGTATATAAAACAAGAAACAATAAATATTATTAATTTAATCACTGTAAATGACCATGTTATTAAATAAAGATTGTCTTTGCACAAAGTTATTATTAATAACTCTAGTTCTACATACTTTATTTATTGTCACAACCACAAATTGTTTTTTTCACGTTAAACCGTTAATGATAGAATAAAATTCTCTTACCGTACAAGTACCTATATAAAGAGAGAACATTTCTAAACAACTCCAACTCTTTTAAACAGTCCCTTTAACTTTCTATACCTACTCGTCTAAAAACTTTAACGTAAAAGGCAAGTGGGTTATGTAAGGCTGAGTAATGTTGTGTATAAAGTTCAGAATGTAGGGTAGGTATTAAACTTTAAAGCGTCTTGACAAGCCACAGAGTTTTGTCAAGCGCTTACAGTTTCTAAGATAAAAACTGAAACTGGGAAATCATTCCTTGATACATTATGTTAAGATTCAAAATAGAATAACATATAAAGTAAATACAGACCAAATTATGACTCCCAAAGGGTGCCTGAAATGCGAAGTATAGCTATGCTGTCTGTAGATTAATGTAATTGTTAAATTAAATTAATCTACAGACAAGTTCGCTTTAATAAACCATTATTTATAAATTCTTTTTTTCTTTCATCACCCTTATTCACCCTTATTCAGCTTCCTATTGAGTGCGAGTCTCCTCTCAGAATGAGAGGGGTTGGGCTAATAGTCCACCATGCTGGCCCAATGCGGATTGGCAGACTTCACACCCAGAATTAAGAAAATTCTCAGATATACAGGTTCTCTCACGATGTTTTCCCTTCACCGTTTGAAAATCAACTCGATGATATTTAATTATTTTTAATGCACATAACTGAAGAAGTATGCACTGTAAACAGGTTTTCTCACGATGGTTTTCCTTCACCATTTGAGACACGTGATATTTAATTTCTTAAAATGCACACAACTGGAAAGTTGGAAGTGCATACCCCGGACTGGATTCTAACCCACACCCTCTGGAATCGCAGGCAGAGGTCATATCCACTGGGGTATCACGGTTATATTATACACTTCACATGCCCAAAATAACATAAACAGCAAAATATAAAGATACCAGTAGCATATTTGAATTTTATTATCAGAAACGTCCGAAACATTTGATTTGAACCAATCCTTTTCACGAACCACTGAACCTCGTAATAGTCACGTACGTTCTCACAAACAATCATATTTTCACGGAGTTGTGTGTTTAAAGTATTTTAAGGTTAAAGTGACATATTTATCGGCTATAAACATAAATACGTGCTATATCTGAAATATAATAATAGATATTGACCTAGGCTGAATGTAATCGATGAGTTTTGTTTACGGACAAAATGTTATGCGGTAAAGGCAATGATATTAAATACTGTTAGATGTGTTACTAGTGCATGAAAAATGAGGCGCTCAAAAGAGGAAACCCAATGTTAGTTGTGGTCAACAACTAACGTACTACAACAACAACTAAGTAGACCAACGGGGCGGGGACCGAACCACCATCCCTCGGTGATGAGTCCAACCGCTCTTACCGTTGAGCTATTGAGGCTATGATGGCTATGATATTAAGAATTGGTTTATCTATACTTCTATACAATCTCAAATCAAAAAATCTATCAATTTCGTATATTTCTTCTTCATATCTCCTCCACTTCGAAAAATTCCATATATGAGAGATTCCTTCATGTCACCAGCAGTTTCGAGTAAATAAATAAGGCCCTCGGATTGGAAGAAATTTATTTTTATTTCGATAAATTATATAAAAATATTGTAGGTACATTACACAACATAAACATTTTTCTGTATTTTAGATTATATCAGTAAAACAACCTCTTTAAGTTAATTCTTTCCTGAAATTAAGTTATTTCGTCTACACGAAGAAATCATGCCTTACATTTTATGGTAGGCGTCCACAGATCCGCAAAGTATTTATCGGATTATATTAGAGTATTTTTGGTATAGAAATTCATACAAGTGCGACTTCTAATCCGCATCGTACGGATCGCACAAACACAGTAAATAAAAAAAAAAAGTCGAAAACACTTAGGTATAAACCACGGCGTTTCCGTGAAAATAAGCTCATTTACCCTTCTTCAAAATTACTCCACAGTTCCGGCCCACGCAATAAAAATTTACAATAACCTACCAATCCATATACCTACTTAATGAGGAGAAAGATATTGCTTTTAAAAATAAATTAAGGGACTATCTGGTCGAAAAGTGCTATTACGCGGTAAATGACTAGGTACATGAATGATAAAGAAAACATAAAATAAAATCGGTCTCCCTGACCCTATCACTCACTCGACAAAAGGCTACGCCCAAACTGGGTATCCTTAACTTGCATTATATAATAAAATGTAACTTGTATAATTATTATTATTTTATATAATGTAATATGTGTGGTATTGCTTGATTATTAAATAAATAAATAAAACCGTGGCACAAATCTACCGTAAAATTAACAATCCGTTTATACCGATGCGTCCGATATGTACGATGCGAGTCTGTGGACGCACGCCTGCCTTTTTTCTTGTTAAAAATATTAAGTATTTAAGCCAAGCTGAGGCAAAGGCGTTAGGCATCATGTGTCCGTAATTCCGCCAGTAACCCTCAATACTCGTAAGTCCAAAAAGCTACTAGGTACAAAAAATAACAATAAATCACTTCGTCAAATGCTATACAAGAGATAGAAAGGTTTCGTAATGTACGAACTATTTTAAGCTCGAAATTAAAGTACCTTATAAACATTGGACAACGTGACATGACGATCCCGTTGAGAGCGAAATATATTACCATAGCATAGTGAATAGTGACCTCATAAAACTGAAAGTACTTACGCACTTGACTGAACTTCATTTTATGAGGTAAACACAATCGCGGTCAGGTTACGTAGGTAAGAGAGTGAGGTAGTTCCAAATACCGATGTCTATAAAACTGTGATCCATCTTTTATGCCTAAAACTGGTTCTATTGTGGTATAATCTATCGTTTTAAATGTTCACGCTTATTCTGTGATGGATGTAAAAGATTACAAAAATAAAAAAACTAATGTCGAACCGAGGTTATGATTCACAACATTTGTCATGACAACTTAATTAACAAATTAAACTGTGACCAAAATAAGACCCTAAAATAGCAGATAATGACCTTGAGTGAAGGCACGCACTTGTGAACGTTGTGTGTAGGGTTTAAGTCGCCTTTGACTGTTAACAAACACTGCCCTTTCCACTCAAGTCATTCTCCCCGCCTATCCTAAGTAACCCGTAAAGAATTACACAACAAGAGATGTGGACTCGAACGCCACGAGCAGCTCAGACTTCTTCGATGCGGGATGGCGGATAAATGTGGAAACTGTTGGTTTTGTACCCTGCTTACCGAGACACGGGGATATAACACCACCAACTTCCCAATTCTAGGCTCCTAATGAGAACTTCTCGGAAGATACTTACAACTCCCAAAATTTTCTCATTTCCCAATTGATAGCCTGATCTAGAACTCTACGTCTTAAATAAATTGCGACGACCCAGTTCTTATATAACAACAATACCAATTTTAGGTTATAGCGTTTCTTGTTGACTTCAACAACAAGTTGTGTATTTGACTTGACAAGGACAAAACTTACTCGTGACCTCAAAGTACCCAAGCAAACAAGAAATGGGAACATTGAAGTAAATATTTTCTGTACACTTGAACGGAAAAATTGTAAGTCTCATAAAGTTTTCAGTTTAAAAGCTAAAAGTCAATCGAAGTATATTAGAAGAATTTTAAGTTTAATATAACTAGTGAATATCTTTATTTGGGATTTGCGGCATAAATAAGCATCTAGTTAGGCCAATAGTCCACCACGCTGGCCCAATGCGGGTTGGCAGACTTCACACACGCAGAGAATTTATAAAATTCTCTGGTATGCAGGTTTAGGCTGGTGGCAGGCTTCGGCCGTGGCTAGTTACCACCCTACCGGCAAAGACGTCAAGCCATTTACCGTTTGAGTAAAATTCTTACACAAGATACTCAACTATACCTAATATTTAGGTAGATAATATTATCATCACATCTCATACCCGTAGACAGATACCACGTCCTTTCACTCACAACGAATAAGAATAAGAAATGATCATTTTAAATACTCAGTATATAATTACAATGACGTCCTGGCTCTTCTTCTCTTCTTGCCTATTTTCCTCGCAACTTTCATTCTCATAAATCCATCATCCATAGAAGTTCGTCAGTTTAGAGTAGAGTAGGTTACTCTTGACCTAGCCTTTATTGAAAATGTCCTAAATTTGGTCCTGAAATTAAAAAAATGTCCAGGAACACACGCTTTGACCTTCCCCTTCCAACAATTTCATTCACCCTTATTTTGTAAATTCCTTTTGTAAATCTCCTTCCATTCTCCACCAATCCGTTTCCTCCACCACCACCGTCCGTTTTCGTTTCGATTCCATTTTCCCCACCACCTTCAATAGGTATCTTCAAGTCAAGAGTGAATAGGCATCTTCTAGGCAAGCGGGTTTCACCATCGTCATCACTTACCATCAGGCGTGATTTCAGTTAAGCTCTTGCCTAAACATAATTATTAAATAAGTAAATATTAATTTGTTGGCAACTCTCTATCAAAGTTAGGTAGTAATTAATACACATTTAAACTCAGTATATCCCTTGACTATTCTGTATTTTATTAGGTATCCGCGTACGTAACCATTTAATTACTACTAATACTACTTCTTAATGCTTCGAGCTTAGTTTTAATTAAACCTAAGCTCGCAGTATCGTAATTGATCGTAGCGTTGAATTATTTATGACGTGATGTGATACTAATGCTGTTTACTTAATTATTGATTAAAATGTTTTGACACGGCTGTTTAAATATCTGTTTAATGGAATATAACCTTTAAAGCAAACCTTTATCTGGCGAAGGAAAGGCATTTGATAATGATCATCATAGTAATCATCATCGTTATCATTATTTTAAGCTTTTCTTGGTCGTATTAATCATTACTGAGTGTCATTTTGGACTGCTGTGCATCATCGTCATCTTTATTAGTTTATTTTAATCAAGGCATCACTTAACATCAGGTGAGATAGCAGTCGAGGGCTAACTTGTCATAGAATAAAGACCTCGAGTAACACAAAACTAGTCAAATAAAAATATTTTTAAGAATTTATTTTGCGACTTTTCTTTCTCACATCTGTAATGTACTTACTCATGCTAATTTACAGCTTTCTAGTAGTAATAGTTTCTGCACTAAGTCACGGACAGACGGACGGACAGACGGACATGGCAAAACTATAAGGGTTTTTGGACTACGGAACCCTAAGGTCAAAAACGCATAGCAACACAACACGTCACGTCAGATCGTAGGAATCCAATTTTGAGGCACAATTCGTGTTCACGTATTTACTGAGTGTGAAATGAACGATACATTTGGCGTCGGCTGAAATAAAATTTATTAGTTTTTCAACTCAACGCACATCGTATATATCTACTATACTTATAAACATTTTCTGCTCGAGTCCTACTTTTTAAGTATTGCAATTATAATGAGTATTCCGTGATATTAGAACCGTGATAGCCCAGTAGAAATGACTTCTGCCTCTATAAAGCTACATCCCCCTTTTAAGCCAAAAGGGCAGAATTAAAAAAACTCTTTAATGATAATTTTTAGTATTTTTTTAGTAGTACACATACCTACCAATTTTTTCAAATGTAACCTGAAAAATGAAGGATTTTACTTCCACTACCCTACTTCCTCTACCCTACCCCTACCCTGCCGCTACCTTACCCCTACTCTACCCCTTTATAGTCACAAATAGTCAGCATAGCAATTTTTAGCTTTCTACCTTAAAAATTGCGGAATACTCCACGCAAAGTTCCCCCTTCCCCCTTTTTGGGAAGTGGGGGGCTAGAAAGAGACAAAAAGTAGCCTATATCACTCTTCATCCTTTCAACTATTTCCATTTAAAAAATCACGTCAATTCGTCGCCCTGTTTTGCCGTGAAAGACGGACAAACAAATAAACAGACAGACACACATACTTTTCACATTTATAATATTAAAAAAGTATATTATGGATGTAAAGAATTTGACCTGATACAGTTTTATTATAAGTATAGATTTCGACTGACTTATAAGTCGTAAAAGTCATTCATGCACTAATTTGAATGAAGACACTCCATTACCATTGGTAGATAATAATAACATCCAAGATGATATTCATAAGAGATTTTACATTATCTCGATACACTACAGACGTTAGCAATATTGACGCAAACAGATCGTATCTCGTCTTACAGCGAGCTAACCCATGGCATGTTAAAGATATATCAAAGCATTTTCAAGGGGAAACAAACGCTTGCCTTGTCACATATAATCGTGGCAGGCCATCTGGATGGAATTTGCATGGGTTAGTGGTGTAACTTTGCGATAAACTGTTCTTTGATGTACGTAACAATGTGTTTGTTATCTGGTATATCTAAACTAATATTATAAAGAGGTAAAGTTTGTGGTATTGTAGGGGTAATCTCTGGATCTACTGAACCGATTTAGTAGAACTGAAAGGAGCGTAATAGCCTAGTGGATATAGCCTTTGCCTTCGCTTCGGAGGGTGTAGATTGCATTTTAAGAAATTAAAGGAAAAACATCGTAAGGAAACGTGCACATCCTAAAATTTTCTTAATTCGTGTGTGAAGTCTGCCAATCCGCATTAGGCCAGCGTTCTGGTTTAACCCCTCTCATTCTGGAGGAGACTCGTGCTCAACAGTGAGCCGGATATGGGTTGATGATAAAGGGAACTACGCGGGTTAAACCGTAAAGCGTCAGCTAGTTAGATATATTACTACTTACCACTATGTTCATTATCAGCCTACTTTAATAATCCACTACAGGGCCTACCAATAGGAGAGGGAATATGGAGTATAGACACACCACGCCGCTCCAGTGCGGGTTGGCGGGCTCAGGGTAATCATAATGAAGGGCATCACTCGTCGTCATCAACCCATATTCGGCTCACTGCTGAACTCGAGTCTCCTCTCAGAGTGAGAGGGGTTAGGCCAATAGTCCACCATGCTGGCCCAATGCGGATTGGCGGACTTCACACACGCAGAGAATGAAGATAATTCTCTGGTATGCCGGTTTCCTCACGATGTTTTCCTTCACCGATTGAGACACGTGATATATAATTTCTTAAAATGCACACAACTGAAAAGTTGGAGGTGCATGCCCCGGACCGGATTCGAACCCACACCCTCCGGAATCGGAGGCAGAGGTCATCACTATCAGCTGTAAATGATAATGTCAGACATAACATCTGATCCATTTTTAACCCCTAGTTAATTTTTTTACTGAGAATTTCTTAAAAAAAGAAAAGCGCAATACTTTGCAGCCCGAGGACTCGAATACAGAACTTTATGAGCCGAAACCACTACACTAACCACTGGACTAAGAGGCAGTTACTTAGCACTATAGCTTACCCTAATGTTTCTGGCGGGGACATAAATCACTTTAGCGCTAAGGATTTGAGCCTACGGCACGCATTGTGAATATTTTTCAGCAAAGAACATACTCAAAGATTTAAAAATAACCATATTCAGGACCTCAGTGGTCCTGAATATGGTTAATTTAAATCTTTTTTTAAAGCTGAAAAATCGCTGTTATATGTTGGTGTATATAATTGCGCATGCTAGAACCGATGGAGTGACGTATATTTTTTACCTGACGAAAAAACGGAGGATTTTTTCAATTTGACGAGTACTTTTTGGATGATTCTTTTTTTGCTCAGTATGTTTAAAGTTTGTCCTATTTAATTTTCATTGGAATTGGATTTTGGACTTCTGAGATATGTCTTAATATCATACAGGGATAATTTATAGTTAGTAGAATATTATTTTGTAGGTTTATGCCAGTCCATAACACGTGGTACCTACCTACATATTAGACCAAACTATGGTCAAAGGCTTTATAAACTAGACGTGAACTGCAAAGCAATGAAAGCACGGAAGTAATATTGTAAACTACTGATGTTTTCAAAATATTTTTTTCAATTTTTATTGTATCACAAATCAGCGTGATGGGGTGGATGAGAGACTTTTATTAATTTAGAGAACTTCGTTATTATTATTATTTAACTAGCGGACGCCCGTGGCTTCATCCGCGTGGAATTTAGTTTTTCACAAATCCCTCGGAAACCATGGATTTTTCCTGGATTAAAAGTAGTCTATGTGTTAATCCAGACTATAATCTATCTCTACTTCAAATTTCAGGTGATCCGGTTTAGTAGTCGCGGTGTGAAAGAGTAATAAACATTCATACCATCAAAATCATCATTTTTTTGCAAATCTCGGGAAACCATAAAAAATTTTGAGACAAAGAGTAGCCTATGTGTTAATCCAGAGTAAAATCTATTTCCATTCCAAATTTCAGCCAAATTGGTTCGGTAGTTGCGGCGATAAAGAGTAACAAACACCCAAACATACAAACTTTCGCTTTTATAATATTAAATAGGATTAATGCATTATTTCTTTAAAAACAAAAAAAAAATTTCTTAAAATTCACATAGCTGAATAGTTGGAGATGGATGCCCGGATACCGGATTCCAATCTACACCCTCCGAAGCGAAGGCAGAGGTCATATCCACTGGGATATCACGGCTCATTATATGTTGTACTTGTTGACGCCGCGAGGTTTCACCCGCGTGGTTCTCGTTCCCGTAGGAATACGGGAATAATATAAAGCCTATAGCCTTCCTCGATAAATGGGCTATCTAACACTGAAATAATTTTGCAAATTGGACCAGTAGTTCCTGAGATTAGCGCGTTCAATCAAACAAACAAACTCTTCAGCTTTACATATTATTTTTTGTAACATTCAAAGAAACCTAATTGAATACTATAAAAGCTAGACTGGATAGCATTTGATCTATGTCAGTAACCATCAAAGAATTCCTTTGAACTACACCAGTCAATAGATCGTATTGTAAATGGTTACTCGTTACGATATCAAGGATACGGAGAAATATATTGTAACTGAAAATATTTATCATTCTGAAATTTCACATGTCACAAGCAGCTCAATACAGCATGATATTTTTATCTAGTGAGATCATTGCTTTGTCATATTGTAACAATGAAGTGATAACTTGAAATCGTAGTAGAATTTTGTTTTTCTTTTTTTTTGTGCCAGAGATTTTCCGATGAAGTGTTAAAGTCCAGGATCCGAGGAGCATTTTTACAATTGATTACTATCAAGTTAACAGGAAACGCTCAACTTTTATATTTACTTTTAAATTCTTGATACTGGTAGCTAACAGGGATACTAGATAAAATTTCTGGACGTAGGAACGAGATAACGTACCACGCAATTTGTAGGACAATGTGGCTGTTAAGATAGATTACTATTAAATTAAGTACCAGTAAAAACAACAGCTGGTTAGTAACAACTTTTGAACAACTCCTTGTATTAATAATGAGGTCAGCTGTTTTTTACTGTTTCCTAGTTGCTAAATAATCCATACTAATATTATAAGTATGAAAATGTGTCTGTCTGCCTGTCTGTTTGTTTGTCCGTCTTTCACGGACCTAACCAGAGCGACGAAATGACGTGATTTTTTTAACTGGAGAAAGTTGAAAGGATGAAGAGTGACAAGGCTATTTTTTGTCTCTTTCTAACCCCTCTTGTTCCTTAAAATGGGAGGTGGAAGTTTGTATGGAGCATTCCGCAACTTTTAAGGTAGAAATCTAAAAATTGGTATGCAGACAATTTGTGACTAAAACAACCGAGCATAATTTTTTTTTTAATTCTTTCCCAGGTAGGGTAGAGCTAGGGTATGGATAGGGTACGTTGTCATGTTCCTACACTCAGAAGTTTTCATTACCTAATTACCCTGTTAGCTACCAGAATTAAGAATTTTCATAAATAAAACAGTTGAGCGTCTGATCAAGATAAAACTCACTCACGGAAAATTAAATTGATAGTAATCAATTGTAAATGTTGCAATTTTTGTATGTAATTATTTAAATGTCAAAATGCTCCCCGGATTCAGCCTGGACTATTACCGCCATGGTTATGTCTGTGGCATCTAAAAACCTACACTGACTCATAACTTTTAACGCGACCTCTGAATATGTCGGTTAACACTAACCTGAGATTTTCATGGGATTTCCACAAGAAGATTCATTTTATTTCAGTTTGGCGCAATATATTGCTTGATTGGATTATTAGTTATTGGAAGTTCATTGGAATAAACAAAGTTCTAGATCGATGAAGTCACGGATTGCCATTAGCTATTAAAAGAAAAAGATCTATGGACAGAGTTCTCATAAAATTGAATATCAAAATGTGGAATATTTCGCATAGGAAAAATCGTGACCGTACTTTAATGCGAATCCGTGCCTAAATGGATCTTGAATCAAAATTGCCGCACAATCTAGACGTGACTAACAGTGAAATATTTTTTCGAGCCGAGATATATTTCATTACGAAATCTATGTACGATAAGAAATCGGTATGTGTAAAGGTAGCCAGCCTTCCTTTCTTGGCGACCGAAACGCGCGACCGCGACGCGCGACCACGACGCGCGACCACGACGCGCGACCACGACGCGCGACCGCGCGTATATGGAATTATACTTACTTAATAGCACTTAAATCCCGAGACCGCGTCGCGCGACCACTTTTGTTTAGTGCTCCTAAACAATTCATACTAAGATATATAGATATACTTTATTTGCACACAACAAAGACAAATACAAGTGAAATAAAAACATATTAAGAAGTAATCAGCATATAAAAGGCGGCATTATCGCTAAGTAGCGATTTCTTCCAGGCAACCTTCGGTTTAGGAAAACTTAAGGACATCAGCAGGTGGCGTAAAACATAATAACCATAGTATTAGTCACATACATACAAATTATTTACATCCTAATACATAATCAATATTACACAAATATCTACAATAATATAATACATATCAAAATATACCAATAAATACATTATAAAGTCATATTGAAGAGAAATAATAGAAACAGATCTTTGTCTCGTCCTTACTGCAACAGATAATGAGTTTTTTACGGCGGCTAAGCAGTGGGTCGTGCGACCGTCGCGGTCGCAAGTCGCGGTCACCAAGATCGGAATGCTACCTTAAGCAATCCATGAATACCATTCGGATACCGTGTCCATCGCGTTGAAACTCAGACTAATTACTTATGGACCAGTAAAGCACCCAAATTCACGAATACGTTTTTTGAGCGGGGCGAGGTAAACTCACTCATCGAAAATAGTTAACACCAATAAATATATTTGTTTCCTTACACTATACGCTACCAAAAATTTGATTTGCAATGCACGCACATGTAATTTATGCACAGATTAACAAACACATCGCTTTTCGTTACATATAATATTCGATTACTTGATCGATGTTTTGCTATTCTGGCTGAAGAATCCATTATTTTTAGATATTGGTTTTGTTACAAATTTGATATAATTAACTTAGAAATACTTACAAATGATACTTAATTTATTATTTTAGTAAACTTGAAGTTGTAGAGCTTTTTTATTTCACTTAACTACACAAACCGGCATTTTAGGGATCACCTAACACAACGAAAATGACTACAAAAATGAAACATCGATTCTTTAAAAACAGTTTTGATAAACGCGAAGATTATTGATCGTTGACAGAGGGTAACTCTGTAAAAAATCAATGATTTTCGCGTTTAGCGAGGCAGGTCTCTATATAATTCGTCTGTGCGTGGGCGAGAAAAACTCCGATTACATATTATGACATGCCCTAAGGAAGAATTACTGCTGTGAAGTTCTTCATACTAATCGGTATTTTACCTTTGCTTACAATTTTTAATTGATATGTAATATTAGAATGAGTAAACGGCCTCGGCGGTTTAGTGGATCGCGGATCGCCTAGTGGGTTCAAGTCATGGAACGGGCGACAAAATATTAAATTAAAAAAAAAGATTTTTATCTTGTTTCAAAGTGTCAATGGCAGCTTGAAATGAAGTTATCTAAACACCCAAGACTGAGGGAGCACGTTAAGCTCCACTTCCAAACATTTCTATAAAATGGAAGGCATATCCCTGGTAGGCTAGACAATTATGCTTATTAATGAATAACAAACTAACTTTACCAATAACAGACCAAAATGAGAAGAACAAAACAGGCGTTCGTTAAAAATAGAACTACGCGCTGCAGTTGTCTACACGAGGGAGTGTATCCTCGCTACGGTATATCCCGACGCTTATTTTCGCCGAAATAACCGTGTTTTCTTTCGTCCGTTTCGCTATGTTTGTTGACATGCAGTCGCTTTGTTTCTGTTTGAAGGTACAAGGTTGTATTCATCGTTGTTAATTTATTTTAACGGCCCAGTACATGACCAGACCTCCCTCCTATTAGGAGTGGGTATATAGAACTTGGTACCACCACGTTGGACGAATAGCGGTTAGCCAGTTTCATTATTTTTAGCAGACTCAGAAGTGATTACAAAAATAAGAAACTAATGTCAAACAAAGGTTATGATTCACAACATTTGTCAGGACAACTTAATTAACAAATCAAAGTGTAACCAAAATAAGACCCTAGAATGGCAGAGAATGTCCTTGAGTGAAGTCACGCACTTGTAAACGTTGTGTGTAGGGTTAAAGGATCCTTTGTCTGTTAACAAACACTCCCCTTGGGGGGTGGGGGGGTTTGGACCCTACATCAAGTCTATTAATAAATTATTAAGGTAGCCCATAATCCTAGGCACAGAAATACTCAGAATTATAAAGTACCGAACTAGGCCTTGAACTCAGATCCTTCTTATCTGAAATCACAGATTCTAACCAAGGGACCAACAAGGTGATTGTAAAGATGATTGTGGCTAAATTGCAGGGACTGCTTGCTTTGACGTACTAGCGGACGCCCGCGACTTCGTCCGCATAGAACTCAGTTTTTCACAAATCCCTCGAAATGAAAAGTAGCCTATGTTAATCCAGAGTAAAATGTAATTCTATTCCGAATTTCAGCCAAATCGCTTCAGTAGCCGCAGCGTAAAGGAGGAACAAACATACACACTTATACACAAACTTTCGCCTTTATAATATTAGTATGATAAGAATGACTAGATTGTTAACACCCATCTCAAGCTTACGAATGCAAGACAACGTATTCCAGTGCACGTTGCATCGTACGTGATCCACATAGTAATTGCTTTGGATCCACACAGTAATGCTTTGTTAAGCAACTAACCGTCACCCCGCTTAGTTCCCGTTACCGTGAGAATACGGGGATACAATTTAACTCAAAACACTCACACTTAATGTGGCTTTCTAGAAGTAAAAGAATTTTCAAAATCTATTCAGTAGATCCAGTACTTCTTATCCTACAACCAAAGATGTTAGAAGAAAAAAGAGGTAGAAAGGAATAAACTATATTCCATGTTTACAACTGGTACACAAAAATTATTTCAGCGAAGTTGTCAACGGCGCGATGAAAGTGCGGCGATTGAGCTCAAGTTTGCTAATTAGCATAGTTTAAACGTGCCACTTGCGATCCGCGTATAACTTATCTATTGATTCTACATCATTGCCTACAACACTACAAACTTTACTTTACAACTATATTATAGTCAAGCTATTGTTCCTTTATCATTATAAATATATTCGTAAAAAATACTCGTAAATTTAAATCTGTGTTTTGTATATCTACATTATTATACTATAACTAAAGCTGGTACAATAAAATCAATCATAAGTTCCATCTTGTGAACAGAAATTTTATCTTGTGTGATACCCTATTCCGTATAGTCTCACTCTTTGCTAGTTGGTATAAGTTATCAACTGAAGCATGTTTATAGATTTCAATCATAGCTACTGCTGGTCTATTCACTGTTGTGGTGTTTATTATTAACCTATTAATATAAACATCAAGTCAATTGAGAAATGTCATCTGCCTACTGTATGGTATCCACCAGCAGGCACCGAATGACATTTGTTACATAGAATCTCAATTTCGTATATGTCAACTAGCATACGTCAAAAGCCTCCTGGAGATTTTGTATGGAAAAGCTCTCTTTGGAGGGCTGTTCATTGAACAACAAATATTACACTCTAATATTTTCCTAAATTTAAGGTTGCCTGAAAGAGATCGCTGTGAAGCAATAAGGCCGCCTTTTTGTATACTCCTTCTTATTTTCTTATTTCTTTGTTTTATGGTATAAATAGATAAACAATCAAAAATGTTCTTATTATCATGTCAGTTAATGTTTTGTGAACGAAATGTCCATACACAATAAGTGTGAGGAATTTCTTATGTATAATAATTATATTATAAGTACTATATAACTTAACAGAAAATATGATTTGTTAAAATACAAATCAAATCAAATTAAAATCAAAATCAAAATTCATTTATTTCAAGTAGGCTCAATTTACAAGCACTTTTGACACGTCAGTTGACTATTTGTAAAGATTCTACCACCGGTACAAGATACAAGAAGATTTACTTATTTATATTTATTACCACCATTGGTAATAATAGTGAATAGATAGATATAGATTATAGCGCAATAATATAATACCTTTATAATAACACAGAAACCATAACATATTTTTACATAACTTGTAGTTATTGTAATTCGAGATGAAGTCAAGTTTCTAACCCCTACCCCATCCATTCAAATTTGTACAGGGATAGAGTAGAACTTAAGGAAGAAAAAAGAAATTCACACAAATGCATGAAATCTAAAAACAATAGATAGATCAGCGCCGTGTATTATGTTTGTATATAGTACACGGCTTAAACTGAGCTGTACTTTTTAACCGACTTTAAAAAAAGGAGGAGGTTTGCAATTCGTCGGAATCTTTTTTTTTAAGAACTACAGACGGACATGCTGTCATAAGGATAGGGTACTGACTGTCTGTAACTTTTAGATATGAATAAATTTATTTTCTTTCTTTCTTTTCTTTTCCTACATACATTCCTTTTTTCGGTTGCCCACATTTGCCATTTAGATACATACAGGATTTCTCCCAATAAAATGACGAAAATGTAGCAAACTGTTGTCTATTTTGAATCAGATAAAATATATTTACAGTATTTTTTGTAAATTCGTAAAGCTGCTGTAACATGCACCAAACATTAATAACAACAATGCTCACAGGAAAATAGCGTCTGGATAAAAATGAATTCCGAGTCTTACCTTTATTTGGCATTATACAGATTCCCCAAAATCAAACGAATCTCGATTTTCATTTTATTTGTACCTTTCATTTCAATGGCCTATCCGATTTTTAATTACCGTCAAAATGATTGCATAATGCGATAGTAATTTGAATTTTCATTTCATTTATTTATTTAATTATTTGCGTTGTGAATACATTAACAAGTATTCAGCTATTTCTGGCTTAAACAATTTAAAATAATATTTTCTACATGCAATTTTATTCTTTCATTTATCGTGATAGGAGATAGCTGTCATCTGAGAACTTTAATGGAGGTATGAAGTCATTAGTTTGAGAAACGCTGGTCTAGTGGTTAATATTCGATTGCGTGTCATGGGATATAGGTTCCACTTTCCAGTTAAGATTTACCACAAATTATTAAATTAGATTTATAATAGGCTTGCCACTTTTGTAAACAGTGTTTAAACTGAATTATGGAAGTATTATAAGCTATATTTTATTTTGTCCCGTCAATAATAACAAGTAAAAAATTTAATATAAATGAAAAAATATCTACGTAAAATTTTTGCCGCCGAAACACAACACATTAGTAAGTGACTTTATTCATAGAGATAACAGCGTGATTGGCGTTTGCAGTGTTGTGATATATCACGTCACCGCAAGCTCCAATCAGAAACCGATGCCTTGTAGCGAATGACGTTACGTTATGATTGGCGTTTGCGGTGACGTGATAAAAATACAATTTTGTGTTATAAAAATATTACAACTACGAGATTATTTTCACAAATAAAAATGTGATTAGAGTTTCTAGGCATATAAACTGCCAATATGCAAAAAATCTTCTTGGTTTTGTACAGCAGGCGAGTAGCCTATTTGAGAAACGGGTTGTGTCTCGGAGGACATTAAGTCGTACATATCATTTTAAGTACGACATAACGTTCTTCGTTTTATAGACACAACACAAGCTTAGTGTGTATCTATAGGTATGTAGCATTTGGTGGATACCGTGGCGCAGTTGTATGCGCGGTGGATTAACAAGACGGAGGTCCTGGTTTCGATCACCGGCTGGGCCGATAAAGGTTTTCTTAATTGGTCCAGGTCTGTTGAGAGACTTCAGCTGTGGCTAGTTATCACCCTACCAAGACGTACCGCCAAGCGGTTTAGGTACAATGTCGTGTAAAACGAAAGGGGTTTGGATTTTCATCCTCCTCTAAACAAGTTAGCCCGCTTCCATCTTAGATTGCATCATCGCTGGTTGATGGACCAGGTGATTGCTGGCTAACTTGTAGTGAATAAAAAAAAATATTGAAATGTCAAATAAACATAATAAACATAATACAATTATACGCGTAACGCACTTGAAATGAATGAGGTGGAAATTACGGACAAAAAAATATGTACGGACTCCAGCAAGTCGCGACGTGCGTGATAGATGTTATCTTTTAGTAATTAATACAAAAATGTATGAAAACGTGCGTTATCAAAAAGTTGATTACGCATTTTTTTACTGAATCACAGTTATTCACGGTGTGCGTTGTGTTCGTGCGTATTAAGGTGCGTTTACACTGAACGAGTGAATGTTCATTCTATTTGTCTCTCCTTTAAATTATTTTAGTATAAACATACTCTTAGCAGAAGCTTCAAAAGTGGATTTAAAAAATATGAGAAGACCAATGTTGGACAAAGGTTTCACAACATATGTCAGGACAACTGATAAACAAATTAAACTGTAACCAAAATAAGACCCTGGAATGGCGGAGAATGCCTTTAATGAAGTCACGCACTTGTGAACGCTGTGTGTAGGGCTAAAGTATCCTTTAACAGTCGAAAAACACTCCTCTTTTCCACTCAAGTCACTCTCCCCACCTATCCCAAGTAACCCACAAAGACAACACAATAAGAAATGTGGCTCGAACGCCACGAGACTACTATTTCCTACAATACATAAAGCATTCTCTCGTCGGCGCTCACAATGATATTTTATGGAATAAATAACATATTATGAAAATATAATTGTGAGAAAATAGATATAATACCTAATCCAGAATTTCTGAAAATAAGGGTTTTGACTCAAAACATATTTTGCTTAAAGTTTATTTTGTATTCTTGTAACACCTCTTCAACTATAAATTGATTTCCCATTATTCTAAATTGTTAGGCGGTAGCTGAAAATGGTGTGCAATTAGCTCAAATTACACAATTGTCCCAATTTACGTATGATGTTTGTCGGAAAAGGAAATTATGCGCGTACCTGTACATTAACGTACAGAAAGTGGCAACACACCTTCGTCTTAAATGATTATTTGACATTTACATACGTACTAGAAGACGCCCGCGACTTCGTCCGCGTGGAATTTAGTTTTTCACAAATCCGTCGGGAACCATGGATGCTCCCGGAGTAAAAAGTAGAATATGTGTTAATCCAGACTATAAACTATCCCGAGGCGAGGCGTGAAAGAGTAAAAAACATTCATACCATCAAAATCAATAGGTTTTCGCAAATCTCGGGAATCCATAGATTTTTTGGGATAAAAAGAAGCATATGTGTTAATCCAGAGTAAAATCTATTTTCATTCCAAATTTCAGTCGTATCGGTTCAGTAGTAGTGGCGTTAAAGAGTAACAAACATCCAAACAAAGTACATACATCCATACAGACCTTTGGCGTTTATAATATTAACTAGCGGACGCTCGCGCTCGCTCTGCGTCCGCGTGGAATTCTGTGGCTTTGTTTTTTTTTGTTTTCCGCGTGGAAAACCATGGCTTTTTCCGGTATGGGAAGTAGCCTATGTGTTAATCCAGAGAAAAAAAATATTGTTAGTTTCAGTATCGATTGCCCCCAAAAAAAAAATTCAAAATAACTTCGATGTATAAAATGTACAGAATTTGACCTGTTACAGTTTTATTATAAGTTCTAGATGGCGCTAGTAATACGTTAGGCCACGATAACGTTTGGTGTTACAAATGGTACCTATAAGTAAAATCTCAAATTGCGAATTAATATATAGAATTTGACCAGATATTTTATAAGTATAGATATAGATAGATAATATAATTTTCATCACCATCAGCCTATTCATGTTCGACTACATAACCAGGCTTCTGTCCTTAAAGGAGAAGGGATTTAAAGCTTCGGCACACCACGTTACTCCAATACAGGATGAAAGCGAAACTTATTTTTAACTCCCGACGCAAAAAGAGGTGTTATAAGGTTGACGTGTCTGTCTGTCTGTGGCGTCATAGCTCCCGAACGGATAAAGCGATTTCAATTTAGTTTTTTTTTATATTAAAGGTTACATAAGTGCGAGTGTTTTTAGACATGTTTGATGAATATCGGTCGAGCCGTTTAGAACTTGTGGGGGTTGGAAGTGGGGAAGAATAACCGAATGTCTGCAAATATACTCGAGTGGGGTCTCAAATGAAAGCGCACTGATCGAGAGTGTAATTAATAATATCACGACATTCGGGGGTTTTTCAAATTTTTAATTTCATGTTATGTGAAATCTGACGTAAGAATAAAACCCTTTTAATACGAAACCAGATAGGTTAACAACTGAACCAACAAGGCATACTAATTATAGTTTACTTTAATTATCGTTACCCTGCATCGCAGTATACCCATCTACATTCCTCAATGCTCCAGAGTGTTACAAAACTGAATTACGTAACAAAATAACCTAAATTGAATCTAATACCTACTCCGTTCCGCTCCGTAACAAGCCGTAGTACCCTAAATGCTGCCAGCAGAGCCTATAAATGTACGAATTAATTCTTATTTCTTTAGCGGAAGTACTCGTAACTGCGAGTTTCAGGGTGCCTGGTAGTCTCTGTAACTATTCTATTAACTTTTATTAAACAAACTAAATAATTTACTCTAAATTTAATACTTACGTAAAGGAGATGGCCCATTTCAGGCCCACTCTTGTACCCCGTATCATTAAAATTTTAAAAATACGAGGACCTTATTAAAATTTATTAAATAAATGTAAGTAAATAAAAAGAAATAAATAAAATTAAAACCCAAGTTTTTTAGTTATACCAAGATGGCGCCCTTAAAGCAACTATGATATGACAATTGACAGCAAACGTCAAATCGATTAATGCATTAAAACGTCATCAATCGGCCATTATTACCCTTATTAGTGTTGCATTTCTGGGATGATATTGAATATTATTTCGAATTCGTAAATTCGTAGATTTGTATAATCAAAAATAGTTAAAAAAAAATTCTTTTATTTCCGCTAGAGTACAATGATTGGACCTGGGCTCCATACAATTTTGGACTATCTTCTTTAATATTATGATTTTTACTGCATTGTGCATCAAACTTGCCCGGTAACCCGGTTTTATTAGTGTAACTTAACACTTTACTTTTAGTTATTTAATATTTTAGGCGCCGTGATAGCTCAGTGGATATGACCTCAGCCTCCGATTCCAGAGGGTGTGGGTTCAAATCCGGTCCGGCATGTACCTTCAACTTTTCAGTTGTGTGCATTTTAGAAATTAAATATCACGTGTCTCAAACGGTGAAGGAAAAACATCGTGAGGAAATCTGCATAGCAGAGATTTTGTGTGTGAAGTCTACCAATCCGCTGCACTGGACCATCGTGGTGGACTATTGGCCTAACCCCTCTCATTCTGAGAGGAGACTCGGGCTCAGCAGTGAGCCGAATATGGGTTGATAATGATGAATGATAGTGAATTTCACTGTATTGTTTATCATTTATAGACCGGCGCCAGGCGCTCTCCAGAAACCTGGCACAACGGTCGCTTGTAGCAATTAATATCTATATATTATCAATTAATAGAGATAGAGCGTTGAAATAGTGCGAAAATTAATTAATTATATTATGCGGATTCGCGTGGTATACAATGTTAAATCACACTAATATTATAAAGGCGAATGTTTGTGTGAAAGTGTTTAAGTGTGTAAGTATGTTTGTTCTACCTTTACGCTGTGGCTACTGAAGCGATTTGGCTGAAATTTGGAATGGAAATAGATTCTACTCTTGGCTTTTTCTACATAGGCTGTTCATCCCGAAAAAATCCTTAGTTCCCGCGGGAATAGTGAAAAACTGAATTCCACGCGGACGAAGACGTGGGCGTCCGCTAGTTATACATAAAAGTGGTATAGAGTGTTAAACTAGGTTAAACTATGAGAAAAACCTTCGTATTGACTCATTCAATCTATTGATGAAAACAGCATTTAATACGATGTAAAGACGGCGGGTAGCAACTTTTTTCTAGTATGAATGTAAGTCATGAGTAAGCAAAGTTCTCACATTCCTCATGAACTACAAAACGAAAGAACACTCTAAAATACTTACCTACATGTATTCTGTAGTTCCTTTTTTACCATTTCAACATTCAATTTAATACATTTTAGCGCCTTGCAAATGGAACTTGCGGAAAATGTAGTAAGGTATTTTATTTCCCGATTCACGATTGCGAATCCGCGAAGGATAGACAGAAAATACCAGTGCGAAACACAATTTAGTTAGCGAGCTTTCAGTGATAAAGTTAAATTGTTTAACCACAGACGTTCAATGATTTAGTATGTTCAAAGTCAGTCCTCGGGCGATGGAGCAAGTTATGCTAGTAGTTTCTCTGCGTGATCGAATCACAAATCAGAAAATCCGCAGATGAACCAAAGTCACTGACATAGCTCAGTGAGTCGCGAAGCTGAAATGGCAAGGCCAGATAGTTCGAAGAACTGATTCACGTTGTCGGGTACTAGGTGGACCGAGGATATCAAGCGGGTTGCTGGACGCTGGCGACTCGAGACCGTTGTGTTTGAAAGTGCTCATACATGGGCGATACAAGTCCAAACGTCTGAGATATTCAGTTTTTGTATGACCCAGGACTGGAACCACGTAATAAAAAGCCACATAAACTAAACACTGGACCAACGGGGCAGTCAAACAAAATATGGCGTCTATATTTGACGTCGTTTTTGGATCACAAATTACGGTCCGGTTCTGTAGCTCCTGATATCGGGAAAATTTTCATATTGCAGGAAAGATCACACGAATACCATGGCAGAGCTAGTAAGCGCAGTGTTGGTCGACCCCTATCAGGTGGACTGACGACGTCGCAGGGATTCGCTGGATGCAGGCGGCTCAGTATCGTGATGTTTAGAAGTCCCTACAAAAGGCCTATTTCCTGCAGTGGACGTCCATCGGCATAAATGAATCCCATGGTATAATCTGGCAATGGAATATCTCTAAACTCTTTTCAACCAAACCACTTAGGGTACTTTTACAGATTTCATTTTAAGTTTATGTCCACTTCATAGTTGGAAAATATTAATAAAAAAGTGATTGAGAATTAAAAATTAACAATATCAAAACAACAACTCTCTCAAAACAAATTGAAACGATTCAATTAACAGAATTTGATTTGAATTTAATAAAATGTCCTAGGTTGTGTACCTATCTATAGCTTGTCTAAATAGTCTTTGATCCAAGAAATGTGAAAAGGTTCAAAAACTAATTTTAACTGCGTATTAAAAACGTCGGCGGCTGTTTAAGCATTCTTCTACGTATTTAAAAGGTTTTTAAAAAGCTTTTAACAACTTGTAATTTTGACGTTCCACTTTGTTTCAAGCGTTTTGAATTAAGCCTTAGGGGATTATTTGAACTTAATAATTAATACAATGAAATAAATTAAAAAGAAAAAATATAAAGGTACTGTACACATGCTCTAAAATAGCATGCTAAAAACATGATATTAAGTAAGTATGCTCCATACGAGCATGCTTAAAATTAGTTTAGATGTGCTAGCAATAAGCATGCTATATTTAAGTACGCTTCTGAATAAGCATGCTCAAAGCAAACATTCCAGTTACATATATATATATGCTAATGTGTATCTATCGTTCTCTGTCTATAGTATCGTGTTAGACAGGGAGAGATGATGTTGATTCTTGAGCAAGCTCGAAATAAGCATGCTCATTATTAGTAATGTTGCGATACACATGCCAATAAGTAGAAAATGCTCAATAGTAGCATGCTTTCGTGCTTGAAATGAGCATGTGTAACAGTAGCTTGACTATGACAGAAAATATATAAAAAAAAGCACGTCATTTGTCTATGTATTCTTATAGATAATTTAAGTCTTCCATTGTTATTTGTTGATGATACTATAATAAGCTGAGACTTGGTTGATAGGCTGAAACTGACTTCAGCGTCGCGTCAGCGCTGCAGGCATGTGAGGCAGGCATTGATCGTCAGTGGCTGACATTAGGCGCACAGCATGGGCAATGGTGACCCGAACCAATATTATTTTCCCCAAACAACGGGCGGCCAAAGAAGTTTTCACTTTAAAAACCTTTAATACGGTTAGTTTAAAAAGTCGTACTGTATTATTAGATTGTTTAACAATACCAGCATCTATATTTGTGCTCGTCAATCTTGTCCTGTATTGGACGGAAGATAACAATTTTCAATCGGATGGAACTGCAAACGAAAGCCGTGTCTAATTCAAAAGCAAGAGCATCCATTTCCGTTTGTTAGTCACTCAAAAGACAGTTCGACGTGTGATTGCTCCAATTACTTCCAGCTGCATGTCTACAAGTGTACCATACCATTCTGTTGTATGTCAGTTATGAGAGTCGATTGGATTTAGTAAGTCATTTACAGAGAGAGCCTACGATGGTCATTATTATCAACCTATTAAAATGAACATCAAATCAATTGACAAAATGTTATTCACATAATGTGTGATATCCGCCAGTAAGCACCGGATGACATTTTTACATCAAACAATTTCGTATATGTCAAAGATAGTGAATAATCCTGCTGAACTATGTCATTTTTGAACTCAAAGTTTGTCGAAGTCCAAATTAATTTACTTCTAGTAGGCTTAGTTTACAAGCACTTTTGAAACATTGAATCATCATCAATACATAAACACATAATATAATTAAAATTTAAGTATCTATCTGTGATTTCAAGAGTTTTGTTTTCTCAAGTTCTTTACACGATATCAAACCACACAGCCAACCACACAACCACAAAGCTTTTTTTAATTTTTTGTCTGTCTGTCTTTCTGTCTGTTTTCCAAAAAATCCATGTTTCTCGTGGGATTTGTAAAAAACTGAATTTCACGTGGAAGTCGTGGGCGTCCGCTAGTACATACATAGTAGGTCAATGGATAATCTATACTAATATTATAAAGCTGAGGAGATTGTTTGTTTGTTTGTACGCGCTAATCTCAGAAACTACTGGTCCGATTTGACTCATCCTCTTTAGGTTTACCTTTGAGCTGGACGGAAATTGACTTAAGGCTTGCAACTTTAGTGGCTTACTAAGTGAAACACTGTATAGAATTCATTTATCACCATGACAACATCTATACTAATATTATAAAGCTAAAGAGTTTGTTTGTTTGATTGAACGCGCTAATCTCTGGAACCACTGGTCCGATTTCAAAAATTCTTTCAGTGTTAGATAGCCCATTTATCGAGGAAAGCTATAGGCTATAATATACCGGGGATAATATACTCGTATATTATCCCCGGGTTGCTTCGGGAACGCGGCGTCAGCTAGTATGGTGACAAGTAAGTCTGTAAGTCAATGGTCATTGGTCATACGCATATTTGATGTTTTAAATTGCTCTAATTCTCGTTTTGCTCGTGATTTTGCCAAACCTTGTCATCATTAAGTAGTTATCTCAAACTATCGTATCTAGAGCCAACAATAGAGTTTGGGTTGGGAAACCTTTGTGGTTTGGGGAGTAGACTTCAGATAAGGTAGCCCTAAATTTTAGATTTAATTGACTGGACTAGATTTTCCTAGTAAAAGATAAATAATTGTGAATTATATTATAAAAATATTATTTTATAGTAAAAATCCTACTTTCTACTAATACTTGCTGACGTCTCACGGTTTCACCCGCGTGGTTCTCGTTCCCGTAGGAATACGGGAATAATATATAGCCTATAGCCTTCCTCGATAAATGGGCTATCTAACACTGAAAGAATTTTTCAAATCGGACCTGTAGTTGCTGAGATTCAATCAAACAAACTCTTAAGCTTTATATATTAGTATAGATATAGACTAGTATAGATTATTATAAACGTGAAAGTTTGTATGGATGTTTGTTACTCTTTAACGCCGCAACTACTAAACCCATTTGTCTGAAATTGTGAAAAGAAATAGAATTGACTGTGGTATAACACATAGGCTACTTATCATCCCGGAAAAAAATATGGTCCCCGAGGGATTTGTCAAAAACTAAATTTCACGCAGACAAAATCGGGCGTCCTAGGCTAGTCCTCAATATTTCCACGGTAAAGGTGACGATCTCAACACCGACAGTTCACGAGTTCAATCCACGTCCACTAGATTGCAGTACCCACTTTTAAGTTCTAACATAGTCTTTCCGACTAAAATGGTGGCAGTGAGAATATTGAGAAATATTATATTTATATAATCATTAGCAAACCATTTTCGGCTCACTGTTGAGCACGAGTCTCCTCTCAGAATGAAAGGGGTTAGGCCAATAGTTCACCACTCTGGCCCAACGCAGATTGGCAGACTTCACACACGTAGAGAATTGAGAAAAATCTCAGGTATGCAGGTTTCCTTACGATGTTCTTCCTTTACCGTTTGAGACAAAGAAAATTTGGAGGTGCATGCCCCGGACTGGATTGGTACCTACGCCCTCCGAATTAAAGGCAGAGGTCAAATGCACTTGGCTATCACGGCTCTTCTCTATAGATGCCTTTTGGTAAGTACTAGCAGCAACTACGTATCTTAATACTAGCTCATGCCGCGTGGTTTCACCCGCGTGGTGGCCGTTCCCGTAGCAATACGGGTATAATATATAGCCTATAGCCTTCCTCGATAAATAGGCTAACTAACACTAAAAGAATTTTTCAAATTGGACCAGTGGTTCCAGAGATTAGCGCGTTCAATCAAACAAACAAACTCTTTAGCTTTATAATATTAGTATAGATGTTGTGATGGTGATAAATGAATTCTTTATAGTGTTTCATTTAGTAAGCCACTAAAGTTGCAAGCCTTAAGTCAATTTCCGTCCAGCTCAAAGGTAAACCTAAAGAGGATGAGTCTCATTAGCGCTAAGTTAATAGGAAGTGATCTAGTGGTCTAGTGAGTAAGGATCACTTTCTATTGAACGCATCTAAATATAGTTATTTAGATGTGTTCCCAGATTCAGAGTGTTTTCAAGTTAGCACTTAACTGCAATCACACTTGGTGGTAAGTGATGATGCAATCTAAGATGCAATCGGGCTAACATGTTAGGCGTAGAATAAAAATCCACACCTATTTCTACACGATATCGTACCGGAACGCTAAATCGCTTGGCGATACCTCTTTGTCGGTACTTACTAACTAGCCACGGCCGATGCCTCCGAAACCAGACCTGAACCAATTAAGAAAACCCCAATCGGCTGAGCCGGGGATCGAACCCAAGTCCTCAGGGAGGAGGCCGTCCAAAACGAAATCAGAGTTTCGAGCGAGTTGATTGAACCACTAAGATAAACTTTATGTGTATTAAATCACTTTAGATAAATTATTCATCTTCGTCTACAGAACATATTATAAATTGTTCAATCAATTACTATTTTCTTTATTATATAAATAACTATATTTTTTTAATTATGAGAAATTTTCCTCTCCCATTCCAATTAGTCAAGACTATGTCAGGACCTATGGTCATACTCACTTCTGACTCAAGAGTGATTATGACCGTAGTCCAACGGGCCGGGATCAAACCTTTTGTTGTGGTAGTGAAAACATTTAAAAATTAAGTACGGAGAGGTATGGAATTCTTTCTATTTTTTACATTAATAAGTATCTACTTACCTTTCTAAACATAATCTAAATAACAGAGTTAGAGCGGGGGCACATGCGTTGCGGCGGCGGTGCGGTGCCGGAACGGTGTCGCTGCTTCGTCTTACATAGAAATATGTATGGTATATATCTATCTATCACACGATGCGCTCAAGCGCCGCGTCGGACTTGCAATCACCGGGGGAGGGGTGAATGCGTTCCGAAGTCGGAGCGGCACCGCTCAGTTGTTTATGCGTCACAACATTACTTTATTAACAGACTGTCCGACACTGCACCGCTGCGACATAACAACGTTGCGGCGCCGCACGGCTCGTTTGCCTGCTGATACAGTGAAATCTTTGCGATGCGGCGCCGCAACGCATCATGTAACCCCGCTCTTAGTTATTCCACGTCGGGGTCTCAAACAGATCATGTGGGTGTCTCCGCCACACGTTCTATTGTCTCGAAAATCTCGAATAAACTATTCCACAATCCGCACTGTAGGTGTCGTGTCTCGCTTTGTTCCAGATAACTAAGGAGAGGTATTAAAGTACTTTTGTGTTGAGCTTTAACCTACTTACTATTAATAGGTACATCTTACATGTATATTTTTAATTATTATAATGTTAGGAGAATTCTGAGACGACATCAAACTAGGGATAAATGGTGGTGGTAGTGCGCCGACAAGGCTATATTAGTCTTAACATTGTATGAAGTGTAACTCTACCCATTTAGGAAGCTATTTTATTCAATTGTTTTAAATAAAATAGCTTCCTAATTTTCCATCGACCGACCGACCGATTTACGTCCTATTTTCGGTTTTGTGATAATTTAATAAAAAATATTTCAACTAAATGTCTTGTCTTGTCTCTAAAACTAGTCTTGACTATGCCACTTAACAACAAGTGGTAAAACATGAATATTTCTACAAAATTACGTAAATGCGAGTACCAGTTTTTTGTTAAAATAAAGTTAATTCTTGCTACTTCCACTACTACTAATGTAAAATGAAGATAATTATGTAATGTCGTAAAAAAAATCGATGTTAGATATTTGCAAAATCGAAAATACGATGATAAACGAGGTAGTGTCTGATTATATGAATGATACACCGAGATACATAATAACCCTGCAGGCCAATACTTTGCGCAAAATATGAGCCAAACAAACCTTCTGGCACCAGTCGAGGCAATTAAGCGCGGCGAAATTTTTTTTTTATATTATTTATTTATTATTCTACAAAAAACATATTTAAATAAATCTTGACCATAATTAACATAATAAAATAACTATGACATTTTTTTTGCACTGAATAAGTATTGATTATAATTTTTGTATAGATTAAAATGCTAATACTACCAATATTATTAATACTTAAACAAAATATTCTTTGCTACGTTAATAATACGCAAAAAAAGGTTCACAAACCCATCAGTTCAAAATAATATTTCAACTTCCTTTTGTTATACCAAGTGCCTACCTATTTAGTTTCCTCTTCGTCATATAAAATGCAACCTTATGCAAAAATAATAATGTCTCTTTTATTACGTAGTCGAATTTCTTATCAGACCAGTAGCTGTTGCATGGTGAATTGGCTTATCGTAAATTGGATTGAGTCAGAAAAACAATGTTATCCTACTTGAGCAATATAAAAAACCGAATCGTCAACTCTTCCCGGACTATTTATCTTCACCATCATCATCATCATCATCATCAGCCGATAGACGTCCAATGCTGTACAAAGGCCTCTTGCATGGACCTCCAAGCACAACGGTCTCGAGCCGCTAGCATCCATCAGCTTCCTGTAATCCGCTTGATGTCCTCGGTCCACCTAGTGGGCGATCGACTAACACTGCGTTTTTCGGTGCGGGGTCACCATTCTAGCACCTTGGGACCTCAACGCCCATCGGCTCTTTGAACTATGTGGCTTGCCCATTGCCACTTCAGCTTCGCGACTCGCTGAGCTATGTCAGTGACTTTGGTTCTTCAGCGAATCTTCTCATTTCTAAATCGATCACCCAGAGAAACTCCAAGCATAGCTCACTCCATCTAATAAGCCAGCTAATAAGGTCCATGGTTGCATGCCGAATTGGCCCATAGTTAAATAGACCCGGACTTCTAACACTCCGTAAAGAACTCGGAAAAGTTCCAGCGAGTCGCAGAAAACAGGGAGCTCAGAATTATTTTATAGTCTTTAAAAAGACTTTTTTTTTATTTTCTACAAGTTAGCCCTTGACTACAATCTCACCTGATGGTAAGTGATGATGAAAGAAAGAAAGAAAAGAAAATTCAATCTAGACTAACTTGTTAGGAGAAGGATAAAATCCACACTCCTTTCGGGTTCTACACGACATCGTACCGGAACACTAAATCGTTTGGCGGTACGTATTTATCGATTTGACGGCCTCCGCGGCGCAGTGGTATGCGCGGTGAATTTACAAGACGGAGGTCCTGGGTTCGATCCCCGGCTGGGCAGATTGAGATTTTCTTAATTTGTCCAAGTCTGGCTGGTGGGAGGCTTCGGCCGTGGCTAGTTACCACCCTACCGGCAAAGACGTACCGCCAAGCGATTTAGCGTTCCGGTACGATGCCGTGTAGAAACCGAAAGGGGTGTGGATTTTCATCCTCCTCCTAACAAGTTAGTCCGCTTCCATCTTAGACTGCATCATCACTTACCATCAGGTGAGATTGTAGTCAAGGGCTAACTTGTAGAGAATAAAAAAAAAAAAAAAAAGATAGGGTGATAACTAGCCACAGCCGAACCATCAAAAAAGCCTACTCGTATGTCCAGACGTAATGGACGACATGATGATGATTCGCATACGTGCTGAAAACTCAGTTTGAGTTCAACTTTAATTTTTTAAGGTGCCATTTCGCCCATACCTATCTTTACACATTTCCTGTCACTTAGAAGACTTTTTTTTACTACTATACCATTACCTTTCCAATCAAATAAATATCTTTGCTACGAATCATTAATGAGACTAACTAGACCAGTTAAAGGGATGAGATTAAAACTAAATAGTTTCAGTCCAAGCGAACTGTGGTTTTATTCAGCTTGTTAAAGTTTAACGAATCCACAGCCGGCTCAAGTTAACGTATTCAAATGTATCTTAATAGAGTAGGAACAGTTAATGTATGTACTCGAACGTACTCGTTCAAACACTCCTGAGTTTGTAACTTTATAGCAGAAATACGTGATAGCCCAGTGGATTTAATATGAAAACTGCGAGAGTGGATATGAAAGCTGCTCTAATAGGGTCTAACCAAATTTGGATAGGTAGGGAGAACAACACGAGCAGAGAAGGGGAGTGTTGATCGATCGTAAAGGAATTCCTTAACCCTACATCCAGTAGTCACAAGTCCTGGACTTTGCTTGGTGTTTTTCTCTCTACCACGCGATGGACCCGGCACCTGCACGGTGAATCCATGGAATGCTAAGATATTCGCCTCAGTTCAGAGAACACAAAACGCAGAACTTTTATTTGCGTTCTCTAAACGTTTGTCATATTAAAACGATAAAACATAAAAGCATAGACAAAGTAGACGCTAGACGGTCGTTTTTTTTATCTGTACCTACTTTGCGGTGATAAGCAACAAATTAATGATTTAATTGTTTTTTTTGTGACATTAATCATTGTTCTAGATATTATAGTCTTGCAAGTACTTAAGCGATCACAATAATTGGAATACAGTGGGAATACAGCTAGGTTTCTCAAAAGGATATTTCTGATACATCATAATCTATTTTTTAGCTAACTAGCGGACGCCCGTGACTTTGTCCGCGGGGATTTCAGCTTTTCACAAATTCCGGGGGAACCATGAGTTACTATACATATAAACCTTCCTCTTCAATCACTCTATCTATTAAAAAAACCGCATCAATATCCGTTGGGTAGTTTAAAGATTTAAGCACACATAGGGACAAGGAAAGCGACTTTGTTTTATATTATGTTTGAAGTACTCAGAGTAAATCGTGAGAGCCGTGATAGCCTAGTGGATATGACCTCTGCCTCCGATTCCGGAGGGCGTAGGTTCGAATCCGATCCGGGGCATGCACCGCCAACTTTTCTGTTGTGTGCATTTTAAGAAATTAAATATCACGTGTCTCAAACGGTGAAGGAAAAACATCGTGAGGAAACCTGCATACCAGAGAATTAAGAGAATTCTCTGCATGTGTGAAGTTTGCCAATCCGCATTGGGCTGCATCCGCAGCGTGGTGGACTATTGGCCTAACCCCTCTCATTCTGAGAGGATACTCAAGCTCAGCAGTGAGCCGAATATGGGTTGATAATGAATGACATAGATACATCTACAGGATAATTAACAGGCTGTAACTTTATCGATTCGAAAACATGCTCTGGAGGTTTCAGTTGTGCATTTCCTGGAAGGGCTTCCATCTCATCTAACATTTCTAAGTCTTAATTAAACTCGGCAAATAACTAATTGCATTCTATGAAATTACTTGTATGTAGGTACATCTAAAGAGAACTCGTGTACCCTTCTTACAGTAGCAACATTGTTGAAATTTTGTACCTAATGTTTATTTTTTTTTCAAGAATGATAATCTTAAAATGTTGCATCAAGGGTCGGATACAGAAGGCATTGATTCATGAGACAGCGCGTACTGTGAAAAGGTTATGTATGCTCAAATGTCCCGAAACGGGAGGGGTTGAAAATTCTTTTATTAATTTGTGTTAACGTCATATTACATTTTGTATTTAAAAAGAAGTGTAAATAAATAAATTATAAGCTTAAATCTAAGATTGTACATTTTTTCAAGGTTATACTACTCCCATGAGAGGTACGAGTACAGACCCTATTCGACTCTGTTGGAAGTAGAAATCATCATCATCACCATATCAGCCGATGGATGTCCACTGCTGGACATGGGCTTTTTGCAGGGACTTCCACACATCACGATACTGAGGCATCTGCATCCAGCGAATCCCTGAGACTCGCTTGATGTCGTTAGTCCACCTGGTCGACCAACACTGCGCTTTCTAGTGCGGGATTGCCATTGCAGCACTTTGGGATCCTAATGTCCATCGGCTCTTCGAACTATGTGCCCCATCCATTGCCACTTCAGCTTCGCTATTCTTTGCGCTATGTCGGTGACTTTAGTTCTTCTGCGGATCTCCTCATTTCTGATTCGATCACGCAGAGTTACTCCTAATATAGCTCTTTCCATCGCCCGCTGTGTGACTCTGAATAGAAATACTCCTTAAAAACTAATTCCCTGTTTACACCCACACGCAAAGTACATCTCGATGTGAGAGTACGTAGGCGTAAGCACCTACGAAAGCTCAGTCTCCAAAAAGTTCTGGTCCCTTGTTCCTGATAATATTATATAACGCGTAGATAGCCTGTAATCCTCAGTTCTCATGAGATAGTCTGAAAAAACTCTTTTAATTCGAATTACTTGTTTCTAAGATTTGATAGTTCAACCAAATGAACTCTTTTGCATTTATAAAGCTTTTTGGACGGCCGTGTACGAGTAGACCTAGTTTTCTGCATCTATAATAAAATATGGAGCAGTAGCTGACCACGCGCGGTTTTACCCGCGTGGTTCCCGTTCCCGTAGCGTTGAGATTGTAGTCAAAGGCTAACTTGTAAAGAATAAAAAAAAAAATTCGAACATTTTCAAATATATCGAAAGCTTTTCAGTGTCCTGGCTTTGGCTATGGCTTTTCAATGACATCACCTTATTTGCTTATTGTACCAATAAATTTTCTGAAAGAGTAACTATGTATTTCAGAAATTCACGGAACCTATATACTGGTCTATTCAACATAACTGATTAGTTTCTTGCATGGTTTCATTTGACATATTACGAGTAAGTGTTCTGAAATAATTAGATTTCCGATAAATGAAATTAATTTCGATGTCATTTTTGCTACAATTGGTTTAAATACTTAAATACGTACCTTGTTCATAATTATTGTGTTATGTGTACTTTCTATTAAATAATTTCTATTCTAACTAATAGGTATACGTGATAACCTAGTGGATGTGACCTCCGATTTCGGGGGGCGTAAGTTCTAAAGCGGTCCGGGGCAAGCACTTTTAGCAAGCAAGAAATTAAATATCATGTGTCTCAAACGGTGAAGGAAAAACAACGTGAGGAATCATTATATACCTAAGAATATCCTTAATTCTCAACGTGTGCGAAATCTGCCAATCCGTATTAGGCCAGTGTGGTGAACCATTGGCCTAACCCCTCTTATTCAGAGAGTATCGATTATGCCCTCGAACAAAATATCTTCGTCGTCGTCGTCATCAACCCATATTCGGCTCACTGCTGAGCTCGAGTCTCCTCTCAGAATGAGAGGGGTTAGGCCAATAGTCCACCACGCTGGCCCAATGCGGGTTGGCAGACTTCACACACGCAAAGAATGAAGATAATTCTCTGGTATGCAGGTTTCCTCACGATGTTTTCCTTCACCGATTGAGACACGTGATATTAAATTTCTTAAAATGCACACAACTGAAAAGTTGGAGGTGCATGCCCGGGACCGGATTCGAACCCACACCCTCCGGAATCGGAGGCAGAGGTCATATCCACTAGGCTATCACTGCTCAAAAAAAAAAAAAAAATATATCTTCAATGTACAGAAATTTGACCTGTTACAGTTTTACTATATTTAGATTATTGATAGAAGCAGACATCGGGCATATAATGTTCCCCGTCCAATATCCAACTTTCTAAATTCCAATATATATTTCTAAATGAGAATGAGTCTGAGAATAACGAGTAGATAGGTATGACTAAACGGCAACCATGTAAACTACAGTCCCAACTTGATAGCTTAGTATTTTCGGTTTTACGTTTTCAACGACCTCCGTGGCGCAGTGGTGTGCGCGGTGGATTTACAAGATGAAAGTCCTGGGATCGATCCCCGGCTGGGCCGATTGAGGTTTTCTTAATTGGTCCAGGTTTGGCTGGTGGGAGGCTTCGACCGTGACTAGTTACCACCCTACAAAGACGTACTGCCAAGCGATTTAGCGTTCCGGTACGATATCGTGTAGAAACCGAAAGTAATGTGGATTTCATACTACTCCTATCAAGTTAGCTTCCATCTTAGATTGCATAATCACTTACCATCAGGTGAGATTGTAGTGAAGGCCTAACTTATAAAAAAAAAAAGTCTGAGAATAACGAGTAGATAGGTATCACTAAACTGCAATCATGTAAACTTCAGTCCCAAATTGATTGCTTAGTACTTTCGGCTCAAAATTCATTTATTTCAATTAGGCTTAGTTTACAAGAATATTATTTATTAAAGAATAAGTTTAGAATAAAAAAAAAAAAAAACAAGCACTTTTGAAATGTCAGGATTATGTCATAATTTAACTTAATCTAATGATGGTAATAATAGTCGAAAACTTAAAATTAAAGTTACGAGGGTTCCAAATGCGCCTGCGCCTTTACGTTGTATAATAGTCAGTCAGTCAATCCATTATCCTTTCACATGTTATAGAGTATTGAACCATAAACCCTTTCCTCTATATGTGGTCTCTCTGTACGTGTTTTATGTTTACACTTTCATTTTCGGAACAGACGTTTATTTGCTAAGAACCCCAAGTATCAATAGGAACGGATGGACCTTTGATCATTCGAAAAGACCTTTCGATTTCCACTTCACAATATAAAGTAATACCGCCTGATGTCTGATTGAAATATTAAAGGATTATATCGTATATGTTGAAGATTTACACATAATTTTTGAGTATTTATAAGTACCTACATAGTATAAACAAACTTGCTTTCTCTATCCCTATGTATGCTTAAATCTTTAAAACTACGCAACGGATTTTGATACGGCTTTTTTTAATAGTAGAGTGATTAAACAGGAAGATTTACATGTATAACAACATCCATGGTTCCCGCGGGCTTTATGAAATGTGAAATCAGTCATCATCTGAGGCACGTGGGTGTAATACTACCAAGTTCTGAACACCGGGCTTAAAGTCTCTATAGAAAATTTCATAAAATTCAAAATTTATTTCAATTAGGCTTAGTTTACAAGCACTTTTGAAACGTCAAGTTATGTCATGATTTAATTTTATGGTGGCAAGTAAAATAATTAAAGTTACGAGGGTTCCAAAGAAAGAAGAGCCCATCAACAAATACAGCCAAGGTTTTTTTTCTTTACCGCCATAGAATAAACAGAAGAAAAAAACCAAGCAAATCCAGAATTTTAACCCAGGATCTAGTGAAGTCACATGGGTTAGAAACTAATCTAACGAGACAGTTAAAATATACAATGGAAACTAATTTCACAAGACTAGCTTAGTAACGTCAACAAACGACGTAGTCAGCGCAGTTGGGAACTTCATCAAAGGCAGTAAAGGGCGACCAGAGGGTTCACTGTCGGTAACTAAACACAGTTGTATACCTAAGCTTGGTCAGCCACTCTCGATTTTAGATAATGTTTAGTTTTAGGGGACATAAACTTTTGCTATAGCTATTTAGAATATATATAGACCGCTCAACTTACGTAGATTTTGTGGGAAACTTTGAACTCACTTTATTATAATTATATTAGCTGACACCGCACGGCTTCACCAGCATGGTTCCCGTAGAAATACGGGGATAATATATAGCCTATAACCGTCCTCGAAAAATGGGCTATCTAACACTGAAAGAATTTTTCAAATCGGACCAGTAGTTACTGAGATTAGCGCGTTTAATAAAAAAAAAAACAAACAAACTCGTCAGCTTTATAATATTAGTATAGATTGTACCGTTTTATAGTCATTAAAAATGTTGAAAGAGGTACGACAACCCAGTGTCATATCTATATATAAATTTCTTTTTAATTTAATTTCTTAAAATTTCAATTTTTAAAATTCATTATATTGCAATACGAGTAATTGTAAGCCAACACGGTAACAATTTTTTAAACAATGAAAAATTCGCCTCAAAACATTTTTAGCAGTATTACGTATAAGGATAACTTACAGATAATAATTAAATACGTGCTGGAATTCTTCATCCTAAAATGTTCTGAGTTCTGACCGCGATAGGTAACTGATATGAGTAAGGCTATCTAATTTATGCTTACGATAATCACACTATCACATTAATATTATAAAAGCGAAAGTTTGTGTGTATGTGTGAAAGTATGTTTGTTCCTCTTTCATGCTGCGGTTACTAAAGCGATTTGGCTGAAATTTGGAACGAAAGTAGATTTTACTCTGAATTAACTTATAAACTACTTTTCATCCCGAAAAAAACCATGGTTCCCGCGGGATTTGTGAAAAACTGAATTCCACGTGAACGAAGTTGCGGGCGTCCGCTAGTTATTTATTAAAATTTACACATTCTCTATTATTTTCACAGCTAGTTTATTACGTATAATCAAAAAAAATTGTATTATGTTAATGACCAAAAAATAAAACGCAATAAATTATAACTATGGTATACGCCTCTAGTGTTATCTGCAACGCCTCTTCCATGTTATGATTAAAATATGCTAACTCCTGATTTTGGCAGTTTTAAAGAACTTTAGATAAACAAAGTCATTGATTTACCAATGATTTAATAAAGCAAAAGCATCTTCATATCACCAATAACTTAACGAAGTGACTATTCATACAGAAACTGTTGGAATAAATTTATTTTATTCACACGGTTACTGAATAAATTGCCTTTACTTAATGAAGTGGACATAAATCTGAAATTATGCAGTAATTCGATTTTTTTTCATTTATTTCAATTTTTGTGGAGTAATTCGATATTCAAAAAGTTCCTTTTAAAATATATGAATAAACGTGACGTAAATTTTAACAGGTACGAATTTTATTTGTTAAATTAAAATAATTACTTATTCGAAATACGTAATACACATAATGTGGCAAGGGCATAGATGATACATTATGGGCAAGGGTATCAATTGAATAATACCATCTGTCATAATAACCATTGTACATGTCCACCGCCCATTGTTTATAAGAACTAGATTTTTTTATCCATGCTTTTTTACCAAGTTTTAACCTATTTTAGAATTTAAACTGTCGGGAGTGTACTATTATTATACGGTTTTGTATTATTTTAAATCTTTTCTGAAAAGCAACAATGAATAATTCTGTCTGAAAAACCTTTCTATGTAATCTCTTAAGATATTCTTACATGGCTTGATTTAATACAACACCGGGTTAGCACCGCCTTTAAAGTTATCAGCAAGTAGAACGTAATATGATGTAATTTTTCGCTTTTTAGTTTAGTTGGTGCTTTTTATGTTTTTGAAGTCGGTTGTAATTTATTTATTATTTTTTTTTGTAACACTTATAATGTAGTGATTTAGTAGAGCTTGTTTGTGACAGAGCTCGTCCGGGGAAGTATTCCCCCAAATAACCTATTCCTGCCTCCAAATAATTGATAATAAAAATGGCGTAATTAAAGAGTAACATACATACATCCATACAAACTTTCGCGCTTATAATATTAGTAGGATATAAAAAAATAGGAAACATAAACTTTGGGAGGGAATTCCAGATACTAGCCACGTGTCTAAAAAAATAAGAAAACTACGTACGAGTTTCTAGGTTATATGAGCATTGAGAAAAGGAAATACAAATGAGATAACTCAGAAATGAGTTTTTTTATGTCGTTCTGTCGCTTACCTTCAAACGAGCGGTCATTTCAGAAATTGCGCCGACAAAAGTTTATTCTGCAAATTGTTTCGTATGAAAAATTTTATTCCCACCCGAGGTATTATACCGTTTGATGTTTTATTTAAATGTGAAACCGCATAATTTTAAAATTTATATATTTTTTTTATATTCTTCCACATGCAAGTTAGCCTTTGACTACAATCTCATCTGATGGTAAGTGATAATGATGATGATGGCTAACTTGGTAGAAGGAGGACGAAAATCCACACCCCTCTCGGGTTCTACACGACATCGTACCGGAACGCTGAATCGCTTTGGCGGTACGTCTTTGTCGGTAGGGTAGTAAATAGCCATGGCTGAAGCCTCCCACCTGCCAGACCTGAATCAATTAAAAAAACCTCAATCGACGAAGCCTAGTCATCAGGCGCCGAGTCGAAACACCTTATGGTTTAGTCGGTTTAAATCCAACATAACCTTCTTGCCTCCCCGTGGCAAGAAGGCGTCCATGAGGATTTCCCTACGTAAAAAAGGAACTACTGGGCCAATTATCAAAATTCTTTCATCAGTGGAAAGCTACATTGACATTTACAGGTAACAGAGACTTTCATTTAATCGTATTCTTACGGGGACGGGAACTTCCCGGGTAAAACCGCGAGCGGTCTGCTTTTTCTTTTAATTTCATAACCTTCGTAGCTTTTAAAATCATACAATGTACTAGCAGACGCCCGCGACTTCTCAATATAAAATTGCAACCACTTTTGGGGTTGAATTTTAAAAATTCTTGATTCACTTTATATTTCGTATTTTTGTTCATTATTTATGGACAATTTTTTGAAACTGTAACTTTAAAAATGAAGGACATTCCATACACACTTTCAACCCTATTTCACCCCTTTTTATTTTTATTTTAGGGTCAAAAAGTATCATATGTTTTGCGCCAAAATCCCATTTACCATTATACCAAAATTCATCTTGATCGTTTCAGCCGTTTAGCCATGAAAAGGTACCTAATAGATAGACAGGCAGATAGACAGACAGACAGACTTACTTTCGCATTTATGATATTACTATAGACTATACACATATATTGAAATAGTATCATGTCATTCATACTCGTAATTCAAAAATTGGTCTTTCTGAAGCGCGTATTTTATTTTAACATTTTTTGGAAAATATCCCCAATACCTATTACAGAAAACTGTAATTTTCACGGTTCGCTTAACTTTATTCTCTGGTCCCCAAAGTAAAAGTGAGACTAATTAATTACATTTCAGGGTAAAGTTCCAAAACATAATTACGTATACATTTTATTTGCAAAGTTGAAATTAATTAAATAAATTTCCATAGAAAGAACTAAATACGTTTCTTCTTATTATATTTCTCCAAAACTAATTATTTGACACTCGTATTGAAAGAAAGAAAGAAAAAAATTGCGTAGTTGTAGTGTTTTAATAAACTTGAGAATGGATGATTTGACTAAATTGTAGAAAATAAAAAATAATACGTGCCAAATTTTATATTATATCAAACACACTATTACCTATACTATTAGGGGTAACTATAAGTTTTTATACCTAGCACTTTTTTACCATGAGTATAATTAGTGCAAATACAATTTTATAAGTTACATGAAAATCGAATAAAAAATCGTTTTGATAAACAAATATTTTAAAATTTATTTTAAAAACCTAATATCCTACTCTACTCTAGACTATTATAATGTATGTTTTTTAAAAAATAGCAACTGTTGAGTTTCTTGAGAGTTTCATCTCTTCTCAGCAGAATCTGCCTTCCGAACCGGTGGTAAAGTCTTTTAAGCTTTGAGTGCAATAATAATTTTTTTGATGATGAGTCAAATGTTAAATATTAATTTAACATTTGACTCATCATCATCATCATCATCATTGTCAACCCGACTCACTGCTAAGCTCGAGTCTCCTCTCAGAATGAGAGGGGTTAGGCCAATAGTCCACTATGCGGGCCCAATGCGGATTGGCAGACTTCACACATGCAGAGAATTAAGACAATTCTCTGGTGTGCAGGTTTCCTCACGATGTTTTCCTTGACCGTTTGAGACACGTGATATTTAATTTCTTAAAATGCACACAACTGAAAAGTTGGAGGTGCATGCCGCGGACCGGATCCGAAATTACGCCCTCCGGAACGCACTGGACTGTCATGGCTTAATAACAATATTTGACTATTTGTCTTTAAATATTTTAAAGACTTGACGTCTCACTTCACTTTTCAAAAGTGCTTGTAAACTAAGCCTACTTGAAATAAATGAATTTTGATTTAAGCGTCGCGCTTCTAACATCAAACGCTGCCTTTAATTCGTGACATCGTGATCGTAAAGTGGATTGAACAGCTATGCCAACACAATTTTATAGGATTTCATACTACCTTACCCTAGTCACTGAATTAATGTTTCAAGAACGTATGTGTGAGGCTCTTGATAATATAAACTTGCATAAAATTTCGTGACATCGTTATTTTCTTTAATGTATAAGTAATTATATAACAATATTTCCTTACTGAGCATTTAATTACTAAGTTTTTCTTTCGTATAAGTAATTTTCAGTAAAAATTCTCAACCTGGAGTTAGGACGTTGGTGGTGTTACACGTTGGTCGACCCTGGTCATCATTATCATTAACATTTGATAAAGTTCATAAATAAGCTTACCCTACCCTACCCTACCATACGACTGCCAACCCGCAGTAAAAGACCGCAAAGGGTCTATACTCTATGTCCTGCCTTCCTATGAGGAAAAACTCTGTAAAGTTTTTCCTCAATTTTCCTATAAAGAAGGAGGGCTGACCATGTGGGCATTTACGATCATAATTTTTTCCTAAAGAGTTGTAAATAATTTTCCTAGTGTAAAAAAATCTAAGAGTAAAAAAATTATGCGAACAAGTACCTAAAATTGTAGTCTGTAAAATTAAATAAATTCAATAAAAAATATTTCATGTGTTCTTTTACGAATATCCGTACTAACCTTTAACACAGATACGCGTGTTAAAGTAAGGGTTAATGATATAAAAATGTTAAATAGAAGCTGTTTTAGAAAAGCATTTGCTAATCTAACAAAAGCTTATAGCACAATTCAGATTTCATCGCCTTTTATATGATAATGCGTGTAGTTAAGAAGGAAAAACTCGAAGAATTAAATGGAAATAAAAGAACTTGAATAGTATATCTACTACATAAACCACATAACTGTAAAAGTTGAGCATTAAATACTGCATTACTATTTAGCATTAATGTTATCTATACTAATAGTATAAAGCTGAAGAGTTTGTTTGTTTGCTTGAACGCGCTAATCTCAGAAGTCACAGGTCTGATTTCAAAATTCTTTCAGTGTTAGATAGCCAATTTATCCAGGAAGGCTATAGACCCTAACCACGTGGATAAAACCGCGCAGCGTCAGCTAGTTCTTCATAAAATCAACTGCTGCTATCGTATTCTAGTCGTAATATTCAGGTCAACTAGTACTTCTGTTTTTTTTTTTCTTATTTTTACTCAAGTTAGCGTCGGCTTGCATTTATTCTTTTCATGTTTAATTTCCATGTGATTTCCATCTTAAATAATATAAAATCCTTCGTGTCCTTCAGTGAAGATGTGCATCTACATAAAATAGTTCTAAACGATTTTTCCAAAAAAAAGAAAAACAGAATGAATGTGAGACATTTCCTCAGCAAAATCCACTTTCGCCCGCCCTAGTAGCATCGTAAGTCATTACAGATCGTTACGATAACCGAAAAATTGTAATCATAAAACGATCCAATGTTTGCAAACTGCAATTTAATTACAAAAGTTATGGCCCGTCGTAAACGTAACAACCCTTGCGTTTATATCCCTTTAAGTACGTAATCTAACAACAACAGACAGTTTTACTGCTGTATGGGTGTTTATTTAGACATAATGTTCTCGCAGGAATCTAATTAAAAAGATCATCAATATATATTTTTTTTTATTCTTTACAAGTTAACCCTTGACTACAATCTCGCCTGATGGTAAGTAATGATGCAAAAGATGGAAGCGGGCTAACTTGTTAGGAGCAGGATGAAAATCCACACCCCTTGTGGTTTCTAGACGACATTGAACCGGAGCGCTAAATCGCTTGGCAGTACGTATTTGCGAGTAGGGTGGTAACTAGCAAAAGCTACGGAGCCACATTATATCCGTCGATCCATGACGATGTCTATCACGACATTCAATCAGTATATTTGTAAAAAATACAACCATGATTGAGCAAAGTAAATAAACATATGCAAATCCGATATGGCCGTCATCAAAATTGCAGGATAAATATTTTCCACAAATGAATATAAACTTTAAAATAAAACAATTCAACAAAAAAGGTTTTCCCATTTTGCCAAATATTTCATTGCTGCTCCGATTATATTGGTTGTAGCGTGATGAAATTACTCTATAGCCTTTCTGGAAAAATGAAGTGTCCGAAACAAGATTTTTTCAAATTCGAATCAGTGGATATGTAATATCAGTAAAAATAACCGTTTATAGGATTTTCATCTACATTAGACATGTATATGTTTTAATCGAAAAAAAAGGAGGAAGTTCTAAATTCGACGCTAAACGCTGACGTGTGAACGTATATATAAATATATAAATTCACACGTCAGCGTTTTAAAAACGCGACGCTTTTTTTCGAGCTGTGTTGCATTTTCAATTTTGGAAATAGACCGTCATTTAACTGCATAATATATTTGAACGCTTTTTTAACGCCCTTTAAAAAACGCTTGTGCGAATGTTGGCTTAGAGCCTATTTGACATAACAATGTCTTCTTAAACAGTTTTCTAGTTGTTTCCTGTTCAATGGAATTCAACCATTCATAACTTCACAATTTTGTGAAATTATACAAAGTTTCTCTAGATTTGCAAACTTAACCTTCTTAACTATATATACTTTTTCTATATTTATAACTAACGTGTTGACATCTTCAAAGCAAAAATATTATAAAATACAAGCTTTTACCCACTAAAGAATTCCTGAAGTAGATAAAAAGTTAGAGTCGCTTCACAAATTGTACCTATACCTCGTTTTTCTTTCATTCTCCTTAGATGACTAGACTTGTAGATTGCACAAGCCTTGCAAGCAATTTCCAACAACCCCGATATATAAATATACACAAAAAAGGAAAAGTTTTTCATCGCCCATACCTATCTCTGCGGATCTTAAGAATTAAAATATTCAGTATAATAAAATGTTTATAAAATTCCAGATTAGCTTCGGAAATAATGCTGTTAGTAGTCACAGTATACCTATACGTATACTAGCGGACCCGGTGAAGCTTCGCTTTGTCTTGTATGCACTTCTTCACTATCCCTACCATACACTACCCTACTCCTACCCCTACCCTTCCCTACCCCACCCTACTCCTACCCTACCCTACCACTACCCTACCCCCACCCTCCTTTGACTTTACTTTTTGACGACCTCCGTGGCGCAGCGGTATGCGCGGTGGATTTACAAGATGAAGGTCCTGGGTTCGATCCCCGGCTGGGCCGATTGAGGTTTTCTTAATTGGTCTAGGTCTGGCTGGTGGGCCGGGGACCCTACCGACAAAGACGTACCGCCAAGCGATTTAGCATTCCGGTACGATGTCGTGTAGAAACCCAAAGGAGTGTGGATTTTCATCCTCCTCCTAACAAGTTAGCCCGTTTCCATCTTAGACTGCATCATCACTTACCATCAGGTGAGATTGTAGTCAAGGGCTAACATGTAAAGAATAAAAATAAAAAAAAACCCTACCCCTACCCTACCCCTACCCCTACACTACTCTACTCCTACCTAGAGTTACACATAGGCATCTTTTATCCCTCAAGAATCAATTCCCGCGACATTTGTGAAAAGCTAATGCTTATGATGTTGTTATGGACGATATGAATATTTGTTTCACGCAAAAACTATTGAATGGATTTGGCTCCACTATTAATTAATGGAAAACTTAATTTTACGCGGATAAAGTCGCGAGTATCAGCTAGTTTATTATATTCTCGTTATTTTTAATTAATTATATAAAAAAGTCACAGAATTTGGATAAATCTGTTGGCTTAGGACACATTTCAAATTGGTGCAATTATTACACCGAGGTCGAAAACATCAAAAGAGGGACGAAATAACAAATTAATTAAAAGTGTACCAAGCTGAATCATGAAATTACCTCTTTGAAGTGTTTTTATACGGATTTTTCGACAAATAGGAGAGATAAAATTACTTTGCAAACTGCGAAATAAAATCGGCTTCTCGGGAGAATCGATGCGGCGAAGGATAAATAGATCCTTGGCTTGGATATTTAGAAGAAAAATTTTCTTTTACAAAGTTTCTTAAAACGTATAAGCATTTTTGTAATATCTTACTATAAAATATCTTTATTTATAAATTGTTTCGTTGATCTAGAGGGTACAGGGCTCATGAGGGCTCTAGTTTTGAGGTTATGTACTCCTACAAGTAAAATTCTCCCCCGTTGCCTCACAGAGTGCTGTCCTCTTGACATCATCTGACAGACTCCTGATCATCACCTGATTTTCGCCACATGGGAACACCATATTGTATATTAAGGTCTATATTAACTTCTATAGAATAATAAAGGATACACTAGAATTCAAAAGTCATACTGTCGATTTGTAAGTAAGTACCTAATGGAAATGTAACTTTTATTTTTTATTGATTAAGTGAATAAATCAGTTGTAAATGAGTGTGTCTCTCACAAATAAAAAAACGTCTCTAAAGATAAATCAGTAAGCCGTTAAGGCTCTAGAACCTAAACTTCTTTAGAAATATACATACAAACATACATAATACATACTCTCGAAAAACAAAACCCTCCTTCGAGCGCAGTCGGATAATAACGAAAATCAAACAGAAACGTTCAACCAATTTAAACGGAGTTCCGTTTTTCTAAAAGTTTTGTCTAACTTTTCGTGGAGGCTAAAAACTTAATTGCGTAAACAAACATACAAAGAAAAGCCATTAGAGACAAAGTTTTGTGCTTGTTCGTAACTCAAAGTTTTAACTTTTAACACATAAAATGACCCACATGTTACGAAATATATATGAATTGTATATTTTTATCTTGTCCTAAAACATATTGAGACGAAATGTTTTACAGTACTGGTTTTCTTATTATTTTATTAACCCCCGACGCAAAAAGAGGGGTGTTATAAGTTGGACGTGTCTGTCTGTCTGTATGTCTGTCTGTCAGTCTGTCTGTAGCATCGTAGATCCCAATTTAAATTTAATTTTTTTGTATCAAAGGCGACTTACGGGCGAGTGTTCTTAGACATATTTGATGAAAATCGGTTGAGCCGTTAATAGTTGTGGGTGTTGAAAGTAAGGAAGAACAACCGAATGTGTGCTACTACTCGAGTGAGGTCTCAAATGAAAGCGCGTTGAAAGAGAATATTGAGGATCGAAAGTGTAATTAATAATTTCATGACATTTGAGGATTTTTCAAAAAATTTCAGTTTTATGTTATATTCTACATATTTATAAATACAGATGACTCATAATTATTGGATCAAACGTATACCTAAGTGGAAGATAAAGTCACTAACATTATTTTTTCGGATTTTTTAATTTTTTCTATCTTGAAGTATGTGTAAAGTTGTAGGTGATATTTGCTGTTTAGACTTCATGATCATGAATATCATAGTTAGTGTTGCATAAATACATAATATTTTATGTAGACTATGCCAAAGTGCGATCCTATTGAAGTCTGCGACCATAATGTTTCTTTTAACTTTTAAGACTGTTACGTAGGCCCTTAGGTATTGGCACGGCCCGATCGCGTTCCCAAAACTGATTAGGTAAGTGTTTACAAACTAGTAGTATTTACCATAATATTCCAAAGGACAAAAATTTAAGCCTGAACCTCTCGAATTAGGCCCCAAATTTATTGAGCGATTGGTTCATTAAGTTAACAAGAAAGATAATATTTTAAATAGAGTTAGATATTAGTTTTGTTGTTATAGTAAATAGGAACCTAAAAGGAACCTTAGCTTCTTGACTAAATATTCAGATATTCGGTAGGGTGTGCATACATTAATATGTAGGTAGGTACTTAGATATTCCGTTTCATAGGTTATGACATAACTTTATACAATACTAGCAGATGCCACGCGGATTCACCCGTAGTTTCCGTTCCCGTAGGAAAACGGGCATAAAATATAGCATTTAGCACTCGGGAATAATGTAGCTTCCCTACAGTATAATCATTTCTCAAATCGGTTCAGTAGTTTCAAAGCCTTCAATGCAAACGAACGAACGAACAAACAAAGAAACAATTAATCTATATAAATAAAAATCAATGCCACTTTTCGTTGTAATTTTATAACTCAAGAACGGGCTCACCTATCCAAATCAAATATTTAAGCTTTGTTCGGACTATTTAGTAGATGGTTTGAGTGAAGTTTGCACAAAATCGGTTAAGTGGTTCTTCATAATTTTTTGTAACAAATGGATTCAGAGGTAGGTTAGTGGTAGGATAGGGATAAGGTAAGGCTAGGGTAGGGTAGAGATTGTGACGTATGTGTACTTCACATAAGTCAAAGCGAAGCTGTAATATTAGGTATAAAAAATAAGAAAGAAAGTGTAATATAATAAAAAAAAATATTTTAATATACTTTTTCAATCTCGAACTTGAAATTGAAACGCAATCAGAGAGTACGAGCATAAGCGATTGTGCGATTATGTATAAAAAATGCTAGCGAGACATTATCCTGGTAAAATATGAGAGATTAAATCATGGACTTCGTTGATTCTGAGAATATCTTATGCGAAATAAAATCTATATAAAACTCAGTTGGGAAAGCAACTTTGAATGCGTTGTATCTAATAAATTTGCAACTTTAAGAGCGCGCTACATTATTAAGTTAGCATAAGTTGAAGCAATTACTCAAACTGGGTAGCTCTGTTTTATTTTGCTCTAGATATTATCTATAAGACGTTACCAAGTGTATTGAGAAAACGATGTTAGCTATGACAATTAAAATATTTCCTTTACTGATCATTACTTTACGATTATCAAAAAAAAAAACAGATGAAGTTTCTAAAATGACATGACAGCTGTTAATTATAATTTGTGTTATTATGGTCCTTGAAATGCAAAATAATTGAATTGACACTTTATTACGTACAAATATTCACTTTTTCACGAATTCAGTTTTTCACAAATCCCCCGGGAACCATGGATTTTTCCGGGGTGAAAAGGCCTATGTGTTAATCCAGAGTAAAATCTATTTCCATTCCAAATTTAAACCAAATCGCTTCAATAGCCGCTGCGTAAAAGAGGAACAAACATACTTACACACTTACACACTTTCACACTTACACACAAACTTTCGCCTTTATAATTATCAATCACTAAGGGACGCATGTGCATATTATGCAGAAGAACCAAAGTCACTAACATAGCTTAGCGGGTCGCGAAGCTGAAGCGAGTTCCAAGGTGCTGGAGGACCCCGCACAGGAAAGCGCAATGTTGGTCCACCCTCCACTAAGTGGACCGAGGACATCAAGCGGGTTGCAGGGAGCCGCTGGATGCTGGTGGCTCAAGACCGTGGTGTTTGAAAGTCTATGCTAGAGGTCTATGTCCAGCAGAGGCCGTCCACCGGCTGTTAAAGATGATAGGATACATTAGCTGCTCCATTGCTTGACAGGTCTGTTTTGGGTTAACCCACAACCGACCTAATTAATGTAAGGGGTTAGAATTAGTCATGACCAACTTTCTAATCAGGCTGCTACTTAACATTTCTTGTGAAATGAAGACAAAATAGTATCTTATAAGCCGACACAAAACTCGAATTTGGAATGTTGTTATTAATAGCCGCACAGGCTTATCACTGGACCACTAAAGCAGAAAGTTTCGTCATCATGATCATCATCATTATCAGATGCACTAGGCTAGGCCTTTGGGTAGAGCCCACACAAGCATAGGCCATGCTCCCTTTACCTGACTCCGGAAAATAAATTTACATTTTCTAAATATTAAACAATAGATATACTATATTAAGAGCTATGATAGCCCAGTAGATATGACCTCTGCCTCCGATTCCGGAGGGTCTGGGTTCGAATCCGGTCCGGGGCATGCACCTCCAACTTTTCAGTTGTGTGCATTTTAAGAAATTAAATATCCCGTGTCTCAATCGGTGAAGGAAAACATCGTGAGGAAACCTGCATACCAGAGAATTTTCTTAATTATCTGCGTGTGTGAAGTCTGCCAATCCGCATTGGGCCAGCGTGGTGGACTATTGACTTAACCCCCTCATTCTGAGAGGAGACTCGTGTTCAACAGTGAGCCGAATAGGGGTTGTTTAACTATAAATACTTGGTAAAGCTTTATAGTGTTGTTTTACAATATAATTACATATACAGAACAAATTATTACGTGTCAGATTAAAATATACATTTATCATTATTATCAGCCCACTAATTTGTTACACTGTGGGTTGGCGGGATTGGGATGATAATATAAAACTGTTTTACAGTCACCAAAGTCTGGCCGTTCAGAGATTACTTTTCTGACAGGTCGTGATCGAATGGGATAAACGATCAACCTATATTCGGCTCACTGCTGAGCTCGAGTCTCCTTAGCCCACACTGGCCCAATGCGAATTGGCTGACTTAACACACGCAGAAAATTAAGAAAATGATATGCAGGTTTCCTCACAATGTTTTTCCTTCACCGTTTGAGACACGTGAAAAGTTGGAGGTGCATGCCCCGAACTGGATTCGAACCCATGCCCTCCGAAATTGGTGGCAGAGATATCCACTGCTATCACGGCTCTCCAGGACAAACATATTCAAATTACAATTGCCTCGTTTATTGTCTCATCACTACAAAGAAAAACAGTTGGTAGACCCTGAAACTGCGCAGTTCACCAACCTTGTACGCCAGTTTGAAGTTACTTCGCACATTCGATCACAACCTGTCAAACCTCTGAGCGGCCGAACTTTATGTTAATGAGAATGACCGGAACCAACGGTTTATTTTACATTCGAGGCACGTTGATATAATAATATCAATTTCCCCACTCTGGGCTTCCTCACTTTGGGATTTTTCTGAAAGTATGTTGGAAGAAAGGGAAACTACAGCCATATGAATAATCACTGGACCAAAAGGGCAATTTTTTTAAAGAATGTTTGCCATATATTTTTTAAATATGACCAAGTCCAACGAGGCGGGGTTCCAATAATTCAGTCCAGCGGGGTGGATATCGAACCACCACCCCTCGGAAATAAATTCTTTCGTTTTACCGCTGAGCTATTGAGGCTCTAAATATAAATATACAATGTTCTTTAAAATATAATCCACATGACACTTAAATATAATATATAAATTTAATTCTCTTACCTTATAGCAGCATTTATCTTGGCTTACCTTTCTTTTTGTTTGACGGAGAAAATTTCCGCTAAAGATCCCGGATTTCCTGTGGGATAGATTAGATCTGTGATTACTACCCACTAATATCCCTTAGCGACCACTTGCAGAACTATACAATTGATGATATTCTTAATCTAATAAGAACTCTGCAATCCTAATTAGAACTGCGAGCTGTGATAGCCCAGTGGATATGATTTCTGCCTCCGATTCCGGAGGGTGTGGGTTCGAATCCGGTCCGGGGCATGCACCTCAAAATTTTCTGTGTGCATTTTAAGAAATATCACGTCTCAAACGGTGAAGGAAAACATCGTGAGGAAACCTGCATACCAGAGAATTTTCTTAATGCTCTATGGCTGTGAAGTCTGCCAATCCGCATTGGGCCAGCGTGGTGGACCGTTGGCCTAACCACTCTAATTCTGAAAGGAGATTCGAGCTCAGCAGTAAGCCGAATATGGGTTGATAACGAATAAGGACTGCTAAGATCTAAAAATGCCCTTCCGGCGTCTGCGTTCACTGACACGTATAATTTGAGCTCCTTCACGGTAAAAGTGAATAGACATCTTCTAGGCAAGCGTGCATCTTATCATTGCCTTCCATCAGGTATGATTGTAGTCAAGCGCAGAGCAATCTAAATATATAAAAGCGAAACATCACTCATCGTGAAATCTCGAAGACCGCTTTATGTAGAAAGATGAAATTTGGCAGATAGTAGTTAGTAGACCGCTTAGTAAGGATTTTACGACAGGGCCGAATTAAGAAGTCTAAGTCTTACAACATGACAAAAATAACAAAGTATCATTAAATCAATCGGCTGATTTCACACATTCAATTCAACACAAGATGACATAAATTTAAAGTTGTCTAATAAATGAAAAAGTATTAGCTTTTAAACCAACCACCAAGAACTGGTTGTCACAAGCTCTCGGTCTATAAGGGTTTGTTACGACAAGACCCTAACATTTCTTACACAAACGTCTGCGAGGTAAAATAATTGGGTAGAAATTTACCTGACAAATTTGTTGCATTTATTTCTTGGCATATTTTTTGTGGGTTCAAAATAACTACGCATTTCTCAGAAAAACGTCCTTGGGTGTTATAAGGAAATGAGGACTGCGGTCACATTAATCAGAGTAATAAGATGTTGTATATATTTATTATGTTTTCGTGAAAGAAGAAAGAAAGAAAAAACATTTATCCCATAAATTGTACCATACTTAACAACTTAATATCATAATTACTTAACAACTTAATTTTATATTTGGCACAACCTTGAAAAAGGATCCAGCTCAGCATTGTGCTTCATGTACTAAGCAGGACTCATAGCGCTGAGCTTCAGCTGAAGACTTTGATCCAGGTGACACCACGGAAATGCGTAGTCACATAGCGACATAACTAAAACTAATTATTATAGTAATAAGTATATTACATGATATGAGTAAAGTAAAACTAATTATTATTAACACAAAATTAAGCGACAAAATAAAAAAAATAATATAAAAAAGCCATATCTATCTATATGTTTAAAAATAAATCCATATATCCCTTAATCGCGCCACCACGCTTGAACGGCTGGACCGATTTCACTATTTTTTTTATGTGTTCGTTATCGTCAGGAGAAGGTTCTTATACAGAAAAAAATTTCAGGGGTAGGGGTAGTTGAAAGTTTACATCAAGTTTCATGTGGACAAAGTCACGTCCGCTAGTATAATATAACATTAAAATACAAAATTTGACAACTGGTCCTATGATCAAATACCTCTGATTTTAGTGTAAAGACTACAGAGTTATGCAAATGCACTCAGCAATGTTACCTTAGTATTCCGCTTATAATAACGGTTCAGCTCAGAATTTAAGCCGTGAACAGAGGCAAGTTCGCAACTAATTCCCACTGTAACCTAAAAACTTTAGTTACCTAATTCCTGGTACGCTTTACGAATGTGTAGTTACATTTTCAAAAGCTCCGTGTTGAATGCAATTGCTAAATCCGCGGAGCTTTCTTGAATATAAAACCAAGTCACGTTCTTAACATATTTTGAAGGCAACGCTAAATTTAAAATTTAACATACATAACTAACTTTTTAGGATTCGCAACTCAAAAGGAGTCTAGAGTCGAGAGTAGATAAAGTCTGCATATCTTTCTGGTACTGGACCCATTTCCTAAGTTTGATGTCAAGTTGTAAATTAATCTAAATATATTTTAAGCGAAAGGTAACATCACGATATCTCGGAAGCTTGTACTTGATGTACGAACTTGGAAATCACGATATCTCGAAAGCCGCTTGATGTACAAAGTTGGAATTAGGTAGAGACGTAGTTCATAGTTAGCAGACATCTGGTTTAGAATGGATTTTGCGACAAGTCCGGATTAAGGAGGTCTACGGGCGGGCGTCCGCTAGAATCAAATAATCAGGTCTGATCATCTGCTGCTTCGAATTCTGATCCCGAAATCCTAGGTTTGAATCTTTGGGCAATGAAGTTTCGAGCTTCTCTTTTTTCCAAAAGTTTCTCAAAAGACCTCAGACCAGAGTTGTAAAGTTGGTGGTGGTACACGTATCTAAGAGAGCACGTTACGACGTCGAATCCGTTTAATTATTATCATAAAATTCTAATAGTGATCGTTATAGTCGTTTCAGTAGGTATTAGTAGTATATATTTTACAAAAAACTTGAATTGTTAGTTTTTTTTAATTTTATTTTTACTAAATGGTTACATCAATTTTGGTTGAAACTACTTGCCGAGTAATAGGTATATACTTTACAAAGGACTTGAATTGTTAGTTCTTTTTTTAATTTTATTTTTACTAAATGGTTACATCAATTTTGGCTGAAACTACTTGTCCGGTAACCGGAAAAGTGAAATTATTATAATGCATATATAGTCACTTAGAATATATTTTGTACAGATATAAATCATTTCAGACTTTTTTAAATTCCGCCATGCCTTGCAATATTTTATCGACAGATATTCAGTAAAGGGCCGCACTATTTTGTTTTACACAAATAGCGAGGCGTGTGCTTTATTACTCACGCAGAATATATTATATTGAAGAGTGACCTCCAACGTTATATTACACCTTTGAACTAGACGTCTAGACAAGAGTTACTACTACATACTACTATAATACACTAAACTAGTAGACTTATGGACTCAAAATAAGACTATACGGGTATTGTTAAAAATCGGTAAATAAAGTAGATCGTGTATACTCTTCAGTATATTTTATCTACAAGAATATCTTGGCCTTGGCCATCATAGATGGCCCTTTACAACCTCACAAACTTTACCTCTTTATAATATTAGTATAGATTTTTATTTTTTTTTTATTCTTTACAAGTTAGCCCTTGACTACAATCTCACCTGATGGTAAGCGATGATGTAATCTAAGATGGAAGCGGGCTAACTTGTTAGGATGAGGATGAAAATCCACACTCCATTCGGTTTCTACACGACATCGTACCGGAACACTAAATCGCTTGGCGGTACGTCTTCGTCGGTTGGGTGGTAACTAGCCACGTCCAAAGCCTCCCACCAGCCGCCAAAGCCTCCCACCAGCCATATTACTATAGATGAATCTATGACACATTCGTTTTTAAACGTTCTACATAACTATAAAATTGAAATTTGTAAACATTTGAAAATGGATAGTATAGTTCCTTAATATAAAATTTATTTATTATTTCCTACTCTCTTTTTCATGAAACTTCAAACACAAATTTGTAAGGCTTCCTAAGATGAAATTACGGATAACTTCTTGTTAATACTAAACTGATTTAGTGTCGCCTCGGAATTTATTAGATTATAAATATTTAATGGGACATTGTTTACTTTGTAGTGTAAACATAAACTGACAGTTTTATAAAATACACTTTATGATAATTACATTGTATTTAGAACAAATCATAACTACCTAACATAAAATCCAGAAAGTTAAAAAATTTCATACTATAATTTAGCATTAATTGTATAATTTTGTTGTTCTAGCTAGTTTTACTATTGTTGTGAAATATTGTTGGTAAAAATATTCTCTATATTCTGTTAAAATATAATACAAGCTACCGATATTCTCATTTTATAAATGAGAGAAAATCGGGAGCTTCCAAGCAATTTTCAAACTCATCAAGCGAACTTAATCATAAACTCATCATGCGGCGAAGTAGAGATTGAAAAGAAACAACACCTCTAAGAGAAAATTAAAATTGTACGATAATCGAATTGCGTATTGTATTTAATCAACTATGTGTATAGTGATTTTGTAGATATGGACCAATGAACGGTCAGATGTTTGTCTCATATCTACGTAATCTTTTATATCTACAATAATCGTTTGATATTATTACTCAGATCCCCTACTTACATCCCATTAAATTTTCCCAAGCTCATTTTCCTTTAACAACTTTATCCTAATTTGTTAGACCAGATTGTGCTGACACTTTTCTTTCCCCAAAGTCCCGAAGTTTAAAAGTTAACGAAAGTTTTAAGCCATTCCGCGCTAAAGATTTTCAAACGCATTGGACTGTAATCCTCTAATCTTTTTAAACATTGTGCATGTTTGCAGCATTTTACAGGCATTAAAAGTTTCAAAGCTATTTTTTAACGCTGAGTTTCCTTTTTTACAGATTGCAACAGCAGCAAAACGGGGGAGGATTCAAAAATGTGATACATTCATACTTAATGATCAAAAAAATCTAGCACCATGACACTTAAGATCATTTTGACGGCAATTTCTATTTTTATTGTTTTTGTAAATGCCAAAGAAAATGTAAATATGATAACAAATTTGAACGAATACATTTTAAATGAGAGTATATTTGATACCAAGTACTTATTAGATGTAAGTAATGATGAAAGTTTAACAAACTTGTATAAAATACATTCTAGAGATAAAAGAAACACTGTAAATGCAACTGAAGATGACATTCCAACGCAGAGTCATAAACAGAAAAGCATGATTTCCAATGTAACAGAAGACAGAAATTCGATAAAAGTTTTGGAAGATAAAGACAAAGTTGTAGCTAACAGATCAAATGAAATTGATGAAAATGGAGTCACGGAATTTTTTGACCCTTACAATTTCACTGACGAATCTTGTGTGGGTGACCCGGATTATTGCAATATGACCGAAGAAGAATATTTTCAAATGTTAAATGATTATATCTATCCACAACCATATGAATGGGTGCTTATTGCAACACATGCAATTGTTTTTGTAATCGGATTAATTGGAAATGCGTTGGTTTGCATTGCAGTTTATAGAAATCATTCCATGAGAACTGTGACCAACTATTTCATAGTAAATCTTGCAGTTGCAGATTTTATGGTCATTTTAATATGTTTGCCTCCCACTGTGCTTTGGGATGTAACTGAAACTTGGTTCTTTGGGACTGCTATGTGTAGGATTGTCCTATATTTTCAGGTAAGTACAATTATTATTATACAAAAAAACATATATTTTTTTTTAGAATAGTTCAAAATCGAAACAACTTTATTTAATTGAAATTTAATACAAAATTTTTTACTGACTTGTTTTTTTAGACGCTACCCCTCTGTCAAGATATGTAAAGATCAACGAACTAACGCGTTTATAAAACCTGTTTCTATAAAATTAACGTTACGTTTTCGTCGTGTAAAAAGCTCCCTAAAAAGTTTGTGTAGTTGAATGGTTCAAAAAACGGTCAAAAACTTATAGTTTACTAAAATATTAACTTATGAAAAAAATCGCTTCTTCAGCGGTAACAGTAAATAATCGAATATTCTGTCTAACGAGACTAAGGAATGTGTTTGTTCTATTTGTTTAAAATGTGTGAAAATGGCACGTATGTATATTGCGATTAAAATTGATAGTTGTGTGTAGAGTACAAGGACACAAAATACATTTATTGGTATTAAATATTTTCTAAGCGTGAGTTTACCTTGTCACTCTCAAAAAAACTACAGAATTTTGATGGTAAATTTGGGTGCGATGCAACTCCAGGGTTAATTACTCTATGTCAGTTGCAGTTTATAGGCGATGTGTTTCTACTTACCATCAGATGGGCTATCCGGTACGTCAATTATTACAATAAAATAATCAATGAATGTTTTCAAACTTCGATTTTAACTAACATAGACTAATAATAGAATTAAGATTGTTCAAAAACAACCTAGGTGGTGAATAATAAATCAGCGGCCAAATTATATTAACTAGCTGACGCCACGCGGTTTCAGCCACGTGGTTCTCGTTACCGTAAGAACACGGGGATAATATATAGCCTATAGCCTTCCTCGATAAATGGGCTATCTAATACTGAAAGAATTTTTCAATTCGGGCCAGTAGTTCCCGAGATTAGCGCGTTCAATCAAGTACAGCTTCAGCTTTAAGTATATATTAGTATAGAAGTATAGATTAATAAAAATACAGAACGAACAGTAATAATACGAGAAAATAAAATACAAGTTATCCGCATTTCACTATAAAGCTGTAAAGTGCGTTATGAAGCTCATTATACCTAATGTTCTGAGCGCGCTTCCGTGTTAATAGGTATTGTATTTCACCGCTCTAGATTCTACAAATGGATGTAATAAAATCCGCTAAAAGCGGACTTTATGTGTTTGAATAGAAAATCCGTGTAAAATTTTATGAAATTTCAAAAGGAATTCACGAAAATAGCGTCTGTCGTTTGAGTAAAGCTGTAGAGTTGTTACAACTGAAGCATTTTGACCATAAGCTTACATTGTACCATTATGGATTCACGTACCGTTGGAGACTGATTGCCTTTGGAATTTTGAGAGGGTTGTTGATAGTCCTTAGTAATTATATGGTTTACAGGTTCAAGTATTTATTACGGAAACTGGAAAATTAGTTTAATTTACAGCCGGCGTAATATTTTAGTATGTAGAGCCGTTATAGCCCATTGGATATGAACTCTGCCTACGACTCGGAGGGCGTAAATTCAAATAAGGTCAGGGACATGCACCTCTAACTATTCAGTTATGTGCATTTTAAATATCAAGTGTCTCAAACGATGAAGGAAAAACATCGTGCGAAAACCTGCATACCTTGGTTTTTTTTTTAATTCTCTACGTGTATGAAGTCTGCCAATTCGCATTCGACCAACGTGGGGACTATTGGCCTAACCCTTCTCATTCTGAGGGTTTGTTTTGGTTACAGTTCGATTTCTTAATTAAGTTGTCCTGACATATATTGTGAATCATAACCTTCATTCGACATTAGTTTCTTATTTTTACTATCCATTTCTGAGTCTGCTAAAAATAGTAAAAATTTCCATAACCTTACAGAATATAACTTTTAAATTCAATATGGCGGGACGTTAGAATTGAATAAAACACCAAACAATAGAGACAGAATGAATACTTCATGCGAAAACAAATCGTACACCAGTTGCTTTGTTGTGAAATACTTTCGAACTACCGCATAAACGTTGTCATATTTACAGTACAGTACAGTGGAGTACATTGTAGTACAATTTCAATAAACGAGTTTTTTTATGTTTGGCGTTAGTCTCAATGCTTGCTTTAATGCTTTTACTTGGAAATAAGACGAATGTAGGCTATAGCATAATATATATTCCACAAATTAATAGCACATAAGTAATGGAGGCGGTGAAATAATAATATATAGTTATAAGTATAATTCAGGCTGTTTGGACATCAGCCGCTTGTGTGGAGAACTCAAATAGTAATGCTGGCCCGATTCTCCTCTGCGCACGTTCGGTGCGCAGCCAGGCAGAATCGTGTTCTAAATTCAAAACATGCGACGAGACAGCCAGTCTTATATAGAAGAAATGCTCTGCGGTTCCGTACTGACCGGCAGATACGAAAAAAAAAAAAAAGCCAGTCTTATGTAAAGTGAACTCCTTGGCTCGCCACATATGTAGTATAGGCTTACGCTTGACCACAATCATGCCTGATGGAAAGCAATGATGAGGTCTAAGATGAAGAGCGCTTGCCTAGAATATGCCTATTCACTCTTGCCTTGAACGTGCACAAAATATACGTGACAGGAAATACAGACGCTGGAAGGGCATTCCACATTTTGGCAGTTCTTATTAGGAACGTTGACGCAAAACGTTTCGTGCGGGTTGATTGGATGTTGACAACAAAAGGATGCCATTTTAAGGTAAACTACGGACAGAACAATAATATCAATATTTTTAAAAGAATTAACGATTACGTTATACAAATATTATTAACGCCCGCGACTTCGTCCGTGTGGAATTCAGCTTTGAGCTAACATTGGTAGGAAATTATGTGTCACCTGTTTATCGGTTAACAAGAACTTACTATAGTGAAAGCTCAGAAAAAGGAACCACAATCCCTTTGAGCTTTGGCATGATGATGTGGTTGACATCTTATTAACTCGTTTAAAATAATTTAGCCATGTTTCTTATGTAAGCACAAAACAAAGGTGTAGGTATTTTGCCGTCACTATTTCAAGTGTTTTTTTTTATTCTATGACAAGTTAGACCTTTACTGCGACGTTATCTAATGCTAAGTGACGATGCAGTCTAAGATAGAAGTAGGGTAAGTTGATCTTATTCTACTCATACCTCTGACGGTTTCTACGCGGCATCGTACCGGAACACTAAATCGCTTGGCCGTACGTCTTTGCCGATAGGGTGGTAACTAGCCACGGCCGAAGCCTACCACCAGACCTGAACCAATTAAAAAATCATAAACTGACCCGTGCTGGAAATCGAACTAGAGAGGTCGTCATAATATATAAGTATACATATTTACCATAAAGGCATGTTCTTAGACACTTTGTTAAGGTACCTCCAGATCATGTATCACATCGTTATCTAGGACCTTTTAGATCTGCATGCAATTCATCACTGCTGAGCTCGATTCTCCTCTCTCTCTCAGAATGAGCGTTAGGCCAATTGCCCACCACGCTAACCCAATGTGGATTCGCAGACTTCACACAAGCAGACAATTAAGAAAATTCTCTGGTATGCAGGTTTTCTCACGATGTGTTTCCTTCACAGTTTGAGACACATGATATTTAATTTCTTAAAATGCACACAACTGAAAAGTTGGAGGTGAATGCTAGGGACTGATTCGAACCCACACCCTCCGAAATCGGAGGCAGAGGTCATATCTACTGGGCTATCACGGCTCAGAGATCATGTATCACAACCTTATCTAGGACCTTTTAAATCTGCTTACCATTAGAATTCTATAAAGCTCAAAATAAATATATTCCATATAATATTTTTTGTTGAGATAAAGCCGCAACGCTGACCAAAGCTGTGAATTAGCAAAAGTCTGCTTAGAATAATAAATCACGGGGTATTTAACATGCAGCATTTGTACCAAAAATAATTAATATTCCAGCGGGACTTTGAACAGACTTTCATTCAAATAAAAGAGCACATTTTTAATAACTTTCGCATATTCTCATTTTTACCAGAACATACCGAAACTGAATCCACATCTAACAAGCAGAATATTAAAAAAAAACTTTATTATACGAGTAGGTATGATTAACTGCGGTCTTCATCATTTTAATAAAGTCTCATCTGAAGGTTCATTTTCATTGCATTGCACAGCACAAACATTTAACTTAAGATATTAAGGTACTTAGGTCCATAAAGCATTTACTCATGACCATACTGTGTATGAGCCGTGATCCCCTGCCTCTGATTCCGAAGGGTATGGGTTCGAATCCGGTCCGGGGCATGCACCTCCAACTTTTCAGTTGTGTGCATTTTAAGAAATAAAATATCACGTGTCTCTAACGGTGAAGGAAAAACATCGTGAGGAAACCTGCATAACAACGAATTTTCGTAATTCTCTGCGTGTGTGAAGTCTGCCAATCCGCATTGGGCCAGCGTGGAGTACTATTGGCCTAACCCCTCTCATTCTATATTATCTTTCAGATCTTAATCATGGTTTGTTTGTATATAATTTTGTCTCGCTATGATTTTTTTCGCTTGGCGGTACGTCTTTGCTGGTAGGGTGGTAACAAGCGACGGCCGAAGCCTCCCACAAACCATTAATATCACATACATAAAGTTTGAAAATATTATATTCCCGGACCAAGCACTAGCATGCACATGAAAGTACATTTTAAAATCCTTGATTTTTTAAAAAACGCTTAACATTTTATATGTAAACATCACTATAAACGTTTCGCAACACTATAAGCCGCGGCACCAGCGCGTCGCGCAACGCAATTAGGCAGTCGACCATAACGTCAAATAGCGAATGGACGCACTCGTGGTCGAGTGCCCTCATTACGTAATATTAGTAACAACCCCAGTTCTTTATTTGTAAAACATAAGTTTCTTTAATAAAGTGTATAAATAGATTACGTGTTTGAAATAGAAGTTCCTATAAAATCTAATAAAATACTCGTACATACGAGTGTAATGTCACTAGCAAACCGCAGACGGATGTAAGTGGCATTATAATTTTTCCACTAGTGACCACTTTCAGTAGATAAAAGCTTTCGATAAACAAATTAAGCGGAACGGTAAAATATAAAAATATCTCCAATATTATATTACAGCCTAAACTAATTTACTCGGTGGATCAAGACGTTTTCGCGTCATAAAAGTATTACTTGTAATACAATTTCCTACGCTTCGGCCGCCGTATCAGTTAAGTTTATTAAGCAAGCGTCTACTTTTATCTTAGCTGGTAGTTTTAGTTTACGGTTTAATTAACTTGATACATTTTCATATAAAATAATCAAAAGTTTGAATCTTTTCCGCTACATTGTTTTCCATCAAAATATTTCCTTGAACTTTTAAAATAATTATCACTTCAACGAACTTACACTTAACGAAGTATAATAATTTTCGTTGAAGTGATAATTATTTTAAAAGTTGTTTCCAACATGTTGAAAATTAGATAGATAAGAAAATTTTGACTGGTGGGATGCTTCGGCCGTGGCTAGTCCCTACCGATAAAGACGTACCGCCAAGCGATTTAGCGTTCCGGTACGATGTCGTGTAGAAACCGGAAGGGGTGTAGATTGCCATTCTCCTGCTAACAAGTTAGCCCGCTTTCATCTTAGATTGCATCATCACTTACCATCAGGTGAGATTGTAGTTAAGGGCTAACTTGTAAAGAATAAAACAAAATCTCTATTGCAACTAAATATATAAGATTACAATTTAACGACAAAAATGTTTTTAGTCGAAATCTAAAATTATAATTTAATTATTCAAACTCAACATCATCATCTCCTATCCTTGTGTAACATAAGTGGCGAAATTTTTTTTTCAAAAAATTTAAAAAAAAGTTTTACTCCATTCGCATCTATCATCGTAATTCATCATAAATCATAATTATCATCATCATAAATCGACTTCAAAAAAAGGAGAAGTTCTCAATTCAACGTGTATGTTTTTTTTAAATGTTTGTTTATAACATAACTTCTTATAACTTCGTCATTTATTAACCAATTTTGAAATTTCTTTTTCGTTTTAAAGAGTACTTCTCTACTTGCAGATTTGTTCCATTTCATTTTCATGTAAATCGGTTTAGTATTTTTGTGTTAAAATCAAAATAACTTAACTACGTCAGTTCCATTTTTGTGTCAAAAAGATTATTCGTACTATGTCAACTCGTCATCTTATTTACTTATCCTCCCACACTTTAAGCATCTCTTCTTTCCATCCTAGTCACATAAAATATCAAAAATCAAAATAAATTAACCTGTTTTTAATTTTATATGAATCTAGCATTCATTTAAATGGTAGATTCTAGAGATAAATCAGCAAACAAATAAAATTAGCTTAGCTTTCATCAGATTTATTTACACACAATTGTAAAAAAGAAAGAAATGAAAAAAAAATACACTTCATAAATATAGTGCAAAAAAACATACAATACAATAAACTGAAACAAACAAAAATACAAAAAAAAATGCACACCAAGCTACCTTATCGCTAACAAGCGATCTATCAATTATAAAAAATATATAAAGATATAGGGTTGTTAGGGTGTACAGAAGTAATAGAGAAAAGGAAATAAAACCACAAATATCACAAGAATAGAAAGAAAAATGTACAAAATACTAAGAAAAAAAATTTAATAAAAAGCTTCATGATAAAATAAGCCAACAATAATTAAGCCAGAATCCATCACAACAGGCATCGATAAATTACATCTGTAACGTGAACCAAAACATCCCTAAACTTATTAACAATATTGACAGGTGCTATAATCCCTGAATTTATCAATGCCATTTGTTTGACAGATATAAATAATTGAGTATTTTTCGTGTCAGCTGTTATTAACTTTGTCTTCACGTCTATTTGGATGGTTTTTCATCGTTTATTATACCTATTTAATGAATAGAATAAGGCGTTACTTTGTTATAGCGCGAAGGTCTGTCATGACTAGACCTTTCTCTTTGTCTAATAGATGAAAACTCCTATAATAATCTAAGTAAGGTAGACAACTTGATAAACTGTTGAAACTAATACATTAAAGATTTGTTCCTCATCCGTCATTCATGCCCTCTTTTAGTAAAAAAATAATATTAACTTTGGCGGTCAAATAACATCGAAACGAATGCCACTCACAATATTTTAGAAAAAATAAATTTTGGTTTTTCTCCTACATTACCTACCATTAATATCCTTAACAATATAATATATCATTATCATCATTATCAACCCATTTTCGGCTCACAAGCTAGAGTCTCATTTTAGAATGAGAGGGGTTAAGCCTACAGTCCACCACCCAATGAGGATTTGCAGTCTTCACACACGAAAATTAAGAAAATTCTTAGCTATGCACGTTTCCTCGTGATGTTTTTCTTTCACCGTTTGAGACACGTGATATTTAATTTCTTAAAATGCACATAACTGAAAAGTTGGAGGTGCATGCCCCGGACCGCATTCGAACCTACGCCCTCCTATCTATCTATCTACAATATAAATGGCTCAAAAAGTAATAACATAATATCATTGTCGCTTTCATATACGAGGCTTCAATATTAAATCAATTATGATTAAGTCTTTCACTTATTAAACATTTTGTGCCGGCATAATTATAATGAATATCTGAGAGTATAGCCTTCACAATATTTATTAAGTGTTTTGATATTATCTTCATCATCATCATCTTCATCATCATCATCATCATCATCATCATCATCATCATCATCATCATAATCATCATCATCATCATCATCATCTTTATACACTAAAAGTTGATGCAGCCAACCCTGATCTTAATTGGCAAACCATCATCAATATAAGCTTGAAGGGCCCACACGGACCTTGCTGACATTTATTAACCGACTTTAAAAAAAAGGAGGAGGTTCTCAATTACACCCGTATGTTTTTTTTTTAGTTCAATTAATCAGAAAATTCACGCGAATTGCTCAAATATGCGGACACACGTGATCATTGGTTTATTTGCAAACACACTGAAGTATTGATCGCCGCTCTGCATTCGTTGATCTAAGCATAAATTATTCAGCTCTCGCTGTCTTAATTTGCAAAATATGATAATAATATAACTTATATTTTAATTACAAATATATAGAAAGACATGCTTAGGAGCAGCGTTGGCAGTGATTGAATCAAATGAGCAGGATATTTACCTGTGTCATGTGTTTTATAATAGATAAATAGTTTTCTACATCAACCGTAGACTAAGAAATCAAAAAAAATCGGTTGTCTGTAAAGTTGGTTTACTGGCGATAGTTGAACGTGACAACGTCAGAAAATACTGATGTAATGGTTGCATTTTCAAAAGAAAATGTTATTTAGCATATTTGAAACAATAAATAAAAAAAACTTGAGAGGTGACAAGGGACATTCGGATGGTACGAAGTTCTTTTCGATTAATTAGTGATGGAATTGTAATATTTTAATGTTATATAAACTTAATAATCTTCATAAACCAGAATATATTTTATGTAAAAAAAGTTGGCAACCCTAGAGCGAGATATACTTTATTTCTTGTAAAAAGTTGGCAACACTATAGCTAGGGAACGATGCATGACGTCATCTTTTTTCGAGTTTGCATCTGGCTTTATCGAATTATAAGACGTTGTCACGTAAAAAACATACGCACCTACGCTCCGGTCAAAATATTATTTCCTGACAAAATTGCGTCTAAATATTTCTTATTTATTCAAATATTGAGGGTTCATGAAATGTTATTTAGTGGTTAGACTTTGCTTTCAACTACTTATTCGTCATTTTGGTGCGGCTTAATAGCTGTTTGTCGCGAACGCTTTCAGTTCTAATTAACAGTGTTCGAACTCGACGTTAGTTCGCAAAGTTGTAGTCTTAGTTTGCCTTTTATGTTATCACTCTACTACAGTAAAGTTTAGGTATGTGGATTTGTATTATAAGTTTTAGCAGACTCAGAAGTGGTTTACAAACAATAAGAAAACCAATGTCGAACAAAGGCTATGTTCACAATATTTGCCAGGACAACTTAATTAACAAATCTAACTGTAACCAATATAGAATGGCAGAGAATGACCTTGAAGATTCACGCAATTGTAAACGTTGTGTGTAGGGTTAAAGGATTCTTTGACAGTTAACAAATTCCACTCAATTCACTCTCCACGCTTATCCCAAGTAAGCCATAAAGAATTATACAACAAGAAATGTGGATGTGGAACATACTGAAGCTGACCGCACGACAAGCGCCATATATCGCAAGTCGTTCCCGCCAACCCGTCCGTACCCCTCTCTAACTCCCCACTCTTTACGGAAACAAGTCGCGCTACCTGACGTCATATCTGTTTCAGACTACTATTTCTTACAATAGTAAATTGCAAAAATTGGAGCAAGATTGCACGTCTGTAGGTTTTCAACAATTTATGTTTAGGGGGTAGTTCCGCTTTCAACCTTTTACCATAGGAAATTGGGTTACCTAGTACGTAACCCAAATGCCTTAACTACGTCCAAAGCATTTTGTTATCTCGGAGCCCACCCTGCTTATTTTAATATCATATAACTAAAGTAACTATAAATATTAACAGACGCTGAAAGAATATATTTGTATTTTAGTGCATTAATACTTAACTTTTTATTTAATTATACAGTCTAATAACCACAGATTTTCTCCTTTGTTGTGCAATTGGGCAAAAATCGTATTCAAAGTGTTCCTCTACAATTCGTTTCGTAGCACTCAAGTTATTTTCACGCGTCACGAGCACTTTTTATGAAAGCTTTTCTCATCTAATTCTGTGTGAACGACTTCTTATGACAGATTACCACGATAAGCCGTGAAAGCACAGTTTTTGTTAGTTGGCCGTGTTTTTGCCAACTGTGTTCTTTGATAAATATAATGACTTTCTTCTGTACTAATATTATAAAGAGGTAAAGTTTGTGGTGTATTAGGGGTTAGTTTGGTGTAAAACATAGCAAAACTGGATAGCAGTTCCATTTTCTATATTTTGTTTGGCCAACGATGGAAGGATCCATAACAAGGGCCCAGAGCTCATAATGAGAATTTTTTCAGGTTATTGACAGTGTGAACAGTGATATATCAAGATTACTACTATTTAATATTATGAGCTCTGATTATTTTTTATCTGGTGGGAGGTTTCGGCCGTGGCTAGTTAGCACCCTACCGACAAAGACGAACCGCCATGCGATTTAGCGTTCTGGTACGATGTCGTGTAGAAACCGAAAGGAGTGTGGATTTCATCCTACTCCTAACAAGTTGGCCAGCGTCCATCTTAGATTGCATCATCGCTTACCATCAGGTGAGGTTGTAGTCAAAGGCTAACTTGTAAAGAATAAAAAAAGAGCTATGTTAGAATATCACTGCGTGATCGAATCAAAATTGAGGAGATCCGCAGAAGAACCAAAGTCACCAACTGAAGTGGCAATGGGCGGGGCAAATAGTTCGAAGAGCCGATGGATCTTGGGGTCCCAAAGTGTTGGAATGGCGACCCCGCACTAGAAAGCGCAGTGTTGGTCGACCCCCCACCAGGTGGACTGACGACAACAAGCGAGTCGCAGGGATTCGCTGGATGCAGGTGCCTCAGTATCGTGATGTTTGGAAGTCCCTACAAAAGGCCTATGTCCTGCAGTGGACGTCCGTCGGCTGATATGATGATGATGACTATTTAATATTACAATTAATGATCATTAACTAATCAAAAACAACTTATGTATTTGAATAATGAAATACATAACGTCACTCAAATATTCAACGGCCTCCTAAATTACTGAGCAGCTACTAAACTGCAAATCCCTAACATCAAAAGCGTCTGTCAAATTTGATCATGTTCTACCACAGAATAGAGAATTATTCATTGATCTATGCGTTCTACATAATCTGTCTAATTTAAAACATAAGTTATAGTAACAGGGCCAGTAGCCATGGGGCACGTCGATTCTTTTTTTTACAAACGCTAACGCTAAGTAGATGGTTTATGAGAAGTTTGCACAAAATTGGTAGAGCGGTTCTTCATTAATCACATTTTTTGTAACAAATGAATTCAGGGGTAAGATAAGGGTAGGCTTGAGGTAGGGTGGGGATAGGGTAGGGGTAAGGTAGGGTAGGGTAGCATAATAAATATAAAAAAATAACAAATAAACAAACGAAAGTTCTAAAAAGTTTGCAGTATTGTAGGGGGTAATCTCTGGGTCCACTGGAAATTCTTTTACAACTAGAAAGTCACGTCATTTGTCAGTGCCGTATGCTATGTTTTATCCCCGTGAAACCGCGCGGCCTAAGCAAGTGTCCTTATAGAGGCACAGAACTATGACAAGTGACAAAGTCAGTGTCGTTATACAAATATAGACGATCCGTCCCCTCCATCAACGTCAATACTAATTAATCCACCCTCACAAGTGAACTTCAACCGCCGCGCCGTCGCAAGAAATAAGGGCCAATTTAGCCTAACAACCCGACTTTGGTCGTTCACTTTCACATTGCGGTGAATAACCCGAGTGTAAACCTTAAACTAATGTGAAAATGGAATCGATAAATGTTGAAAAGATTTCGCAGTTTTCGTTACAAAAATCCTGATTTATTAGTTACTGGTAAATCCTACTTAGCTGCATGAATATATGAAGTGACATTATGGACTAAAAGTCTGTCAAATGCCTTCGACTTATTATAAAAGCTTAAACTTTGACAGCTACTGATCCTACCCTAAGTAAGTACCTACATAAGTAAGAATACCATAAGCAAGGTAGGCATGAAAAAGTATCGGGCGTTTGGTGACGTATGATTTCACGAGTAAAGCCGAAGACGGCTGAATTTCTGGATCTTTGAACTCTTTAAAGTTGTTTTAAACTAGAACCGTTTTTCACATAATTCAAATACACAAAAAGGTATTTTTACAAAGCTCTTTAACAAACGAACACGATTACAATTATGACACATCGATTCTATAGAGGCAGTTTTTATAATCGCATTAGATCGTTGATCATATACCTTGTCAGAAAAGTAACATCTAGCGAGGAAAGTCCTAATTAGTCTTAGAGTTATTTACGCCCATACTACTGTGAATTGTTCCGATCGATGTTTTATTTGAATAGGTTGTTAATAACGCCCAAATTAGTAAAAAAAATCAATGTCTTTGTTTTTGTTACAGTCGGTATCAGTGACAGTATCAGTGCTGACACTGACCTTCATCTCCGTGGACCGCTGGTACGCCATCTGCTTCCCGCTCAAATTCAAGTCAACCACGAGCCGCGCCAAGACCGCCATACTTATCATTTGGGTGCTGTCTCTGTTGTTCAGTAAGTGACTCGTAATCCTAGCAATGTTCATCATCATCATCATAACTAGCTTATTTTACTGGTCCACTTTCTAAGCACTTCTTTCTACTCTATGGTGTATTTAGAGCTTGGTAGGTATACCATCATCATCACGTATATCATCACGTTGCTCAATTGCGGGTCGGTGGGCTAGCGATGTTTGATTCTGTAACAATCACTATCAGATGTTTTCCCCTTTGTATTACAGAGTACAATTCAAAATATAAACCACTACATCAACAATCAAGTAGCAGTGATAGTTAAGCCGATTGGAGAGAGAAATAATGAAAGGCTCGGTGTTGTAGTCAGAATGGAATTGAATCGAATATATTTCAGTCATATTGTATAATTATATTTACAATTTTACCTAATATTTATTACGTTTATTCGTAGCCACGAGCGGTCGTATGCTTCCGATTGTATGCATGGTGTGTGTCGAGGTATCATATGAACTTCACTACAATAGTATTCGTTTTTACGATCATCTTTCATGGTAATTTCACCGAAATAACATAACGATAACGCCTTTTCGTTTAAATATCATGATTAAATTGTGAAATTACTAAGCCAGATTAAAATTATCTGCCCGGAATTTGGTTTATATTAATTACGTTTGTGGTGACACACACCCGTGCCTCGGAGTAGCAGTCTGCCCAGACAATATAATTAACAGCTGATAGTAAAGCAGCGTCGTGGGTCTAAGCTACATATCTTCTCCTATAAGGCGGGAGACCTGACCGTGTAGAGAGCCGTTAAAATAGGCTGAAATCCTAAAAAGTACATTTTACTCACTAAGTTCGTCAACCTCAACTTGTAACGTTATTGGGTGTAAAGAATTTAATGATTCTTGGCTATCCGTTGAAACGGGTCTGACATATGACATAGTGATCGGAATCTCGGCTCTTGATATCCTTTTAATATTTATAAGAGTAAAATATTTGCCAATGCCTTTCAGATAAAATGTGATATTGACAATTTGTCAATGATCTTCTTAGACATAAGTAGCACATCCACCCAACTTTGCCCGAGTTAAATTTTCAGAAATTCTTATTCATATTCACTAAAACTTGCAGTTACTAAAGATGCTTTTGTAGTTATTAAAGCGTCATATGGACTGATTATAAACTTCTGGGCTCGCATTAGTTGGGCCCATTAGCTTGTGTGGTACCATATTGCGTTCTTTTAACCTTCTCCGAACAGCTCGAGCGCTCACAGATACTCCAAAGTCGTGAAGTTTGTTTAGTATCTCAATGCAGGTAAGGTGACGATTTCTCAAGCTGGTCGTCACGATGAATCGAGCCTGCCTTTCAGTTGTGTCCCGAGATCGTAGCCTTCCTTGGCGACGAACAAAGACGTCAGAAAATATTAGTTTGGGGATTAATTCCTTCAAATAATAAAGCCTTCGTTATCCCTAATAATGTTTGTGTTAGTTAGTTTGTTAACGTAAAACAACCAACTCAATTTTGGATTTACAATGTATTTAAGTCAAGCAAAAGTTTTCAAGCACTTTTAAACCAAGAAACAAACCATAAATCATTTCGGTACCAATCGTAAATCATTAATTATTCAAGTTAACTTAATCATATCGAATGACCGACGGAACTGAACTCATATTAAAAAAAAACCCTCATTCCTTTTTATTATAAAGAAAACTATATGACTATGATGTAGCGACTATTTACTTACAGACTACAAGCCATTGAATTAATTAATCATCGTAATTCATCATTTGTACCTGACAAATTCCATTCACTCGCGTACTCACCACTGTACCGCTCAGAAATGTCGGCATAGTGCTCAGAATTGTTTTCTGATATAGTAACAGCCTTATAATTATATTCACGTTGGTTCATTTCACAGGTAATTTTTGTTCAAGGGCTTGTAGTCTATTATCTTAACAGTGATTACTATCGTCACTGTGTTCGATAGCCACTCCACACTTTAACAAAGAATTTATTTACGCAAGGCCACTGAGTACGTCTGTCATCCTCCCTAGCGAATAGGATAAAACCATTATCCTTTTTTCCTTTTACGATATGCAGTAGAAAGCTATTTTAACGTTTGCTAGAGGGCCGTTAAAGTTAAATGGCTCTGATATAGGACCTTAGTGACGAACGACAGCGGACCTCTCCGATGAAATAACAGTAATGGAAGATAATAAATCTTCAGTCATACGTATAGCACCCTCTTCACGTTGGCCAGCATGTTGGCCAATACATTGGCGACTACTCTCTTTATCTTGGCCAACATAGTGGCGAATATTATGGTTGTTTCGAAACACCGCAATACATGATGGCCAGCGTATTGGTCAGCGTGTTAGCGAACGTATTGGCCATTTCGTCAGCGTGGACGTGACTTCGGACGTGGCTAGTTAACACCCTACCGACAAAGACGTACCGCTAAGCGATTTAGCGTTTCGATACGATGTCGTGTAGAAACCGAGTGTAGATTTTATCCTATTCCTAACAACTTAGCCCTCTTCTATCTTAGATTGCATCGCCACTTACCATCAAGTAAGATCGTAGTCAAGGGCTAACTAGTGTAGAGGATACAAAAAGAGCGGGCATTATTGCAAGTTCTAAGTATCAAAGCATCGTTTTCCGAACAAAGTCACATTTATGACTAGTTGGCTGTAGATTTCGCTAACAATGCCCATATATATTTTATATTGTAGTTGTTTTCCTATATATATATATATATCTATATAATTTTTAGAAAAATATTTTTAATTAATAAAAATACAAATATGTCAGTATTATGGCCGACTATTGGACCTCCCTCCTTATAGAAGAGGTGGTGGATGCTGAGACCCAACACGTTGCTTCAAAGTAGGTTTGCGGGTATAAAAATAACATTTTTTACCTGGGCGGTTGAGGGTCAGGGCCCTTAAAATCTTCTACGTGCTAAAGCCACGGTCCAAACTTCACAATTGTTGTCAGGGCCCTTACCAATTGTACTGAGCATGAGCAAACAAACTTTCAGCTTTTATAAAAAGTGGATGGTCTGGCCATTACAGGTCCATTATATTAAAAAAATAAAAGTTCATTTATTTCAATTAGGCTTAGTTTACAAGAACTTTTGAAAGGTCAAGATTATGTCATAATTTAATTTAATCTAATGGTGGTAATAATAGTCGGAAACTTAAAATTAAAGTTACGAGGGTTCCAACCGCGCCTTGGTCCAAAAAGAGCCCACAACAAACTCAGCCAAGGTTATTTTTTTTTGTTTACCACCATTTTACACATTTAATTAGAACTAAGCACACAGACGTATAATACAGCTTAACACCAAGATTTTTTTATCATTTATATACTCATTAACACTATAATAAGACTTTCCTAAAAGCTTGCGTTTAATAACAAACTTTGAACTTTTTGAGCGACATCCAGTAGCTTCATGTGGTAGTTTATTATAAAAACGTATGCAATTGTCCTTAAAAGAATTACAATTTTTTTGTAATCTAGTGTGGTGTGCCACAATTTTATTTATAGTAAATAACATATTCAACAGATGTGCCGGAATTCGTCGTCCTTCAGGTACAACACAGAGTGCCGCTGAGGTTCAACGCGCAGTATTTCATGCAGTGCACTTCCACGTGGTCGGACAAAAGCGATCTTAAGTGGCACATAATAAAGGCGCTTTTCCTTTACACGTAAGTGAACAATTTGATACTTTTTACATACATACGAGTACATATACGTCATCATCATCATCATTATCAACCCATTCGGCTCACTGTTGAGCTCGAGTCTCCTCTGATAATGAGAGGGGTTAGACCACTAATCCACCACGCTGGCCCGATGCGGATTGGCAGACTTCACACACGCAGAGATTTTTCTTAATTCTCTGGTGTGCAGGTTTCCTCATGATGTTTTCCTTCACCGTTTGAGACACGTGATATTTAATTTCTTAAATGCGTACATATACGTACACCTTACATATATGTGTACCATTTGTAGTTATAAAATTATATACAGTATAAAATCTTATTGATAAAAAAAATTCAACCGACTTCGAACCACAAAAATAAACTAAAAAGCGGAAAATAACATCATATGTGCTATTTTCTGATCACTTTAAAGGCGGTGCCAAGCCAGTGGCGTGTTAATTAAAGCCGTTTCTGAAAGAACCACGGGAAAGAACTTTTAAATGGCTTAACCGATTTTCATCAAACATGTCCAAGAACACTCGCACATACACCTTTAATACAAAAAAAATACTAAATTGAGAGCTATGGTGCCACGGACAGACTGACACAGACAGACAGATACGTCAAACTTACAACAGCCCTCTTTTTCCGTTGGAGGTTAATAAAGAGGTAAAGTTTACGTTGTTGTAGGGGGTAATCTCTGGATTTACTGAACCCATATGGAAAATTCTTTTACCACTAGAAAGCCACATTATTTGTGAGTGTATCCCCGTATTATCACGGGAACGGGATTTACGTGATCAAAACCGCCGGGTTCTGCTACTAGGCAATAAAGTTAGCCAATGTGAAAACCGTAACTTACGGTTATTTAGTGAGTATTTGAAATAATTGAAAAAGTTTACAACTGCTGCGGTCACATTCACAAGTTGTTTGAAAATTTTGAAGTAAAACCATAAGTAATTTGTAAGACTTTCAAATAGACCTCAGCGATTGAGGCAATCAAAAACTTTATCAATCATTACGTTCTGGGGTATACCCAAATCAATCATCGAGACCTCTGAAAGGAATGTAGGCACTTTGCAAATATTTGATGTTAGAAGTTTGAAGTGTTTAATACAGAAAGTAATTTGTTTAATCGTTGTTAAACAGTTCTACTATTACTTAGCTCTGTGGAAGTAAATTCATTTAAGGGTAAATAAATAATTTACCTGGAAGATAGGAATTTGGCAACTACCGTGGCTCGTCACGAACACGTGCCTTCGGTCCATTGTATTATCCAAACTATGTACTATAAAATTAAACTATTTTATAGTATAGCATACATCTCAGAGCTTCAGTAGATTTCACCTCTACCTTCGATTTGGAGGGTGTAGGTTCGAACCCGGTCCGGGGCATGGTCCTGCAACTTTTAAGTTAAAAATATCATGTGCCTCAAACGGTGAAGGAAAAACATTGTGAGGAAATACCTGAGAATTTTCTAAATTCTCTACATGTGTAAAGTCAGCCAATCCGCCAGACTTTGCACACGAAGGACGCCAGTTCGGTGGAAAATTAGCCTATCCCCTCTCGTTTTGAGATGAAAAATATATAGCAAGAGATAAAGAGCACATCCAAATTTTATGCCGAGGTCTAACCATCTAAATACGAGTATATTACAAAGTAATATAATACACATTGTACAATAGTAGTCTGAGACGGATACGACGTCGCTCGATTTCGTGTTGACTCGTGCCTACGCGACTTGTTTCCGTAAAAGAGGGAGTTAGTGTAGGGGAGCGATCGCACGAGAGCGAATGGCGGTATAAGGCGCTCGCCGTTGGCTTCAGTATTCTAGTGGCGTCCACATTTGTTGTTGTGTAATTCTTTATGGGTTACTTTGGGATAGGCGGGGAGTTTAACACAACACTCACCTTAACACCAATAACACTAAAACCTGCATTTGGAGTCACAAGCCTCTGGGACTGCTGAAGGTATTCTCTGCCACTTCATCATGTCAGCCGATGGACGTCCACTGCAGGACATAGGCCTTTTGTAGGGACTTCCAAACATCACGATACTGAGCCGCCTGCATTCAACGAATCCACCTGGTGGGAGGTCTACCAACACTGCTCTGCCACTTAAGTGTTATAATTATGTCCTGACAAATATTATTAAACATAACCATTGTTCAACATTGGGTTTCTTATTTTTAAAATCCACTTCTGAGTAGTTTGCTAACCATTTATTTTTTTGTCTAGATTCCCGCTGCTGCTGATGATGATAGCGTACTGTCAGATCGTGCGCGTTCTGTGGAGATCGGACAACATCCCCGGTCACACGGAGTCTCACCAGCTGTGTCCGCCGGCCAGTGGACAGACCAACTGTAAGATATATTTAACTATTAACAAGAATTAACGAGTTGCGAAGCTGAAATGGCAATGGGCGGAGCACATAGTTCGAAGAGCCGATGTACGTTGGGGTCCCAAAGTGCTGGAATAGCGACCCCGCACTAGTAAGCGCAGTGTTGGCCGACCCCTCACCAGGTGAACTGACGACATCAAGCAAGTCGCAGGGATTCGCTGGATGCAGGTGGCTCAGTATCGTGATGTTTGAAAGTCCCTACAAAAGGCCTATGTCCTGCAGTGGACGTCCATTGGCTGATATGATGATGATGATGATGATTAACAAGAAATTTTTACTCCGGGATCGCGTATTATTTTTCGAGGTTGATTTTCCGGGATTATATTTGAAACATTCGGGATTTCATATAATTTCATTTCTTAACATAGTTATATATAGAATAGTACACCATCCTGTCACTTACGGTACGTTTGCATAATAATCATCAATAAATATTAATAAAATTGGTGTGGTTGTCTGTATTGCGTTTTCACAAGTGCTAAAATTCTTTACACGATACCTAAACACAAACAAGATTTTTTAAAATTTTTGCCTGTCTCTGTTTTTTCGGGTTAATCTTTTGAACAGCTAAACCGACTTTAATGGCATTTTCACTGGAAGATAAAGAAGGTTATTGAGCATCGTATACTTAGTTTTATCCCGAAAAAATGCATGGTTCCCACGGGATTCGTGAAAATCTGAATTTCACGCGATTGTTAGTTACGGTTCGCTAGTTTTAAATATTTGTTAATAACCTGGTCAATTTTAATTTACCAGCTCTCATACTACAAGTATATACCTAACAAAGCATCGAAATTAATACTCCTTTATTGCCCATTAATAAATTATGTTTGCTTGGGAAAGTATCTGTGACGAAATTGCCTTGGCAACAAATTGCGCAATTACGGTATTAAGTAAAGCGATACCATTTTCCAGGCCAACACGAAAATAGCGATAGTTTTCATTTTCGTTATTTAAGCCGATGGTAAACATCGATTTAATGGAAACTCTTCCCACGCATAATTTAATATCAAGCTCAGTTGAGGCTTCAGCGGAATTTTCTTATAATTTTCTTTAAAATAGAGTCAGAACAGTCAACCTTCAGAGAGAGTGAACATATGGAATGAGTATATACTGCCCTTTCTATGTTTTATTACTCCATTAAGCGTTAAATGTTAGAACAGACCTTTTGAAGACATAAAACGTTTTTAATATTTTTGACATACCCATAATATTACACATTTACTTGTAAGATTTACCAATCATAATCATCATCATCATTCATTATCCATCTATATTCGGCGCACTGAGCTCGAGTTTCCTCTCAAAGTGAGACTCACACTGGCCCAATGCGGATTGGCAGACTTCACACACGCAGAGAATTGAGAAAATTCTCTGATATGCAGGTTTCCTTACGATATTTTTCCCGCACCGTTTGAGACACGTGATATTTAATTTCTTAAAATGCACACAACTGAAAAGTTGGAGGTGCATGCCCGGGACCGGATTCGAACCACACCCCTGCAAATCGGAGGCAGAGGTCATGTCCACTGGGCTATTACAGCTCTCTAAGGGTTTGATGCTCGCTCGAAACTATTCTATCGATTCCTACTGAGCTATGCCTAGGCTGACTAGTGTTTATAATGGCTAGTGGCTAAGCTTCGCTAGATTACAATTTTTTGTTCTCTCATTTATTTATTAGTTCTTTTTTTTTTAATTTTTAACAATGTCAATATAAATATAAAATACAAAACACTATTAAAAATTTATAAAAAAAAAATCAACTCTCCCGCTGCGGGACATTTGAGTGCCCAAGCAACCGGTGCTCAGGGCTCCAGAGTGAGGAACCTCCTCACAATAAGCGGCGTCTCAAGAATTACTGATTTTGTATCCGACTCTTGATCCAACAGTTAAGCGAAAGCTTCTTAAGGTGTTGGTCGAAGCTTTTCGCTATAAGACCATTGACTGAAACAACTATCGGAACAATAATAGTTGACTCAACATTTCACATGGCAGTAATCTCGTGAGCAAGGTCCAAGTATTTTGATACTTTTTCCTTTTTAAATTACAATAATTATTATTAGTCGTAAAAACCAGTCTTTATGAAGACTTTAGACAGTGGTTTAGACGAATAATCGGGGAGAAAAGGTTACATTGGTCATGTTTAAAAAAGACCGCATCGCTAAACAAGTCGAAGAACGTAATTCGGAGTGTATGAAAACCGTCATATATAATAAAGTATAAAGCTATTCGCAGGATAACAAAGTGCCCCAATTAGGGTGCTTGTAAACGTGATACGGATTTTAATTAAGGGCAGCACAGTGGTGTCCTTTTTTAATTAACGTTTTTCATTAAGTAGTAGATTATTAGCGTGTTTGCTTGCGTAATGTGTTTGTTTTTCTTGGTATCTTAAATTTCAATATCATTATCGTACTGTTAGGTCATAGCCGTGATAGCCCAGTGGATATGACCTCTGCCTCCGATTTCGGAGGGTATGGGTTCGAATCCGGTATATGCATCTCCAACTTTTCAGTTGTGTACATTTTAAGAAATTAAGTTTTACATGTTTCAAACGGTGAAGGAAAAACATCGTGAGGAAACCTGCATACCAGAGAATTTTCTTAATTCTCTGCGTGTGTGAAGTCTGTCAATCCGCATTGGGCCAGCTTGGTGGACTATTGAACTAACCCCTCTCATTCTAAGAGGTGACTCGAGCTAAGCAATGAGCCGAATATGGGTGTCATTCGTTCCTCGTACAATAATAATACATTTATTTATTGTAGGCCGAAGCATAGGCCGAAGGTCCCGCAGTATTGTTTCGCATCTGTAAAATTATCCAATTAACAAAGCTTGTATGATGTAAGAACCTTCTCACCCTATAAGCCGCAAATAAATTTATTGTTTTTCTTATTTAAAAAAAAATGTTAAAACTATAAACCTTAATAATATTTTTAATAAAAAATGTAAAAACTATTGATCGACCGTGACAGGACTCGAACCTGCAATCTTCGGATCCGAAGTCCGACGCCTTATCCATTAGGCCACACGGTCACATGGCAATGGGGACGAATTTTTATATTACTCGCTTTTAGTGCTATATACTCCTATAATATATACATATTATAGTTCGCTTATCGTTACCTAGGACTCGAACCCATGACCCGAAACCTCACAAGCTTTTGATCCACAGTCCTGAATTAGCCTATAAGCTGTTTAAGCAATTTCTTAGGGTATCCCGTCTAGGGGCACCAGAGATCAAGAAAAAAAAATTAAATCCCCGGGAAAGTCCAGAAATCCATAAATCATTAAGTGTAAACCCTATCTAGCATGGGCAGGAGGAACAAAACATACATATTCTACGTATGATACGTACCTACTAATACCAAGGTGTTTTTAATTAATTCTTTGTAACTACAATACGTTACCTTCGATTCGGAGGACGTAGGTTCGAATTCGCTCTGTGACATGCACCTCCAACTTTTCAGCTGTGTGCATTTTAAGAAATTAAATATTACGTGTCTCAAACAGTGAAGGATTAATAACATACTGCATACCAGAGAATTATCTTAATTTTCTGCGTGTGTGAAGTCTGCCAATCCGCATTGGGCCAGCATGGTGGACTGTTGGACGAACCCCACTCATTCTGACTTGAGCTCAGCAGTGAGCCGAATATGGGTTGATGATGATGATGATGATTAATTAATTCAAGAATAGAATGAACGTATTTCATTGATAAGAATAGATTTTATGTAAAACAAATTTTCAAAAGAAAAAGGTATAACTTTTCCTTCTTTGAAATTCGAACATAATAAGAGATTTCTTCGGGTAATTTGTTTTACGAGTAATTGTATACAATTAGAGGTATTAACTTTCCCGTTATCATTACCTCCTTTCAGTATTTAGCCAGAATATATTAAATTTCCATCACCTAGCCAATCTTCAAATTGCTTCGTGTTAGAAAATTTCTGTTTGTCAAAAGTATTTGCTTTGAGAACGCTCGTTATTCCAGAATTTGCTTAGGCCGTCCAATTAACACCATCGGTCGAAATTAACATCAATTTTCGCCTGTGAGTAATTGGGATCAAACGAAACAAATAGCATCATATAGTTAAATTTTATTATTCATATATCTACTTAAATCTATACTTATATTATAAACCTGAAGAGTTTGTTTGTTTGTTTGATTGAACGCGCTAATCTAAGGAACTTCTAATCCGATTTGGCTATAGCTATAGGCTATATATTATCCCCGTATTCCTACGGGAACGGGAACCACGCGGGTGAAACCGCGCGGCGTCAGTTAGTAAGCTTATAATATATTATTTATAGGGGAGCCCGGAATGCTAAATTTGCAGTTACTAAAGCATCATGGGAATCGATTAGATTTGGCAGATTAGATGTTAGAAAGGATAAATGGTTATATACTTTTATCACTTTCAGCGTTGGGGATTAAAACTACACTTACTGTACTTTAAAGACAATTATTATTACTTTGGCTTACTGAAATCATCAGAAAACATGATTCAGCAGATCATTTCATTCAAAATAAGTAAAAAATTAACCGCACTCGTGGCTCGAGAACATAAATATAAGGGTATTATTTTGTAAATTTGGAACACTCCCTTACGTTATTATATTACAAACATTCTAATGTACAAAAACTTGTTGAAATTATTTTAAATCACAATACTTATTTAATAGAAAACAAATTTAGTTAACATAATTTAGTTATAATGTTAGTATTCTAGTATTCCCAGGAATAATATTATAATCATATTAAAATTACTGTCTGACTTATATATATTATAAGTGGTATACTAATTGCTAGATACTCGTATATCAAGTTGTACATAAACATGACTAATTAAGGCAAAATTAGCTATTCAAATATAACTCTTTGACTAACATAACATTAAAATGTAGGCTGTGTTAGTTATTTAGGATTGAGGATCGCAAATGGCAGGTACTTTGAGCTAAGTCAGCGTAGTACCTACCAATAGATACTTATCAATAGTAATTGAGCCAAAAAAATTAAAACAGTTTTCCATGTTTTACTTGAAAAATTAAAGAGAAATTACAAATATTGTCGGAGTATTGCCGACTAGTTTCAAACCTATGCAAAGCTTAACCAATTCTTCTCTACTTTCTGTTGTGATCGTGACTACATGATCAGTCAGTTCAGAAAGTAGAGAAGTATAACCTAGATTGCTACGAGTAAGTACCTAGTGATAATCTTTCATCACTAAATATCGAAAACCGTTTCACTAGACGTCTGCTAAAAACGGATTTTGCAGCATGGTCGGATAAGGAGGCATAAGAGCAGACGAAGTCACGAATGTTCACTAGTATTATTAATGTCTTTGTCCCTGTGTAATTCAGTGTTCCAAAAATCCCGCGGGATTCTTTTTTCTGGACTTTTCTGCACTAAAACTTAACCAGGGTTGAACCAATCCCCAAATTATGGTCATCCAAATTGATTTAGTAGTTTCAGCAAGAGTACAACAAACAACTATCTATACATCCACACAAACTTTTGCGTTTATAATATTAGTGGGATTTTAATTGTTTATTTCATCCCTTAATGTAAATGGCTCTCTCGAACTATTTTTATGAAAAATTAAGTAAATAATAATAACAATTATAAAGTTAAATAAATGGAAAACAAAAGGCAAACATATCGCGTACCCAATAAAATTATGTGCTCCTATAAGTAGATTCAAAGTTAGTTACACTAAAGGCGAAAGTTTGTGTGTAAGTGTTTTTTTCTATGTTCCTCCTTTGCGCTGCAGTTACCGAAGCGATTTGACTGAAATTTAGTATAGAAATAGATATTACTCTGGATGAACACATAGGTTACTTTTTATCCCGGAAAAATCCATGGTTCTCGCGGGATTTGTGAAAAACTGATATCCACGCAGACGAAATCGCGAGCGTCCGCTAGTAGAAAAAAAAAATAAGTGATAGTGTAATCGTATAAAATGACATAGATAAATAAGAAGCAGTAACTTCTATTTATTTCTTGTGTCAGGGTTAGCAGCCAGTCGAAGGACTACACCATCGATCCACGCCAATGCGTCCACAGAAGGACAACTCCGATCCCGGCGCAAAGCGGCCAAGATGCTGGTGGCAGTGGTCATTATGTTTGCGGTTTGCTACTTCCCTGTTCATCTGTTATCAGTTCTGAGGTAAGTTAATCCAAATATACAGGATGCTCGGGAGTATTTGCCATTGCTCTAGGGTTATATGCTTTAAGGAAAATTAATTAAAAATGTCTAAAGAACATGTGTTCTAAAATGAATATTATCGGAGTAAAAAATATTTCTTTTGTAAATAGATCTTGTAAAGGAATTTATTTATTGTTTCTATAATTTTGTACAATTTAGTTTCTACAAGTGAAATCTTTCAATAACGTCCCATCATGGTGGAAGCGCTACTTGCCGATTATAATTTTTACATATAATCTATATACCGGAGTGGTGCTTTCAATAGTGCCCGGGATCGAACTCAGGATTCAATTTTTTTGTACCTTGCGTACATACCACTAGTCCAAATGACTACGTAATACTCGTTTGAAATTAATGTACGCTTAGTATCAAATAATATGACGTAAAATCGCTGGCCACTGAGTATTTAGGAGTACGTATCTATTCTATAGGTCCTAATGGCTCGTACTTCTAAATACTCGTGGAGCTAGTCTTTGGAGCGCGTCTCTCGGCGTACTCGTACTCGTAACACTCAGTACGCGTTTTAGCGAGTACGACTCACCTCTAATAGTGTCCCAACAAAGGTGGAAGCACTACTTACCACACTACTCTGTCTAATGGTAAGAGATTCGATGATCTTGAGACTTGAGTTGGCCGCCATATAGCCTTTCGCCGTGAGACAACCGATAGCGCGGGTCAGTCTACCATTAGCGCCATCTAGTTTTGGCGGAGTGAATTAATCTTGTTACAGTCTCCCCCTCTGTCTGTAAAGTCGGCTCGACGAGAGAGACAGCAAGAAGTCTAGTGTTGGGTCTTCAATTTAGATGGTCTTCCACTAGGACGCGGGAGAGCTTCCGTTACTGCGTTGGGCTGTTTACGAGGACGACCTCTCTTCCTAATAACATTGGTAGGTGGAGGCACAATATTGTTGTCTGCCTTATTAAATCTACGTAAAGCTGATGCATGATAGACGCCCACAGGAATATTGTTATCTGGTGTGACGAGTTCAAAAGAAGAGGGCCCTTTGCGTTGTTTAATTTCATAGGGACCGTCTCGTCTAGGTGCAAACTTCGAAGTGTACTTATGACTCGCTTTACTAAGCGTGTGGGAATTAACCAATACTAGATCTCCTGGTTCATAATTTGGGCAGGATTGTCGTTTCTTATCTACATATTCTTTTCTCTTTTCTTCTGTCATTTCTTGCACTTCACGAGCTCTTTTTAGCGTTTCAGTCATCATTAGTAATTTAGGCGTTATTTCATTTATGAAAGCTTCATTGTGTATTATGTCTCGTAGGTCGTGTTCAACGTCATCAACCGTGCGTAACTCCCGACCGTAAGTCAAAAATGCTGGAGTATAGCCGGTGGAGCTACATTTGGCTGTGTTCATAGCAAAACGCACACTGGGCAAAGTTTCTGACCAAGTAGTATGGTTATCCTCTACTAGAATGGCCAATTGTGTTTTAAGGTCACGATTTCGTCTCTCTACTGGATTACTCTCGGGGTGGTATACGGGAATCAGCCCATGTTTTATATTCAAACAATATGTTAACTGCTGGAGGACCCCGCTTACAAACTGAGATCCGTTGTCGCTTATAAAACGTCGTGGGGTTCCGTATCTTAAAATTATTTCATCAAGCAAGATTCTCGCGCATTCTTCTGCAGTAGCTTGAATCAAGGGAAATAGTTCAATCCAGCGCGTTGCAACATCTTCAACTATGAATATCCAAGTATAGTTCTTTTCTGTACGAGGTAAAGGTCCAAATAAATCAAAAGAAATGACCTCAAATCTCTGGTTACTAGGGGTAGTTTGTAATAAGCCAGCAGGCTTTTGGTTCGAGGGCTTATACTTTTGACAAACGAGACATTTTCCGATATAATCCTCTATCTGTTTTCTCATGCCTTGCCAATAATAGCGACGTGCAATTCTATCAATCGTTTTATCCACGCCATAGTGTCCAGCCGTAGCTTCATCATGGTAAACAGAGATCACTCTGCGTTGCTCGTGCTTAGGTACTACTAATTGTGGATTTTCAGCGTCTTCAACATAGTAGCGGTATAATAAACCTTTTTCCATTATGTATCCTTTCTGACTCCAATATCTAGCTTTTTCTTCATCATTTGCTTCTAAGCACTGTACTATTTTTAATAAATCTTCATCTTTGACCTGCTCCTCTCTTATTTCCTTTTCACTTTTCCTGGGCATATCTATGACTACTGTGCAGATTCCACAGTCTTTCTCTGTATCAGGTTCACAGTTTGGGCGCGATAAGGAATCGGCCACCACATTGGTCCTACCAGGAATATATTTAATAGTGATATCGTACGGCTGTAACTGGAGAGCCCATCGCGCTAATCGCCCAGTTGGTGATTTCAGTGTCATTAGCCATTTGAGTGCTTGATGATCACATAGGACAGTGATCTTGGTACCCTCAATGTATCCTCTATATTTATTGACAGCCCAAACAACTGCCAAAGCTTCTCGTTCAGTAGTAGAATAATTTCGTTCAGATTTTGTCAGCAGTCTGCTTGCGTATTCAACAGGATGTTCGTTATCACCCTCCCCCTGCACCAAAACTGCACCTATAGCGAAACTACTAGCGTCAGTCTTAATTACGTAAGGCTTCGTCTCATCAGCCTGTCTGAGCACAGGAGCCGTAGTGAGGAGTTCTCTTAGATTATTAAACGCGACTGACTGGTCTTCATCCCATGTCCATTCAGCGTTTTTCTTAGTCAGACGTGTCAGGGGTTCGGCGATTTTGACGAAATTGGGTATGAACCTTCTATACCAAGAACACATCTGAATAAATGACATCAAGTGCTTCAGATTTCGAGGACGAGGCATGTTCAATATAGCACTTACTTTATCAGGATCAACTTCTAGGCCATTCGGCACAATATAATGTCCTAAGTATTTCACACGAGAACAGCAAAAGTTGCTTTTATCTCGGTTAACAGTCAGATTATATTCTCTGAGTCGATTGAATACCTCTTGTAGATCTTTCAGATGTTGTTCAAACGACGTCGACATTACTATCATATCATCTAAGTACGCGAGAATTCGGATATGCCCTAGTGTTAAACGAAATCTATCCATCATCCGCTGAAATGTTGCGGGTGCATTCCGCAAGCCAAAAGGCATTCTTTTAAATCTGTACATCACGAATGAAGTGACAAATGCTGTTTTGTTCTGATCCTCTTTTCTAACCTGGATCTGCCAATATCCAGCGCGAAGATCTATAACACTCATGCAAGGTAAAGGTTTTGCGTTATGAAGTAAATCATCAATCCTTGGGAGTGGGTACGCGTCTGGCGTAGTGATAGCATTGAGTTGGCGATAATCAACACAAACTCTTTGTTCACCATTCTTTTTAGGAATCATAACGACTGGTGCTGACCAGGGAGATGAACAAGGCTCGATAATACCTTCTTGTAACATTTTATCGATTTCTTTTCTTAGAATAGCTGTTTTCATCGGTGACATTCTATATGGTGGTACTGAAATAGGGAAATGGTTTCCAGTGTCAATGATGTGCTCTACTTCAGTTGCCGGTTCACCATTAGGGTTGAAGACATCACGATTTTCCTCAAGGAAATTTTCAAGAGTTTCAATACTGAAGGAAAATATATCGGTGGTAGGTGCCTCATCATAATCTTTTAAGCTGTTTACTGCATCTTCAAAAAGAGCGTCTAGCACCGGTGAATAACCATCGAAAAGTTCAGTACGCTTTCTCTTCACTGGGCTTATTGTCAAAGGAATAAGCGGACCATAAGGTCGTTCAGAAAACGCATCTGTCTGAGCACTCTCAGGAAGTGAAGGCGAAGATAATGTGTTCATTCGAACAGAAGACACGGTGACATCAGAATGCTGTAGGAAGCTTTCCATATAGAGTTCAAAGATATTGTCTGGTTTTTCCAAAAACCACCAAGTGAATTGCGGTAAGTCAAGAACTATGTGCGCATCCTGAATGAAACCTACTCCTAACAGGGTACGGTTTTCACGTGACTCGGGAAGCACTAAAAAGGTTGTCAACACAGTGCGTTCGTTAACTTTAACTGGAGCTTTTGTAGTCAGGACCTTTTGTTTTTTGGATACACCATCAGCTAAGGTTACACCAACTTCCACAGTGGTGAATTTGTAACCTTTTCTTTTTAAGCAGCAATATAAATCATATGAAGCGATGCTACTTTTAGCGCATGTATCTATGAACGCTATTCCTGTTGTTCCATCGACTTCAATAGGTATAACAGGTCTATCTCTGGCATCGGTGCTAGTATCAACAGCACAAAATCCGATGTCTGTATTTTTGATACCTATAGATGGTTTGGCTCTGTGACAAGTGGTACAATTGCTTCGGACTACACCCGGTGTTCCGCAACCATAGCAACTAAATTTCGGTGTAGAGGGCGCTGCTTGAGAGTTAGAAGGCGCAGGATTAGTATTATTCACATATGTTGCATTCTGTCTTTCCTTTTTTCTACATTGTTCAATATCGTGCCCTAAATTTTTACAGAAACGGCAACGTTTCTTTATGTATTTCTGGCTTTTATTTGCAGCACTGGTTTGGGTTTCTTCCGAATGTGGGGTTATTTCTTCCTTTTTTTCACGAAGAAGCACCTCTGTTGCACGGGCTTCCTTTAAAAGATCATCGAAGTTTGAAATATTTGAGCGGGGTATCTTATCCCGGATCTTCAGCGACAATAGACCGTAGATCATGTCTAGCTGCTGAGTCTCTGGATGGCTTGGCTCAGGTACTTGACTGAATAACAGACGTTTCCGGCGTATAAAGTCTTCAGTTGCTTCAGTTGGATCTTGATGTTTTTGTAACTCAGTGTAAATAAGGTACGCCTCCTTCTTCGGTGAAAAGTTATCTCGCAAGCGTGTTTCGAATTCTTTCCAAGTTTTTACTGTCGTTTTAACACCTTGCCACCAGACACCCGCGTCGTCCTTCAGCAGAAGAGGGATTTGCTCTAAAGCTGTCTTGTCGCTTATGTTATCAGAGGATTTGAAGATGTTTATAGCAGACAGGAACGCTTCCACAACTTCTGAGCTTCTGTTACCGCTGTATGAGTATTTGCAAGTAGTGAAGCTTCCTTGTGTCGGCGGTGAGCTTGCAGTACCAATCTTAGCAAGCAGTTTCTCAAACTGGTCACTGCTGAGTTGGATTGCCATCGTTGGGGTTTTTGTCTTCGTAGTCGTTACTCGTCCAAATCTTGTTACAACGTAAGCTGGATTCGTTCGCCGTGTTGAAGTTCGCCGGTTGTAGGTATGGACGATACAAAACATATATAGATATTAAATCTATATATTGCAGTAATATCAAAATCTATATATCAAAACATTCGGCATCTATATATTTTCTGAAACACTATATTGCCGATGTGACTGAATCGGGCAAATCGTACATGAATCGGATTCAAACCATGTATTCGGCCAAACCCTATATTACAAGTCAAAATGAAACTTATGTCTCAAATCTTAAGGCACTAATTAATTCATTCCAAAAGCAAAACGCGATTCAGCAATTTTTTTAATACAAGTCAATATGAAACTTATGAGTCACTACATAAGGTACTAATTCAATCATTCCAAAACGCGATTCCGAAAAACACTATATTTTTTTAAATACAAGTCAATATAGTACTTATCATAAATACATAAGGTTTCAATTGTAGTACAACAAAATGAATGACATATTATGACATCGAAAAAAGAAGTACGTCAAAATAATGCAGGGTCTACTTATAGCAGGTATTTTCAATTTTCTACCATTATATTTACGAACTATTGTTTTAATACCCAAACAGATGGCATCACAATTCACATGTAAATATCATTCATTGTAGTTTATGTTTCTTTAAACAGATGGCGGAACGAAGAAAATAAAAGAATTATCTAATAAATTAATAATCTTTTATTAATTTATAAAAATAAAAACTAATATGATTTAAATTGTATATTATATTCATCCAATACAACAAAATGTATGCAAAGTTTAAATAAAACATGAAAAAAGAAGTATGTCGATTATTTTCTTAAACCATCGTTTTATTTAACTAAGAGTTAGATTACCCAAATACTCAAATAGATGGCATCGCATGTATCTTCATTATAGTTTATGTTGTTGTAAGCAGATATCCGAACGATTGAAGTTAAATAATTATATAGGTATTGTTGTGTTGTATTAATTTGTAATAATAAATTACCTACATACAAAAGGAAAAAAACCTATAACGTAATGCATTTTTTTTGCAAACCAAAACAAATGAACATGTTATTCACAGGATGGCGAAAAACAATAGGTTCCTTTGGCGCAAACACAGATGGCGCCAAGAAAAAAAAACAAAATTAAAATAAAAAGGGGAAATATAAACCTTTAAAAAAATTGACAATCGCCATAAAACTTGAAAAATGTAACCTCAAGTAAATTGTTATTGTATTGCCTCCGAATCAACTAAATCGAGCACATGCTACGTGAATTCGATTCGCTCTCGTACTATCTATTCGGCAAAACACTAGATTACAAGTTAATTTGGTACTTATTACAAACACCTGTAAATTGCTTATTATCTTTTGATTGATAAGTAGACAGGTATACCAAAAAAAAAGAAGTAGAGTTAGAACAACCGATTGTAATTTGTTTAAAATTACAATTATTTTAAAAGGAAATTAATTCTATAAAATAATGTTTTTATATTAAACAAACAACAAGTAAAATCAAGTAAATTTTATAGTACTTAATGTTGTGTAACCATCGCATCAAAAAAACAATAAAAATAATTGTGCGCACTCTTCACTCGAGGCGATAGCGCTATGAATGAACTGCGACTGTAGAGCCCGTTCGCAGGCTTCGCGGCTTGTTAATTATTTTCAAAGTCTTCCGTGAATTCGAAGACAACCGTATTGTATTCCATTTTTTTGACGGCCTCCGTGGCGCAGTGGTAGGCGTGGTGGATTTACAAGACAAGATTTTTCTTGGTCTTGGTCCAGGTCTGGCTGATGTGAGACTTCGGCCGTGGCTAGTTACCACCCTACCGGCAAAGACATACCGCCAAGCGAATTAGCGTTCCGGTACGATGTCGGATTTTCATCCTGCTCCTAAGAAGTTAACCCGCTTCCATCTAAGATTGCATCATTACTGGTGAGATTGTAGTCAAGGGCCTGTAGAGAAAAATAAAATCCTCCGATGTAACTGAATCGAGCAAATCTTACTTGAGTACGAGTACTTGAATCGGATTCGCTCTCAAACTATGTATTTTCGGCCAAACCCTATATTACAAGTCAATATGAAACTTAAATCTCATTACATAGAGCACTAATTAATTTATTCCAAAACGCGATTCAGCAAAACACTATATTTTTATCAATACAAGTCAATATGGTACTTATAACAGAGAAATAAGATTTAAATTGTAATACAACAAAATGTATGCAAAGGTAATGTCATCAAAAAAAGAGGTACGTCGAATTAATGCAGGGTCAACATTTATGAGATATTTTCAATTTATCACCATTATATTTACGAACTATTGTTTTAATACCCTAAAAGATGGCATCACAGGTAAATATCATTCATTGTAGTTTATGTTTCTTTAAACAGATGGCGCAACGAAGAAAATAAAGGAATTATATTATCAATTAAGTATTCTTGTAAATATAAATTACAATGTTAACATGTTATTAATAGATGGCGTTAATGGCGCGAACCAATTTGTTCCTTGGCGCAAACATAGATGGCGCAAAGAAAAAAAAACTTTAATTCGTAAATAAAGAAGTCGGTTAACTAAATAAATAAATATATAACAAATTAATTAAATAATCATTAAATAACTTAATATAAAAAAGGGGAAATATATAAACCCTTAAAAAACTTAACCTCAAGTACATAATCTGTGCCTCAAGTAAATTATAAATGTATTGCCATAATCTCACCAGAGCGATAAGGAAGTGACATGAATCCAGTAATACAAGATAGATTCAAACTAATGTATGTTTCAGAAAACATATAGTCTTAGAAAATATATAGTTTCAAAAATATATAGTTTCAGAATCCGATATTCAATATCAATATATAGTTTCGATTTGATACACCGAGAATCCGATATTACCCACACCTAGCCGGTTGTCGTCTTCGTCGATGTTTTGCATAGGAGTCGGAGGATGAAGTCTAGTCGGCCGGTAGATACTTGTGGACGTAAAGTCGGGCCACTAGTTGGAGCGCCAATTGTAAAGGAATTTATTTATTGTTTCTATAATTTTGTACAATTTAGTTTCTACAAGTGAAATCTTTCAATAACGTCCCATCATGGTGGAAGTAGACCTGTGTCGATCGCGATTGATCAAATCTCCGAGACCCGATCACTACTTGTGCGTGAGCAATCGGGTCGTGGACATTTAAAAGACCCGATCTTGTGTGACCCGTTTGGAGACCCGCCGGGTGCCGACTCGATCAAAAGATCGAAAGATTTTTGTTTACCATACTAAATTGAACTTTATGTCCATTACTATAACTCTCAAATCTGTAGTTCTCGTGAATAATCGGGTCGCGGACGTCTAAAACACCCGATCTTGTGGGACCCGTTTGGAGACCCGCCGGGTGCCGACTCGATCAAAAGATCGAAAGATTTTTGTTTACCATACTAAATTGAACTTTATGTCCATTACTATAACTCTCAAATCTGTAGTTCTCGTGAATAATCGGGTCGCGGACGTCTAAAACACCCGATCTTGTGGGACCCGTTTGGAGACCCGCCGGGTGCCGACTCGATCAAAAGATCGAAAGATTTTTGTTTACCATACTAAATTGAACTTTATGTTCATTACAATAACTCTCAAATCTGTAGTTCTCGTGAATAATCGGGTCGCGGACGTCTTAAACACCCGATCTTTTGGGACCCGTTTGGTTATCTATATATTAAACTCGATCACTCGACCCGACCACACTAAATTGAACTTTATTTTCATTACAATAACTCTCAAATCTGTAGTTCTCGTAAATAATCGGGTCGCGGTCTAAAACACTCGATCTGTCGACCCCATCACACTAAATTGAACTTTATTTTGATTGTATTAGTGTTACAATTATCAGGCTCAATTGCATTTGTATTTAGTAATTACAATCTGTAGTTGTCTCTTATATTCGTATGTAAAGGCAGATATGTATTACTCTGTCTGTTAAATGGTATACCTGGTATCTGTTAATTAGTGCATTTGTTTGGACTTTGGATCGCGAAAGAGGATGTTTTTGTAGTTTAGAGCAATCTATACCTATACTGTTGGCGAAACTAAAATAGTTATTTGATGCCGTATTTAAAGTTTTGCCCTGGATTTCTAAAAATGCCGTGTATATAATTTTTAAATAGTTTGCATAGATATTATGTTGTGTTCGTGTTGATTTACGAACTTTTTTATGCGTAAAATAGGACTCACAACTTGTATTTGAGGTTCTGTCAAGTGGTGAAATAAAAAATTTTTGTAACTGAAAATTTCCCACATTTTTTTTTTAATTCTTTACATGTTAGCCCTTGACTACAATCTCACCTGATGGTAAGTGATGATGCAGTCTAAGATGGAAGCGGGCTAACTTGTTAGGAGGAGGATGAAAATCCACACCCCTTTTAGGTTTCTACACGGCAATCGCTTGGCAGTACGTCTTATAATATAATATATCCGTATACATATTACTGTATACGGATATATTATATTGACAGTTTGAAAGCTACTAAGTACAGTTTAGCAATTCTTCAAAGGATTTTAATTTGGAACTATAAATGAATGAAATAGAATAGTCACAAGAAGTGACTTGGAGAGGCACATTATATAGCAATTGGTATTCTTTGGGTCATGCTATGGTCAACGGCATTATCTATCAGCCTATTAAAGGTGCACTACAGAACTAAGTCGCTCTACCCTTCTTATAGCAGAAAGAATTTCGGATGTAGAGCTTAAACCCACCACGCTGGTCCAAAGCGAATTTAAGGTGATGTTTTATTATAAATTAGTCACTACCAGATCTTAACAATAATGGCTGCGACCGACGTGCTCTCCGATTTTATAATTACTTTTATTATTATAATAAAATTTATAAACTACGCCATGAAATCATTGACAAGTCTCTCAATCAGCTCACGGTTTTTATTAAGCTCAAGCTTATAGAAAAATCTCATCATAATATAAATGATTACTGTATAATATGACATGATTATAAAAGACGAAAAACCTTGTGAATTACTTGCATTATATGACGGGGTACTTAGTTTTCGACAACATTGTGGAATGTCACAAAAATAAGGCGATACCCTGGCTGTGTTTTTGTAAGCTCTTCTCGGACCAAGGCGCCTTCAGAACTTTCGTAAGACTTTAGTTACACTATCATATTATAACAGCATAACCTGACGTTTCAAAAGTGCTTGTTATTAAACCTAATTCAAGTGAATTAATTTTGAATTTGAATTCTCCGAAGTACGGTGGTGTTACGACACGGTTATGAAGTACTTAAGTCTGCAGAACCGTTCCACTGTGTTATCCGTTGTACCAACGAGGCAGTCCACTTGGGGTGATAAGTGACATTTAAATTTATGTAAATTTAAATGTTTTTTTTTTTTGGTGATATGGCGATATGGCTTAGAAAATAGGTACTATTCCACACCCATTGTTTTTTTTTATTTCCGCTTATAGACCGAGAGCCTGTGATAGCCAGACGTACATAATTTTATGAAACTGGAAGATTGACAGACCATACTCTTACCATAGGTAAGCACGGAATCTCATTATGTATAATAAAATAATGTACTACAAATTTGCAGAACACATATTTTTTTACAAAAAGTGTCGCGACAGTATATGTCTAACTATAATAATAATCCAACCAGCTCTTGAATAAGGGCCCCGTATGGGTTCGAAACTAGTTGGGCATACTCCGACCTAATATCACGTGAATTTTAGCTGTGTTTCATAATCAATTAATATAATAATAATGACACAATAAGTGTTCTTTTATTTAAAAAAAAATAATGGAATTATTATAGTATTATTTTATTCAAAACTACGTTAAAGTTTCTTCAAATTCAAGACTGCTTCAATACCTTATTTTAACATTTTGAATTATTATTATATTATGCCAAGGAAAATATTTAATTAAAAATCTGCTATAAACTTGGATGGCTGAGGATATGGGCCCTTGAAACCTGCTACTTTCCTAAGCCATCACGGCCCATAGTTGGCTACCGTAATTAACTATGGTAGGAAAATAGGCTGACGAACTCTCAAGTTTTATAATATGAGGAATGTCTGACTGCCGTAGGCTCTTAGTTAATTGCTATTTTGTCAATACCCACTTGAGAAATTCTTAAAGCTTTATGGGCAAGTAAGAACTTAGCTATCCATAGAAATTCGAGTATAATTGCATTGCATTTCTAACTGCCGTTGCACTGTGACTGTAACTAAATTCGTTTTACTTACATTTAAGCTGTAATTTTATATATAAAATATGTTTTTATATTAATTTTCGAGAAAAGTTAATAAAAGTAGAAGTTTTTTAATTAATTAGTTTGTGTGTGTATTATAGTTATATAGTTATAGTTTTAAATTAAATAAGATTAATAGAATAATAATGTCGTATCTTGCAAAAAAAAGGAGTAATGTGTGGAAGCATTTTACTATAGTCAACAAAGACAAGGCAAAATGTGAGTACTGTTCCAAACTAATTAGTTACAGTGGTGGTGGTACCGGAAATTTAACAAGACATTTAAAAAAACTACATGGGACAGTAACGATAGAGGCTCCAATAAATCCAAGTTTTCATACGACCTTACAAGCACGTATAGAGCAAAATACCGCGGAATCTGTTGATTTAAGTAGTATTCCATTAACGTCAGAAGAAGGCTCTTCCTCTATTTCGACTGCGCCCCAAACAAGTAAACCATCTGAACACTCAAGGATTGATAGTTTTATGAACTCTACGAGACCATTACCCCTTAGTACGTCCAAGCAACTTGATCTCCAAATTGTTAAATTCATAGTAAAAGGTTATCATCCTTTTTCAATTGTGGAAGAAGAAGAATTTAAAAAAATGTACAAAATGATATTGCCGACATATAGATTACCCACTCGCAAAACTATATCATCTAGTTTAGTGCCTAAATTGTACCAGAGTACTAAAGAAAAGGTTTTAGAATTGACTGCCGAAGCTGAGGCTGTATGCCTTACTACTGATGGTTGGACATCTATTAATAACACAGCATTTATAGCCCTTACAGCTCATTTTATCAACAAAAACTCCCTGCTTAAATCAGTATTGTTAGGCTGTTCCCAATTAGACGAACGTCATACAGCACAAAATTTGTCAAACTTCTTAAAAAATGAAACGTCGAATTGGGGAATCACAAACAAAATAGCAGGGATTATAACAGATAACGCGGCAAATATTGTAGCGGCTGTTCATTTAACAACCTGGCGACACTTTCCATGTTTTGCCCACACAGTAAACCTTGTCGTCCAACATAGTTTGAACGCTATGAAACCACAGCTAGATAAAGTAAAAATGATAGTGGAGTATTTTAAGCACAGCTCTTCTGCAAACAGTCGGCTACAAGCTATGCAGACACAGATGGAATTACCACCCTTAAAGTTAAAACAGAGCGTTGTTACCAGATGGAACTCCACTTATGACATGTTGACACGTATATTAAAAATTAAAGATGCTGTAGTAAGTACTCTTGCTATCGAACAACCGCGCCTCAACACCTTATCACCTGAAGATTGGCTGCTGATAGAGCAGTGCATTAATATCTTGAAAATATTTTACGAAGTGACGGAAGAAATAAGTGCTGAAAAATCAGTTACAATATCAAAAGTTATGCTTTTGGTAAAAATAATGAAAAATCACGTGACAAAAAATCTGATTGAAAATGGTTCAGATCAATATCTTCAACTTTTAAACGATCTACAAGAACAATTAAATAGTCGGTTCCGTGACCTTGAAAATAACATATTAGTCACGGAGGCATCTTTTTTAGATCCAAGATTTAAAAAGCATGCATTTACTACCATGGAAAAATACGATACCTGTCTAAAAGGTATAAAAAGAAAACTTCGCTCTTTAGCCGCACAAGATTCAATACCATTGCTCGAAATTGCTCCGACTATGAATGAGGCGCAGGCGTCATCTTCTACGAGTAGCATGTGGGCTGATTTTGACAAAGAAGTTGAAAATGATATCATAAAAAATTCTACAGCCGCAAGTATTGTAGAACTTGACAAATATTTAAATGAGCCATTAATAAATAGGTCCGTATCGGTTCATCGTTTTTATTCATCATATTCTGTTTTTGTTAGTATGTTGAACAATAACAATTGTATAATTCCATTACTTTTCAGGTCCGATGATCCATTAAAGTGGTGGAATGATCGCAAAAATTTATATCCCCACTTATATACACTGATGAAAAGACGACTATGCGTGCCCGCAACATCTGTGCCATGCGAGAGAATATTTTCCAAGGCTGGCATGACAATAAGCAATAAAAGAAGTTCCTTAAAACCAAATAAAGCTTCTCAAATTTTATTTTTAAATCACAATTTAGAACAAGTTTAGAAACAAAAACTAATTGTGTGAAGGAGCGCTCACTCTTAAAAACATCGTTTGTCCGGAATAATATGAACTTTAAGTGCATAACAATAAGGACTTTAATATATAGATAATAATGATACGTATTTTATGTACAATACAGTGATAGTCATTTAAATAGGTATAAATGTATCTGAAAAATAATAAATAGTGAATACCAACAGACTTTACAGTTATACGATTAAGTGTTAACGCATAAGTAAAATAGGGTGTTTGACATTTTTCTATTGTATAATATATAGTACATATTTAATAATAGCAGAGCCATTTTGTAAAAGTAACTTTGCGGCTAAAGCGGACGGAGTTTTAGACGGAGCGTTTTTAATAATTTAAACGCTCCGTCTAAATACTTATAATGAAATATTTCATAATTACTATATAGGTAAATAATTATTTACGTTTACTTCAATTTCGTTTAAATTGCCTGTATCATAAAATCAGATTCTGTAATAAAGTTAAAAAAAAAGAACGCCCTCTTAATTTTATAATTATTATTTATTACATAATCTGTTTTTATGATTTTTTATTCTCGTTAAAATATATATTATTTTTAGCAATAGTTTATATATAATTAGTATAGTTTAGCATAGATAAAATTATATAAAATAATTAAAGTTAAACATAACACTACTTCTCAATTACTATAATTGAGATGTTGTGTTATGTTTAACTTTAATTTTTTTACATAATTTTATCTATGTTCATAAAAACATAAAATAAAATTTCCCACTATTCGGATATAAATTTAGAAGATGACAACATTAATAATTGTATCACCACGCAAAAGCGATACAATTACAAACCATAATATTTATTTAACTCATAGTAGGCATATCTTTGTTTTGAATCCGCCAGTCGATCAAACGATCGGGTCCCGGTTCGGGTCTTACGGGTGTTCAGTTCAAATACCTACCTACTTCAAGCCGCTTCGCAACGATACACAAAACCCGAACAACCCGTGACCCGAATGATCGAAATGATCGAATCTTTAAGACCCGATTACCATGAGAATGGGTCGCGATCGACCCGGGTTTTACGAAATGATCGAATTACACAGGTCTAGGTGGAAGCGCTACTTGCCGATTATAATTTTTACATATAATCTATATACCGGAGTGGTGCTTTCAATAGTGTCCCAACAAAGGTGGAAGCACTACTTACCACACTACTCTGTCTAATGGTAAGAGATTCGATGATCTTGAGACTTGAGTTGGCCGCCATATAGCCTTTCGCCGTGAGACAACCGATAGCGCGGGTCAGTCTACCATTAGCGCCATCTAGTTTTGGCGGAGTGAATTAATCTTGTTACAATCTTAAATTGTGTCCCTTATAATAATGACGTACCCAAGTTTTACGTATTTTATAATGTAAGGAAAAATAAAGGTGTGTGTTACATGCTCAGACCAATAAATGGTCAAAAGTTACATGGATAGTCAGAGTTATTTGAATTTTATTTTATGAAAACATAAAGAAAACATGAAAGTTTTTAGTTTTTAGTAAAAATATTAGTTATGCAATTCGGCTCCTATAAGTGGACCCGACAACACCTTGAAGTTATGGGGAATACTCCCGAGCACCCTGTATAATAATTATCATATCATGCTGATCTCACTGATATTAAAGGCGAAAGTTTGTGTGTGTGTAAGTAATTATGTTCCCCCTTTACACTGCGACTGCTAAACCGATTTGGTTGATGGAATGGAAATAGATTTCACTCTGGATTAACACATAGGCTACTTTTTATCCCGAATGAAATCATGGTTAACGGTCAACGGTTAGAGCGGTCGGACTCATCACGGCAGGGTGGTGGTTCGATCCCTGCCCCATTGGACTATTTTCGTAGCTACTCCTAACACAGTCTTTCCCGACTAGTTGGAGGGGAATGAGAATATTGGTCATATTGAAAAAGAAATGTGACAAATATTCTTTTTTTTAAATAAAAAAAAATCTCTGGATCTACTAAACCGATTTTGAAAATTATTTTACCAATAGAAAGCCACGTTTTTTGTGAGTGTCACATGATCATCGGATTCTCACAGAAACGGGAACTACGCAGATGAAACCGTACAGTATAGTAGTTACTGCGGCTAGTACAGTATAATTTCCAACACAATCTACTGATTAAAACGACGCGCAAACTTTAACAATATTTTACAATAATATATTTAACTTATTTGTAACCAAAGCAGTTGTTTTACTGTTTCTAAATAACTCTTTCAAGTTAAAATACTGTTGTAACAACTCAAAAAGTCACGTATATTTTAGCTGCTTTAATTTGCATAGCTAATCGAGATGGTTGAACTAAAACTCATAAGAAAAGCTCAAAGAGATCACAGAGGACGTATTATAAATACAAAGTTTGCAGATGATTAAAAACAATCTAAATAAACAACAAGTTACGCCAAGTATTCTGCGGTCTTAAACTTTGTGAGAGCACGATCTATTTTTTTTTTTTTATTTATTTTGTTAATTGTTGGTTAACTTACATTTCTTACAAGCTATATAATATTTTAATAACATAGGTAATAAAGCAAAATGTTTGGCCACTTATAGGTTAACACTACATGCTCTAAATAATAATTAAATTATCTTTATAATTATAAAACTAATTAAAGTTAAGCAGTTTTACAGCTATACATAGGTAAAAGAATATAGATACAAATTTCAAAGAAATAAAACCGCATGCATTGAAATACGAGTACATTTATATAAACAAAAAAAATATTAATTAAAATTAAATTAAAAACCTTGTAAGTAAGTGTTGCGAATCCTTCTTTTGTCGTATTTCTCACTATAGCAGACGCCCCACGGTTTCACCGCGTAGTTCCTGCTCCTGGGTAATACGGGAATAAAATAGCATAATATGACATTCACAAGTAAAGTGACTTTCTATAGCTAAAATATTTTTTTTAATCGATTCAGTTCATCCTGAGATTAACTTCTACAATTTCACAAACTTTACCTCTTTAAAATATTGCTATACATTTATTATTAGTAAGTGTGTGTGTAAGTATGTATGTTTGTTCCTTATTTGTCCAGCGCCTACTTAAGCGATTTGGCTGAAATTTGGAATGGAAATGGATTTCACTTATAGGCTACTTTTTATCTTGGAAATATCCATGGTTCCCGAGGGATTTGTGAAAAACTATATTCCAGGCGTCCGCTAGTTGTCTATAAATTGTAGATTATATTGAAACCTTTCTATGGCCATATATTGCGTTTGTAAACAAAACAGAAAAGGACCTATTTGTTTTATTTGTTACACAAAATGCATTCAACGGAAAATATGTAAGAGATGTAAAATTACGCTACTCTGATTTAAGTGTACCTACTCTTTTGTTTTATCAGAGTCGCCTTCGTGGTCCAGCAGACTGAAATAATGACGTGCATCGCTCTGATCTCTCACGTGATGTGCTACGCCAACTCCGCCGTCAATCCACTCATCTATAACTTTATGAGTGGTAAGTATAAAATAGCATTGTAATTTTTTTTTTCTTTATTCTTTCCCGTATGGAAAAGGCAAAGGTATTATACCGTACAGCCACGTCTTAAGTATTTACATTCTGGAATAGCATTGTAAGTTAAAAAAATAAAATCCGCTCTCATCACAGAATAAAGAATAAATCCAGACTGAGTCTTTACACGCAGCGTAAAAAAAACAAACGTCACGTGTCTCCTTGACATCCGCATATACAAACTTTTTTCATAATTTGTATTTCAAAATTTAACACAAACAACAAATATATAAATTAATACTAGCGGACTCGCTCAAGCTTCGCTTTGACTTATTAATTTATTTATTTGCACTTCTTCCCTATCCCTACCTTACACTACCATACTCCTACCCCTACCCCTACCCTACCCCTACCCTACCTCTACTCTACCCCTACCCTACCCTACCCTACAACTACCCTACCACTACCCTACCCCTACCCTATCCCTATACCATAAACCTACCCTGCCACTACCCTACCCTACCCCTACCCTACCCCTACCCTACCCCTACCCTACCCCTACCCTACCCTACCCCTACCCTACCCCTACCCTACCCCTACCCTACCGCTACCCTACCCCTACCCTATCCCTATACCATACCCCTACCCTACCACTACCCTATCCTAGGATTTAGGGGTTTGAAAAATAGATGTTGGCCGATTCTCAGACCTACTGAATATGCACAAAAAATTTCATCAAAATCGGTCGAGCCGTTTCGGAGGAGTTCAAGTTCGAACACCGCGACACGAGAATTTTATATATTAGATATTAATCAATAATTACCAATAAAAAACACTCCTTATTTCTTTATTTTTTGTAAATAATTTATAAAATATATATTTAAAAACATAAGACGCAATTTTTCTTCGACGCTTCATATCGTACTGACTCGAGAATGTATTCGTTTTAGAATTTTGTATTTGGAGCGGCTACGACGCCATCATCTATCTATTATATATATCTATTATATATATCTCTATCTATTTATACTGTGGTTCACATAAATATAGAGTTGATTCACTTTACCCGTATGTGAAAATTGCTTCGATCATCAGTTAGTTTACAGAGCTTAAACGTGTCGTCTTACTAGACTTCGCGTCACAAAAGAAGTCCCGCAGCAGAAACCTTACACAAATGATAATAAGACCGCCATTACCAAATGATAATGAGCGTCATTAAGACGTTAGCGCCGCGTCTACGGGACTTGTTTCAGGGCGCGGAGTATAATGCCTCTATTATGCCATCGACTATGACGGACGACCACAGAATATAGCATGATTTCCACTATCATTGCTCAGTACATAAGCTATCAAACCGTGGATCCTACACATTATCGATATTCATGTCCCGAAATTTCTTTGATATAAGGTATTAACAGTATTTATTTGTAGGCGAAATGAACCTACCAATTTTGTCTGACAACGTGTATTCATCTATCGCCAATCTATCTTCGCATGGTGATGGATAAGTTGTCTGTCTTGTTGTATTAATATCACCACTATTAGACTGGAATTAATAATCGTACAATTGTATTGAATACTATTCTCGAGAGCTAATATAACGAAGAAAGTTCATTTTACATTGTCCTCGTGTGTAATTTAAATTCAAACTTTCCATACAAATGACACGAACAAAATTCAAACGTTCATTCAGTGAGGATATTATTTTTTTAATCGTTAGGTCAAAAATTTTGTTGCTTATACGTTCAATATTAATTAATAACTGTGATAAGGATAGCCGTAAGTTTAACATTTGCTTTGCACAAGCATGTGCTTTTGTTGCTTTATAGTATTCTTAGCAGAAGCATCAAACGTGGATTTAAAAAATAAGAAAACCAATATTGAACAATATTTGTCAGGACAACTTAATTAAATCGAACTGTAACCAAAATAAGACCATAGAATGGCAGAGAATGACATTGAGTGGAGTCACGCATTTGTGAACGTTGTGTGTAGGGTTAAGGGCGCCCTTGGCAGATATCTAACACTCCTCTTTTCCACTTGAGTCACTCTCCCCGCCTATCCAAAACAACACATAAAGAATTACACAAACAAGAAATGTTAACGGCTCGAACGCCACAAGCACACTGAAACTGACCGTAGGACGAGTGGCTTATATCGCAAGTCGTTCCCGCCAACCGATCGCTACCCCTCTCTAACTCCCTACTATTTACGGAAAAAAAATCTCGCCACATAGCGTCGGAACGAGCCAACACGAGATCGATCGACGTCATATCCGTGTCAAGACTACTATTTCCTACTCGTATATAATAACCATGATAATTAATTCAATGTTTTAAGTATAAAATAATAGAATACGACGTCCTATCATTTATCGTAGACTGTTATTTTAATTTTAATTACCATAATAGTCAAAGTTTAATTTCTAGAGAAAGGCAGCTTTGGATTCTCATAAAAAATTAAAGTATTCCTTTGAAATTACTTTATTTTTGAAAAGAGTAAAGAGCCTGTCACTGTTATTAATTTTTAATTAGAGAATTAATATTTAATCATTGAAGTTGAACAGGTACTCCAAAATTAATTATTTATTCGAAATTATTCACGAATTTTATCATAAACCATAAAAGCGAATTCTGTTGTTTTTCATGTTCTAGACAAGCGCGCTTCATCTTACGAGTAGATCTAATTTCTATCCATCAGGCATGATTGTATACTCCGCGCTACGAAACAAGTCCCGTAGACACGGCGGCGCTAATGTCAATGGCACTCATTGTCATTTTGTCTTATTGTGTTTGTCTTATTGTAATTTATATAAGGCACTGTCAATTTTAGTTCAGGTTTAAGCTGCGGGACTTATTTCATGGCGCGGAGTCTAGTCAAGCGCAAGTAACATAAATAAAAACAAATATATTGGTAAGGAAGCTCATGACGCTAAATGGAGATTTGCTATAAAAGTCGGTAAATATATTTAGTAGATTAAATGATATCAGGAATAAATAATGTTTCCACTTTCATTGATGAGGATAACGTCTATATAATTTTTACTACTTCGGCTTGCATAAATTGGCAAGAACTTAAGTGTATTTATTTATTAATTCTGGCTTAAAAATAAAAAATCAGTTTCGCGACTCATGGATCTTAAAAAAACGGTTTTTTGACACATTCTCCTACTTTCAAGTTGTCAGATTTTCCAAATCTCATGTTTAACAAAGACGCAGGTATTAAAATATTATTAAAAAGTATTTTCCAATGTTTTTATTTATTGATCAGCATGAATTACCTCCAAAATACTGAGATGTAATGTAGATGAAAATTTAAAAACTTGATCATCTTGTACCTTAAGTAGAATACTGATAAACTCATAGACACAGTGTGTTGAGAAAAACTCATGGAATTTAGAACAAGAATAAGCAATATAGACAGAAACAATGTCTTATAGCTAAATAGAAATAAACAGAGCTGCTTCAACAGATTCTATACCCATATAGGTAATAGGTATGTATTATTAAATTTCGTCTCGAGTGGCATATTAATTAAATTAATTGCAGACTGTTGTGTAAGAGGGTATTAATTATAAGAAGTCAAGTTAATATTATACCTGTAAATTACTTGGTATGTTCAAGGAGAAACCCAATCTCCATACAGAGCTGAACTAAAGAGGCCAATTTTCAAAGAAATCTTTATTTGAAAAACCAGCTAGAAACTCGACAGCACTATAAATGTATTGACACAACTAACAATATATAAATACATTTAAATACATTGTTAACAGTTTAATCCAAATATTGTTAAACTTTTGTAGCATATTTCTATGAAAGTTTATTATTAAAACTTTCAAATAATATTACATTATATTCCTAACATTAATAGTATCTAATAAATATCTCACGACTCAAAAGTTCTAAGATTAAAATACTTCTTCGAGAAATTATTCTAATAAACTTCAGTACTAATGTTTTTGTCGACCGGTATACAATTGAAACAGAATGTAATGAGCACCTACCCATTGTTAAATTCAACATAATGAAATACCTTCTTGCAGACTAAAGAATGGCTAGAGATATTATACAAATTCCCATACAAATTATGTGAGTCCCAAAAATGCCAGATTAAAAACATATTCAGCATATCACACAAAAGAATTAGAACGAACAAGCAGGGAATTTAAATGTAACATGTTTTATCGCTTATTCAATATCTTAATCGCTGATGTTAATGTTTTTTTGGGGGCTTAGCAAAATGCGTTGAATCATAAAAACTTCAAACAAAAGTAATAGTGACCACAAAAATTATAGTTTCATTTAGGCAACTACTTATTTTTGTCTGAAAGACTTGAAGTTTCTAATTTGGTGTGTTTTTGCTAATGTTACTTTTTGTACTAATGTTACTTATTCGTAAAAGAAATACTATTCGTAGAAATTTATGTATACTTCTTTACGAAAGAAATATATCCCACTTCTGATATTAAAATACAGAAGTGGTGTTATAATAATTAAATGAACAACACGAGATTACATTAATTATCACCATATATTCATCAATCATATACCATTCATCAGAACAATTAAATAATTAACAAATTAAGAATCTATGACCGGCATTTTGAACACCATAGATCAGACTAACTATAACATTCTATGCTATAGTTAGTCTGATCTATGGTTTTTTGATCTTTTATGCATTCTATGCTATAGTTAGTCTGATCTATGGTATTTTGATCTCTTATGCATCAGTACACCCATGACAAACATTGTTATATTATTTAAATTTGATTAACATGTTAACCTAAGTTATTAGCCATTATTAATTTCGACATAGAAGTCATTATTTTTAATCATTCTTTCAATATACGTCACAGAAATATTTTGCTTGCAGGTTTCCCAGGGTTTTCAGGTTAGTGCATTCGGGCCCCCAAATGGTTTGATTTTGATTCTCAAAATACCTAGCTTTTAAAGATATTGTGTTTGATATTGGGAACCGCATGCATTTATTTTTGTTATGTATCAAAATTATTCCTTAATTTCACCTGCACGTGTACTTGTTTTTTAATCACATATCTAATAATTATATCGATGGAGCAACGTTAAATGTTTTAGGTTTATATAATATTCAACGGTGTTGGTTGATATTTATATCCCTTTCGATTTCGTTTTATTAATATAATTCTTACTGTAAATATTATATTGTTAAAAAAACAATATTATTTTTTTTTAATCCAAAAATATAAAAGGTTATCGATGCTTGCTTCTGCACCTTCTTCACACACATTAAAAGGGCATAAAATTCTCGCACATTTCGTGTTATTGCAATTCATGTACAAGTACCACCTACATTGATTGATTTGTAGCATAAAAATATGTAAAATATACGTAAACCACATAGGTACAATTTTTACCAAAATATGCTATTTTAGTGGCAAAATATAACCTCATCTCCATGGTTCATGGAGAAGATATGAGATGACATAATATTTTTTATGTTTTGAAAAATTTGAACGGATAGAAAACCATTGAGCTAATGATTGATATTGCGTCAATTTCGTACTGTAGGCTACAGGTTATCTTTTGTCTTTTGTTGCAGGTAAATTTCGCCGGGAATTTCACAGATCCTACTTCAAGTGCTTCTGCTGCTGCCTTGCATCTTCCGCTCCCGAGCAAAATGGAACATCTTTTGCTCCCATCGGCAGTTCCCGAGCAGGAACCACCAGAACTGTTGTTCGGAGAAATGATTCTTGTGTCAGTTACAGATTGACACATCTGTCTCCATCAAACCACAACAACATCCATCGAGATGTAGCCAGAAACAAAAATACATCTTTCATAGAGAATATGAATGGCAATCGAAAACTTAAAGTAAGGGATGACTCCGTAAGTGAATCAGCACGATTCACGTTAACCACTGATGTCAGAGATTGACAATTGGGCAGAGACCTTCTCGTGTACACAGATAGAAACCGCGATGGAATTGGCTATATAGCAAGAAGTACAAATAGCATTGACTGTAAGCCTTACTACGATTGTTTTAAAGGCCAAGGTTCGAGTGGATGTGGTGCTAAGAAAGTGAGCTTCGATAAAATAGAACTTGAAAGACATAGTGATACGTACGCTGACTACCGAGAGTGTGATAATGAACTGAAGGAACTTTTCACTGTCGACGAAACTAAAAACGGGTATAAATTTAAGTTTAATCGTAGTTTAAATAGTTGCCAGATAAAAGATAAGAGGAAAAACAAAACAGTGTTTTAAGTTTTTTATGTTTAATTTAACGGTTATTGTAAATAGACTCAACTTTTGTGATGAAAATCATATCGTCGTGTTTTCTTTCTAATCACATAATAACGAAGCCACCGATTACATATTGAAGACTCCTTTTTTTTGTAAATATTTAAATATTATTTTGAGATAATTTATGATTGAGCAATCAATGTAAAAATAATATAAATATTATATTATGCTATGTATAACATACCTAATATACTTGATTATTCGAGATTTGTGAATAAAAATAAAAAGAACAGTTTATCTATCGCAATTATTAAATATTTTTGGAGTTATATTATAATTATCATTTAAACCAGAAATCCGAGCTCTAATATTACTTTTTTTTTATTATTTTATTCTCTACAAGTTAGCCCTTGACTACAATCTCACCTGATGGTTAGTGATGATGTAATCTAAGATGGAAGTGGGCTAACTTGTAAGGAGTAGGATGAAATCCACAATCTTTTCGGTTTCTACATGACATCGTACCGGAACGCTAAATCGCTTGGCGGAACGTCTTCTATAGAAATATAATTGTCCTCAATGTCCCTAAACTAAGTATCCGATTTAGATGACGCAAATATTCCATGGCCCCTAAAAGCAGTCAAATTTTCCACGGCAATATGAAACATGGGAGGTATTAGCAAGTCAAAATAATAAAGTACAAAAAAATATATTACCAAGTTACATTACAATTATAAAAAAACTTGCTTTGTAGATTGAACAAATTGGACAGATAATCACGTAATTGGTACACAAGAAACGTCCTAGCTTCGTCGCCTTTGGCAATTAGTTAATCCGATTTGTGTTTTCCTATCCTAGTTGTCTTATTTTATCGGATTGCTTGATGAAACAAAAGCAATGAATATTGGATAAATATTTTCTGTTATACAAAGGACGGGATATTAACTTTTGTGATATTAATTTAGTGATTAAGATATTATATTTTGCCACTATATGATACTAGCTAAGGCTGCGCGGTTTCACCCGCGTTGTTTCCGTGCCCGTAGGTATACGGGGATAATATATAGCCTATAGCCTTCCTCGATAAATGGGCTATATAACAGTGAAAGAATTTTTCAAATCGGACTAGTAATTCCTAGGTCAAACAAACAAACTCTTCAGCTTTATAATATTAGTATAGATCTTGGAGGATCTAAGTCTAAATATATTGAAGAACCCTTTGTAATAAAAGTGAGGTAGTCAAGCCAAGCAGCATCTATCTCATGCCTCTGACGGTAAGAGGCAAATGAGGCTTAACACCGACGCCTAGTATGGTGGATTGTTAGGTGTGATACCTGCAAAGTGTTTTTAAATAAGCAATGGTTTACACATCATGTGGGATGGAATAAACACATCTCTGTTTGCTCAGTCAACTATTTCTAGTTAATTTCAAGCATTTACTATAGTTTCGACACAGTGGCGTAACGTGGGTTTTCACAGCGCAGGGCCAGCAAATATGCCTTTATATTTAATTCAACGGACCTTATATTTTATTCCACAATATAAATCAAGATAAACTACCGCTGCTTCAGAAGGAGCACACATCTACATATTTTAAATGGCCAACCGAGCAACCTCAACATTACTAATGACTTTGAAGAGGCATACTTTATACTGTCGAATGTTGTATATATTGAGTTTTATGAGGAGTGCCTGTGAACTGTTAGATTTCCTATTTTTTTCCATTTCAAATTGATAAAATCGTGGCGCTTGGTGTTACTCCCTTTCGTATGCCGCCCGCCTGGGGTCAAAGAGTATATAATCTGTGCGTTAAGGGGTCAAGGCCGCCGACCCCCCTATCGCTACGCCACTGTTTCGACAGTAAAGCTATCATAACTGTGTCGCGCCAACCATTTTATTAGTTTTGTAATAAAATAAAGTCAAAAATACACACAATATAAAACAGTTGCAACTGTTGGTTCTAAAAATAACTTTATACCGTTATATTGTACGCATGGGTGCCGACACCCAATACATTTTGTGTAAACAAGTCGTTTCCGGTGCTTGCCCTACTATGTTTACTAACAACACAATTATAACGTGTTATATCCTATCTGAGTCGTGACACCATTGTGGTTTAATAATGCCAGCCCCAAGTTCGATTTTTGGGTAAAAATAATCAAAACAAATAACGCTATATTATTTGGTAATCGCCACTTATTACTTAAGTCAAGGGTATTTTATAGATGTATTTTACAGTTGTATATACGGGGTGCTCGGAAGTATTTCCCATAACTCTAGGGTTATATTCTTTAACAGAAATTTCAAGAAACATGTGTTCTAAAATGAATATTTTCAGAGTAAATAAATAAATTAAATTTTGTAAATAGATCTTAAAATGTGTCCCATATACGCATCCTTATAATTATGACGTAGCTAAGTTTTATGTATTTTAAAATGCAAGGATAGATAAAGTGTTACATGAGTAATCTATACATTAGAATTATTTGAATTACTTTGTATGTAAAACATAAAATGTTTTTATTTTTTAGTTTAAAAAATATTAATAAAAAAAATTCAACCGACTTCAAAAACAAAACGTACCGACTAAACTAAAAAGTGAAAAATAACATCGTATTATGTTCTACCTACTGATCAGTTTGAAGACGGTGCTAATGCATGCTATGCAGTTCGGTTCAGTGGACTCGTCAAGCACCTTTAAGTTATGGGAAACACTTCCAAGCACCCTGTGTATTAGTTAAAACTACAATTTTATATAAATAGGTATCTATCCACATTACATTCTGTCTTGTAAAATAATAGATGTATATTTTGTGATATAAATACATAATTGTTTCTTAATTCGTGTAAGAAGCAGAGTTTGTTGGTTAGCGCAGTTTCAAATTCAAGTTATCTACCTTATTTTACCTAAGTATAACATAAAGTATATATAGATAAATAAACCTTGTACATAATCACTTAAATTATATAAAATATTATAATCTTGGTATCAAATTTAATAAAATTAAAAAAATTATATCTAATAATAATAGTATGAATGTCCTGTATATATTAACTTAACAATATTTTTTGTATAGTAGAGACATTGTAAATGTGATTATTTATTGAAAAAGATGTATAACGGTTTTTAAAATATAAGAATTTTGAAATAAACATGAAAAATAATATCTTTTTTTTATTTTGGTTTGATCCTTTTTACCAATTCAAAGAAATGAGGAATTAAGTAATTTTTCTAATTTCCGATTTATTTTGTGTCTCAATTTTTATTTTGTTCGCTAATTAGCCCTTGACAACGATCACACCTAATGAAGTGGGCATACTTGGAAGATAAATAATAAACTACAAAACACCCATACCTCTGACGTATACGTACGTATCGATGCGCTAAACCGTTAACTTAATCGATATGTCTTTACCGGTAGTGTGGTAACTAACCACGGCCTATGCCTACCACCACGCCAGACCTGAGACACAATATAAAATCCTAAATTGACCCGATTTGGGAACCGAATCCAGGACGTTCTCTATTAAGAACGTCAGCACTACCAACAGCGCCAGAGAGGTCAGGAGGCAAGCTTTAATTATATTATTTTTAGGATTTCAATTTTTGATATAAAGTAATAATTCCATCACGCAGAGACACTTTGAGCATAGCTCGTTCCATCGCCCAAGTTTCGGTAAGCATAGGTCATCACTGGCAACAGGCACTGTTCGAAGACATTAGTCTTCAAGCCCTGAGGAATTTCGGACGAAAATACATCGCGAAGTTTCCCGAATGCTGCCCAGTCGAGTAGAATTCGGCGGTCTCAAAGTGCTGGAACGGCGACCCCGCACTTGAAAGCGCTGTGGTGGTCGACACCCCACCAGGTGCACTGACGACATCAAGGGAGTTATAGGGATTCGCTGGATGCAGGAGGCCCGTAATTACCGAACAAATTTTGGAACCATATGTCATCACTGTCAATAAGCACTGTTCAAAGACTTTAGTCTTCAAGCACTGAGGAATTTCAGACGAAAATATATCGCGAAATTTCCTGAATGCTGCCCAGTCTAGTATCATTCGGCGGTCTCAAATTGTTGGAATGGCGACCCCGCACTTGAAGTCTTGAAAGCGCCTACAAAGTCCCTACAAAAGGCCTGTGTCCTGCAGTGGACATCTATCGGCTGATATGATGATGATAAAGTTAGAATACTTTCAATACAATATAAATAATAGTATACAGGTGGTTAATTTTTTCTTGCTTATAATCTGGTATTAAAGTAAGGATTAGCTACAAGAAATTAGCAGCAATATCCTAAACTAGCGGACGCCCGCGACTTTGTTTGTCCTTAGACCACCATAATCTCGAAAAATCAGTTCTTAGTGAATTTTCGCTTTTAAAATTAGATAGATCTTTTAATGTATAAACGAACAAAGTTCTTTAATTTATAATATTTAAATGGAGCATAGAAATAAGCACGGATGTAAAAAATTTACCGAAAATGGTAATGAAATTTATCTTCAAATCATCATGAAAATAAACTGCTTTTGACTGTAGCCTTTACTGTAAAGTTCATAAGTCCTATAATGCATTATAATACTTACTGTAATAAACTTAATGTACCAAGACATTTTGTCGATTCGGGTTATTTGGATAATTGAAAAAGTTTTCATTTCCTTCCGCAATTCATTTTAAGTAATGGATGTGAATTAAATTACGAATATGCCCTGATAATATTTTCTAATGTTTTTAATTAACAAATTTAACTCAAGAACCTTTCTTTTTTCGTGGGCAAAAAAACTTTTTGTATCACTACAATAGCGAACAATCGAGCATGCGGACGGACCATCATACGAGTAAATGTTTGATGCCATAAACACTTGCAAGTTACAGTACCGGAAAACTGCTAATATTCAGGTCCTTCGGTGGTTTGTTCAAACTTAAACTGATGGAATAGACGGCAGTAGTGAGTTTTTTTATTATTTGCCATATATTAAAAATATTACCAATAATCCCGTTCCCCTCCGTGAATAAGATTGTTGATCAGGGTATGCTCTATTAAGACAATTTAACCAAAGCGGTAAAATTTTCATGACTTAAGCATTAAACAAAGTATTTGTTAGGGTATGCAGTGCCTTAATGCTTGTATGAAGTGCACGCAACTATGGGTACGACATACGTGGGCGGGGATCGAACCACCACCTCTCGGTGATGAGTCCAGCCCACAGGTTGAGAATTATAATGGTCTAAGATCCTGCATTAGAAATATATACCCTCATCTGTTATTCATTAGTGCTATGAAATAAATGATGAATTTTTAAAACAATTTTAATAGGCAACCTATGTCAATGTGAATATTTTCTATCATTATTTTTCCTGATTCATTCCTGATTCGATCACGCAGAGAAACTCTATCGCCTGCTGAGTGACTTTGACCCTTCTATTAAGGCCCATAGTCAGCGACCAAGTCTCGAGTATATTTGCAGAAATTCGGTTATTCTTCCCCATTTTCAACCCCCAGAACTTTTAAACGGCTCAACCGATTTTCGTCAAACATGTCTAAGAACACTCGCACATTAGTTACCTTTTATAAAAAAAAAAATAAATTTAAATCGCTTCATCCGTTCGGGAGTCATGGTGCCACTGCCACAGATAGACGGACAGATAGACAGACAAGTTAAAATGAATGAATTAAATAACAGATGAGGTTATATATTTCTTATGTCGGATCTTGTACTATAAGGAAAAATTACTTACAAAAAAAACAATTAGCGAAAAGAATACCCGACCTCGTAATCCAAATCCAGATATGCTAACTATGTAAGCAACGAGACAAAGTAAAACAAAGTTTTAAAGGTTATTTATATAAGACTGAAATATCTATTCGTTTTTTACTACGCCTTACTTAGATTTATGGCTGTCTAGATTTAGCTGATTCACTACTCTATAATCTTTTACGGGTGAATTGTGAGCATTAACTGATCCATTGGTGTAATAGCCTCGTTGGAAGGTCAAATGACCATCATTTGACGTTGTACGTCATTGGATCACTCTAGCTGTCTTTTATTTCCGATAGTAAGTGCTCCGTTTTCCGTTTGCATGCTTATTAACCTATTATGCTATAATTTATGTTGACAGCAAAAATGGCCTTATAATTTTAACCCTCGACGCAAAAATAGGGGTGTTTTAAGTTTAACGCCATAGCTCCCAAACTCATGAAGCGATTTCAATTTAGCCTTTTTTGTATAAAAGGTGACTTATGTGCGAGTGTTCTTAGACATGTTTGATGAAAATCGTTTGGGCCGTTTAAAGGTTCTGGGGGTTGAAAATAAGGAAGAATAACCGAGTGTCTGCAAATATACTCGAGTGGGGTCTTAAATGAAAGCGCACTGAAAGAGAATATTAATGACTCGATCGAGGGTATTATAATAATATCATGACTATTCTTTTATTATATTATTCTATTCTATGTTATTATCTATTCTATGTTATTATACATAATCATTGTTCATCATTATCAACCCATATTCGGGTCACTGCTGAGCTTGAGTCTCCTCTCAGAATGATTACCAGCTTATTGTAATGGATCACATCAGAAACAGGCTAACAAGCCTAATAAGAGAGGGGATATGGAGCTTAGACCCACCACGTTGCTTTAATGCGGTTGGCGGAATATTAAATTCTATTTACGATAACTATCAGATTTAAATAATAACCACCGGTAACTACGGTAAGGTCTGTTTATAACTACAGACACGGTGGGTATAGAAGAATATTATTTTGTCTGCCACGGCACGTGTCTGGCACGCTGAATGTCTGTAGATATAAACGGACATTACGTGCTCTACGACCCATTTACACTTCACCACTGAGAATTTTACTGATTTCTTAGAAGAAAACTCAGTGTTTCACAGCTCGGCCCAGGACACGAACCAAGGACCGCATGATCCGAAACCACATAGTCTAACCACTGGACCAACGAGGCAACTTCTTTATGATCGTATTTTGCGTTTGACTACAATCAGGACTGATGGAAAACAATTATGTTCTCTTTAATAGTCAAACGACCTGGTTGCCTAAAAAGTGTATAATTTATACTGTATATTAGTCGAATGCCTTGAAGGTATCATTCGTGAATAAAATTATATGAATTAGGTCATTTTAAGCAGAATAAAATAAAATTGAATTAACTTGCAAAGTTATATTTCCCACTAACTTAGAAGCGGTCTATGAAGGATTGCTCAAAATGAGGATAATGATATTTTTCATTACGGTGCACGAAAATGATACAAATGTAGATCAAACCTTACGGCGTATCATAAAAGCGAACGACAAAGGGGCTATAATGATTAATAACGGCTATACGACCCCCAACAGGCACCGATAACGTGTGACACGCTGTAAATCTAGGATACGACGAAGTCAGGTGTTCCGGTAATATTCGGACTTAACTAAATCTATATTATATGAAACAGGTTGCAAGCATTCGATATGTGGGTTATTTTTTTTATTAAAAGCTTTTATTTCATTATTCGGGTGGAATTCTAAAGATATCTTTAACTAGTTGAGTTGATATTTTGTATATAAATTCAATTTGGATGACAATGCATGGTTAACTTTATGACGTCATTCTAAATACAACATGGCGGCATATCTATAATGTTATTTTTAAAGCATTTCTACAATATAGGTATCAAATGATGCTTGCTACGTATGTGTAGACTAATTACTTAGATTGTGTTGAAACTGGGCCGTTTCAGGTAGGTTTAAGTATAAGGATAGAACGATATTTTTATATGTCTTCGATGGATTTTATATTAATCTCTTTAAGATTGTCAAAACAAGCGACTGATCTTAAAAGGAAACCCCCGAACATGCCTTCTTTTTTATTTACTAAGGGGTTATGTGGGGTTATATTAACCCATTAAAACACCCTCAGTAAATACCTACAAAAATTGCTACCTTCAACCCAAAACCAAGAAAGTTGTTTGATGGCAGTAATAAATAAGCAAGGTAACTTTTACGATAAATCACTAAAATATTATGATAAATAAATAGCACGTAGGATTTTATATTGTTTAGGTAAAGAAGAGTCATATATACACATTAGGTACCTATATCCATTTTTCACTTTTAGAGAATATATATATCGTCTACAAAACAAAGAACAATAAATTAAATAAATGTATATGTAAATTTCATATTCAATTCTTATCTTTCAAAAAAATCCTTAGTATCAGTCCGGAGTCTGAAGTCGGTGGTGTATTCCCCCTACCCCCGTTCAATTCATATAAGAAACATGAGATAAGCCTTCAGTCCTTTATAGAGCCAAAGATTATCATCATCACCTCCAAATCCCATTGGCGGAAACCCTGTGGCGGATCTAAGTATCAAATCACCATAGCGTATATGGTTTCATGAAGAATCGTGATAGCCCAGTGAATATGACCTCTGCCTCCGATTCCGGAGGGCGTGGGTTCGAATTCGGTCCGGGGCATGCACCTCTAACTTTTCAGTTGTGTGCATTATAAGAAATTAAACATTGTGAGGAAACCGGCATGTCAAATAATTTTCTTAATTCTCTGCGTGTGTGACGTCTGCCAATCCGCATTGGACCAGCGTGGTGGACTATTGGCCTGACCCCTCTCATTGTGAGAGGAGACTCGAGGTCAGCAGTGAGCCGAATATGGGTTGAGAACGATGATTATGATAATAGCCTATGTGAAAGTGGACATTATAACAAGTTAACGATAGTGATATATGTCGTATGCATATAGAGCCGATAGTTTATATCATCTAAATTATTCAAAGCCCGTGAAAACTCTGTCAAAACTTGTTCAGCGGTTTCCGCGTGATGCCGCAACCAACAAAGGGTCAAACATTCTTAGACCGACCCTTGAAAGGTAATCAAATCTAATATATTTAAACGAGTAATTTTTGTTTACAATTAGGATATCTCAATACCAAGATAAACATTCACATCACATTTTATATTGTTTTTAATAAGACATGGGTGAAGTTTTCTTAGAATTAACATATTAAGACTTAAATACGATTTTGCCGTATATTATTGTTAGGTTCTGTTAAAGATGGCCACAAATCCCATAGTCGATACTCCGTAAATTTGGCAGCAGATAAATTAATTTAGCTATTCTCTTTCAACTATTTAAATGTGATTTGTTAGATTTTTAGACGTAAGTTTACTGTAATCAGCCAATAGCGTCGACGCAGAGAAACATTGACCAATCAGAGCAGAGAGAGTGACGTAGTGGGTCGATGAGTTGGAGGGAAAGGATATATGGTAGAGAGAGGACAAAAGAGAGATCGGTGTGAGGAAAAAGTCAATAATTATATGTAAAAGTGCATAAATACCCATGTATTATCATTGATTATTCTTATGTATTATAAATACAATAGATTATATGCGATAATTCTGGTGAAAAAGGCAGTTGTGTTTTTATTCCCGCTGACTCGGCTTATAGTTCAGTAGTGGGATAGTCGAGAAAATCTCATATTTTCTTGTCACGCCCTCAATTTGAAAAGAAAAGAAACGTAAGTAACGATTAATTACAAATTTAAGGCATTTACATTTACATTACATAATCTCACAGTTCATTAAATTATAAGTATTTAAAGTTTTATGCAATAAATTTTTCAAGCATGTTTTTTTTTCTAATTGGTTCCCAACGGGGATGGGCAAAGATCGTTGACCATACAGCCTGTTCAATGAAGACTTTCTTTTTTTTTCTCTCGTCAAGTTATAGAAAAGGTTTCATTCGTTGATTTTTGGTTTGCTAACAACTCGGTAGTTGGCAAATTGAAAATTTGTTTCATAACCAAGTATAACCTACCTGCCTCAACAAAAAAAAAGATTCACAATTTTATAAAGAATAGCATAATGAAATATATTCTGATTTCTGTCTATTCTATTATAGTTATTGTTTTTTTTATTGTTTTAAAATTTATTTTTGTCAATATTTTCATATAAATAACAATGGTCCATACTGATATGATACTTTATGGTTACCTTTCCTTAAACATTTAATTGTGTTTAGTAGTTCACTTTGTTTATTTCCACTATTGAAAAATATTTGTGTGATGATCATGGGTGTTTTTCAGTGTGTGGGGGTTTTGTTTATATACATATAATATAAGTATGTATATGTAGTATATAAATTTATAATTAATAGAATTAGCTATCACACAGGCTAAAAGCTTGCTTTGGGGGTAAGTAGTGATGTGTATATTGTTTAAGTATATTTATTATTATTTATAACTTTAAGTTAGGCTTATTAAGCTTTCTAAACCAAGTATAACAGGATCAAAATTATTTAAGTTATCTTCGTTACATTAATACATATTCAATTAGATTTACAAAAATTTTCGAGGTATAAATGAAGATCGACTCTCGATTTATTCATATTATAATGACTCCGGTCTTATAAGTTTTTACTCTTTAGTATAACAGGTGGATCAATACGATTATTATTAAACGCTTGTTACAAGCATTAGGCTATTACCAAGTAACTATAGCCCTAGCTTAGACTTTTTTTTGATTGTAAAATTTAAATTAAAAAAAAACATATTTATTATTCAAATAGAAATGTTATTGCTAAAATGGTAAAATGATTTCAACATTGATATTAAACAATGTAACAAAATATTGAACTGCTAACTGTCAGTTTCATAAAAGGCGATAATGGAAAGTATGCCCTTGGTGATGATTGTAAAAAAAAAAAAAACCCTAGGTGGAGGGTTGCGTCGAAGGAAAGTAACCCCAGGTGGGGGGTTACTTCCTAAGGATAAAATGGAAACCCTAGGTGGAGGGTATAAGGATAAAAAGGAAACCCTAGGTGGAGGGTCTAAGGATAAAATGGAAACCCTAGGTGGAGGGTATAAGGATAAAAAGGAAACCCTAGGTGGAGGGTCTAAGCAAAGGAATGAAACCCTAGGTGGAGGGTTGTTGCTTAGTGGGAGTAGGTCCAAGGATAGGATGAAAATCCTTGGTGGGGGGTCTAAGCAAAGGAATGAAACCCTAGGTGGAGGGTTGTTGCTTAGTGGGAGTAGGTCCAAGGATAGGATGAAAATCCTTGGTGGGGGTCTAAGCAAAGGAATGAAACCCTAGGTGGAGGGTTGTTGCTTAGTAGGAGTAGGTCCAAGGATAGGATGAAAATCCTTGGTGGGGGTCTAAGCAAAGGAATGAAACCCTAGGTGGAGGGTTGTTGCTTAGTAGGAGTAGGTCCAAGGATAGGATGAAAATCCTTGGTGGGGGTCTAAGCAAAGGAATGAAACCCTAGGTGGAGGGTTGTTGCTTAGTAGGAGTAGGTCCAAGGATAGGATGAAAATCCTTGGTGGGGGTCTAAGCAAAGGAATGAAACCCTAGGTGGAGGGTTGTTGCTTAGTAGGAGTAGGTCCAAGGATAGGATGAAAATCCTTGGTGGGGGTCTAAGCAAAGGAATGAAACCCTAGGTGGAGGGTTGTTGCTTAGTGGGAGTAGGTCCAAGGATAGGATGAAAATCCTTGGTGGGGGGTCTAAGCAAAGGAATGAAACCCTAAGTGGAGGGTTGTTGATTACTAGGAGTGAATCTAAGGAAATGAGTATAGTGGGAGATATGGCTGATCGGGATGAATATGAAACATACTCGGGACAAGCGTCGATACAAGGTGGTGTGAACAAAAGAGAACGTCTAAGTGAAAGAAAAAGGACAGGTCGATCAAAAGTACGAAAGCAACAGTATCTTTCATCGTCTGGTACCGAGGACGATTCGTCTTCACCACAACTTGAAAGGGACGAAAATTCACGGGAAAGATTTGGTATGGAAGGCTTACGAAAGAGAAAATGTGCGGCTTACAGTTCGTTAGAATCGAGAAGCAAGACACCATCTCCGAAAAGAGTAAAATCATCTAAATTTACAGAAGAAGGAAGGAATACAAGGCTTTATATATTTAAAAAAAAATAAGGTTTCGGATAGACCAAAACTAACATTCACACCGACGAATGTGGTACCAGAGTTCGACCCTGTATCAAAAGATCAAACAGTTTTAATATGGATCAACAAGGTGGAAGAATGAGCTAAAATTTATGGTTGGGAAGAAAGAGAGATTGTACAGTACTCTATGCCAAAATTAAGCGGTGTTGTCAAGATTTGGTATAAGGGTCTAACTTCGGTACTGTATACGTGGTCCGAATGGAAAAAAAAACTAGAATCTTTTCCGTGTAGGGAGGATTATGCTGAACTTTTAATCGAAATGCTAGGTAAAAAAAAAAAAAAAAAAGTTAAATATGGATAGTCATTAGAGCATTATTACTATGCGAAGATTAACTTACTAAATAGGTGTAGAATCATCCGAAAACAGGCCGTAAATTGTCTTCTGAATGGTGTAATGGTGTAATGGTGGAGAAACGTGCGATGAAAGTTGGCTTCCAAGCGGCTCTACTTCAGGACCCGGAACGGGTACTTAAATATTTCAAATCTATAAAAATAGGTCAAATCAGATATAACCCAGACAGCATGTGGAGAGGGAGATTTGGATGTCAAGTCGAGCCCAGTACATTTCGAGCTGATTGTTATAAATCAGGTGACGCCACCAATCCTTTAATTAGGTGCTACAACAGCCAGGAAATAGACCATCCCTTAAAGTGCCATAACTTGATGCGATAGGTCACCACAGTTCCAGTTGTGAAAAAAAAAAACTTATGACCGAATTGGACATCTTACTTATAACTGTTACCGGAACGCTGGAAGGCCGGTGACTTCAACAGGTAATGATCCAAAACAAAAACAGGTACCCGAAGTAGTCGCTGAAAACACTGGAATAGACAAATATGTAATGGACATAAAAGTAAACGGCTCCACAGTTTCCTGTCACGTAGATCTGGGAAGTCAATGTTCTCTTCAAGGTATGATCAAGGTAATTGCTGTCAAGTTTCTAGGCCTTTAAATGACTAAAGGAACAAATCTGCCGACCCTCAGGGGTATAGGTATCAGTATAGGAGCCAGTCTAGTAAGCCCTTTAGAAATAGTCGCTTAGTTTGCTTCTGTAGTGGCGCAAGGTGTAGCAAAAACGATTAATTTGTATATCGTGGAAGATTATGTACTGATGCATTCTGTACTTCTGGGGCATTCTTTCACAGAAAAACCTGATATACTGATAATCAAAACTCCAAACGCGATTACACATAAAAGATGCCTCCATTTAAAAATGAAGTTAGTTGCGGCATATGATTCCGAGATTCCCTGTAACACAAAGCGAGCAGTACAGGTTGTAACTGACATTCAAGTATTATACGGTGAAGTGCATATAAAAGGTACTATGCATGGCCCAAAAGGTAAAGAATATTATTTACTTCCCGGCCAATATGCGATTAAAGAAGGTCATAGTGCAATTTTGATTTATAATATTTCGGCAAAACCTATGAGCATCGTTAAAGGAAGACTGTTGACTAGGTCGTTGGAAAAGGAATCAGTCTTCAACAACTAACATCAAAAACTCGTTTAGTGTATTTTCCAATGATTTCTGTGAATTTTAACCTGAATTTAGACACAGAACTGCGAAAAGAACTCAAAGTTCTATTGACAAGGAATCCAGTCGTATATCGTCCATACCGTATGTCGCATGCCGAAAGTCTCATAATAATATGGTTCAAGAGATGTTACACAACAAAATAATAAGAGAGTCATCGTCACCTTACGCAAGTCCGATCGTTATGGTGCAGAACGGTTGACTTATTAATCCCATTAAAAACCTTCATGGAAGGGATATAACGATTGGGAGAAGTGTTACAATTGTTATAAAAGGTGGATTAACGTTGAAGCTAAAAAAGTTCCATTTCTTTCTGGATTGTATAGATTTTCTGGGAGTCGACGTTAGGTATAATAGCATTTGGACCCGGCAGTAGAAAAAGCGAAGCGGTTCCCGCGATCCAATAATCAACACGAGGAATGCTAATTTCTTAGTCTATCTGGTTTCTTCAGGCGTTTCATTGAATGTTACGCATTACTGCTCCGCTAACAACTTTTTTTTGAAAAAAAATGTCGAATGGTCTTTGAAAAACGAGCAAGAAATAGTGTTTGAGAAGATAAAAGAATTACTTACAAGCCGACCTTTAATCGCACTATATCCAAAGGGGTGAGTAGAACTGTATACAGGTGCCTGCAAAGAAGGTCTGGCGGGGATACTTTTCCAGGGACACTACAGCCAATCTCATAGTTTAGTCGTAAGATGTGATGAGTGGTGAACGGAAGTTACACTCTTAAGAATTAGAGACCCGAGAGTGAGGCGGTTATTGCCTCTCTAAGCGAGTTCAGAGTATACCTTATTGGAATACCATTTAAGATCTTAACAGACTGCAATACTCTCAGGGCAACGTTAGTCAAAAGAGACCTTACTCCCCGTACGCTGGTGGATACAGCTGCAGGAATACGACCGCACTATTGAATACCGACCAGGCGCACGAATGACTCGTGCAGATGCGCTCAGTAGGAATCCTGTGTACAATGCGGTAAGTGAACAGGAATTTAACCGGGATTGAAGCATATTCAACCCCAAGCTACCCCAAGGGCTAACGGCCAAGTTGAACGGTTCAATAGAACCATTTTAGACGCACCTTTCACGGCGGGGATGGAAATTCTTGGGACGACCATATCACAGATATACTGGTTGGTATCAATACTACAAAACACAAAACCACTCAAAAGAGTCCTTGAGAATTGCTGTTTGGAGTCAACATTATTAACAGGACATTATTAAGCTAAGCAAAGTTATTATAGATACACTAAACAGAATTCCAGTAGTAGAGTTGGACAATTTAAGGCAGGAAGATAGGGAGAAAATGAAAAAGAAAAACAACAAATAAAAGATACCATTAATTATAATAAGCACAGGAAGACGGCGACCCAATACCAACAAGGAGACCTAGTGCGAGTAGAAAGACAAGTAGCTCATGATGATAAATCACAGAAACTATGGAGGTTTTAAAATATAAAGGTCCCTACCGCATAGTAAAATTGCTCGATAATGACAGATTTTTGATTGAGGACACACCTCTTACTCGAAAATGAGGTCAAAGATACGAAGGTATTGTGGCTATAGACAAAATCCATCCTTGGATGAATTTCACTATAAAATTTGATTCTGAATCGTCTGAATATGATACCGAAGAAGAATAGATCTAGCTGTGTCCTCATTCAAATTTAGCCATAATTATGTATCTACTAAATGTACAGTGAGCTAGTTGCGTGCGAACAATATTCAGACTTATTTACTTGTATATTGTTTTTTTTTTTACATATGTTATAATGTAGTATGATTTATTATCCAAAGAAAATTTTATAAGTACTTTGGTAATCATAATAATAAAGTTATGGATGAATTAGCTAATTAGCTTATTAAAGTCTAGTTTATGTTAACACGATAGATAATTTAGTATAGAGAAAACATGTATTCAGAATAATAATAATTAATGTATTAAATTGATGTAAAAGCGATGGGACTCGCTTAAGGTAGGATGGCCGAGCTGTTAGGTTCTGTTAAAGATGGCCACAAATCCCATAGTCGATACTCCGTAAATTTGGCAGCAGATAAATTAATTTAGCTATTCTCTTTCAACTATTTAAATGTGATTTGTTAGATTTTTAGACGTAAGTTTACTGTAATCAGCCAATAGCGTCGACGCAGAGAAACATTGACCAATCAGAGCAGAGAGAGTGACGTAGTGGGTCGATGAGTTGGAGGGAAAGGATATATGGTAGAGAGAGGACAAAAGAGAGATCGGTGTGAGGAAAAAGTCAATAATTATATGTAAAAGTGCATAAATACCCATGTATTATCATTGATTATTCTTATGTATTATAAATACAATAGATTATATGCGATAATTCTGGTGAAAAAGGCAGTTGTGTTTTTATTCCCGCTGACTCGGCTTATATTATTATTATTCAGTCTTCGACAATAACAGATGTCATACTTGTTACTGTCGAAGACAGTTTGGCTACATGACATCGTCCCAGAACGCTAAATCGCTTGGCGGTACGTCTTTGCCAGTAAGGTGATAAATAGCCTTGGCCGAAGCCTCCCACCAGTCAACCTGGACCAATAAGGAAACAACAATCGGCCCAGCCGGGGATCGAACCCAGGACCTCGGTTGTAAATCCATCACGCATAACACTGCCGCGGAGGCCATCAAATATTTTTAAAGGAAAAACAAAACGCGAAATTCCACTTGGAACTGATCGCCCGTTTAATACTGATATCTTCTAAATTAGGCATAGGAGGGAATTCGAGAGACACAACAAGTTCAAATATAAATGTCGTTTAGCTCAATGATCGACAAGCTCAACTCAAACATTGTAGCGATTTCACTGAAGGCTCAATATGCTACATTTGGCGCATAGAACAGTAATTAAAACAGAAACACCCGCAGTGAAACAATGCAAATGCAAAACGCAAAGTTTGAAATATACATACAAGTATCTACCGCGTATTGTCATTTGAGGAAGAGCTATGAAGTTTATAACAAACCATTAGAAAATAACTTACTGTGTGTACAATAACAACGGTTTAAAGTTACAAAACAAATTGCAGTATGTTTTCCTTTGAAAATGTGTAATGATTTAATTGAATTTAATTTAACCTGAGAAAAGAAATAAAGTACCTCCCAGTAAAATGAATAAATAATAATAAATAAAGCTAGCAAAGCATTTCAGTACCAGAAAAGTCATAAAAACAAGACATAAATTTACTCGAAGCTCATCAGATAGATTCTTAACTCTATGGCAGCTAGATTAGTGGCAGGTTTCATATCCGGGCCGATAGCGGCGCATCTGTTATATTGTGCGATATAGACGGATCGGCCTCTTTACTGAAATCCAAAATTTAAATACCAACGAAATTTGAACCTTGCGTTAAAGTTTTAAAGTTCAAAATGAGATGAAAGTTGTCCCTGTAATTATGTTAAGAGTATTTTTTTTACTCGTTTTAAGCAATATGTTACGTTAAAATGTGTTGTAATTCTATTTAAGTAGGTAATCTATACTAATATTATAAAGCTGAAGAGTTTGTTTGTTTGTTTGTTTGATTGAACGCGCTAATCTCAGGAACTACTGGTCCGATTTGAAAAATTCCTTCACTGTTAGATAGCCCATTTGTCGAGGAAGGAATACGGGGATAATATAGGCTATATATTATCCCCGTATTCCTACGGGAACGGGAACCACACAGGTGAAACCGCGCGGCGTCAGCTAGTCGTATATATAACAGAGGATGGGATGGTTTTTGCTACTCAGTTAAGAGTATTTCCAATACAAAATTGATAGACTGGCATTTTTTGGATCTTCGTTGGTCAGCCTGCCTGAGCTCGAGTCTCCTCTCAGAATGAGAGGGGTTAGGTCAATAGTCCACCACGCTGGCCCTATCGAACTTACCTCTGTAAGGTTTTGTTTGTAGAGGAATCCATTTAAACTGTAAATTAATATTGATTTCTTTTACTAATATCAGTGGGTAGTTGGGCATGCGCCAAATTTGTGATTGGATTTTTGTGTCATTTCTAATTAAATCTTTTTTACGTATTTTAAAGGTATTAATTACTTTTGTGTAACAAAAAGTATTCCTATTTCAAAAGCAAATTCTAAATTTCAATTTCAACTTGTATAATTAACTTTCTATTTTAATTTCAATATCAATTGAAAACGTGCCGAAAACGTATTTGAATTACAAAATGTAATAATTAAGTAGCAGGTACAATTCTCTTGTACGTCGACAAGGTATTTTAAGAGTATATTAATATTTATAGGTAAAAACTAACTTTTGCTTTGCGCACTGGAGGGAACAATGCAATAGCCGCATTGTTCCCTTTAGAGTTCCAGTTTGAGAGCCTTAAGGTGGAGCTTTCGAAAGCTTTTATAGAAACGAAAAATCACGTTTTCTGCCACGTTGGATTTTTTTTTTTGGTTTATTTTTTTGTATTTAAAATATCTGATTCTTTGAATAAGTTAATTGATGCAATATGTAACTGTTAAGTTACAAATTCAGTAGCAATTTTAGGCTTTTATTTTAATTTGATCATATAAAGCGGTGCTCGGAATATCTTTACATGATCAAATCAATAATTATACTACAGCCTTTCTTGATGAGTACTGTTTACCAACAAACAAATTAAAAATGAGGGTATAACATCACTAGTCATTTCACACCTAATAATAATTATAATTAACTTGTTCCTTAATTAATGTAAATATAACAAGCTTAAAATATAATTTAATAGGCTTAGAACAATTAGATATGGTTAGTATATTTTATATAACATTTTGTAAACAAACCATAAATAAGTTATGAAATGACATGTGTTTTCTACCTTAATTTCTAATATCTTTGTTGGTAAAAAGTATTTATCGAGACAGGCTGTAATATAGGATATCTTTAGAGAAACCAAAGTTATCAATACACTCGTAGTTCAGCGAGCTGCGAATAGAGAAAAAACAGATAGTTTAAATAACCCGAAGACGTTAGGATCCTAAGGTGTTGTAATGGCGATCCCGCACCGTAATGTCGGGTAAGTCGATGCCATTAGAGAGTCACTTTATGGGAGTCGCTTAGTGTATACAGTAGTGTCCGTAAGTCCCTACAAAGGGGTCTTCCAGACACTGTGTTTTTTTTTATTCTCCCTTGACTACAATCTCACCTGTTGTTAAGTGATGATGCTATCTAAGATGGAAGCGGGCTAACTTGTTAGGAGTAGGATGAAATCCACACTCCTTTCGGTTTCTACACCACATCGTACAGGAACGCTAAATCGCTTGGCTTAACACTGTACTGCAGTGAACGTACATTGGCTGACTTGATGTTATTGAAGTTACTAATACATCTGCATATAATTCTGTATTACAGAAGAAGACAACATAGATACCTATTCCGGAAGTCGTTTGTAGTAACTAATGACCCGCTTGTACATTGTCCAATGATAAATCACAGATGTCAGTTGTACTGGAACTCGCAACGATAATAAAATGGCCATTAAAACAAAGAATCTTGGCAAGTTTAATTTCAATAGCTTTTATTATCTCTTACGTAGTAATAGTTGCGGGAACATGCAAATGGCTCACTTAATAAGTGGAAAATAATCGCGTTTGTTAGAACAACACACTCTATACCCATTCTACGAAGCGGTTCTCTGTTCTCTTTCACCTCAGGTGTGTGTGGGTGTAATTTCTATATTAATATACTAATTCTCTGGTATGCAGGTTTCCTCGCGATGTTTTTCCTTCACCGTTTGTGACACGTGATATTTAATTTCTTAAACTTAACTTTAGGCTGATATTAAAAAATCTTAGAAAATTGTTCATAGCCCGACCCTACGCTAGAGCCAACTAACAGGCTCAGCAACGTAAATTGTTCGTCAATTTATAATACAAAAAAAATCGTTTACCACAAAATTACAGCTTAATCAGTGGCGTACACTTCATAGGGGCATTAATCAATCAATCAATCAACAGCCTGTATTCGTCCACTGCTGGACATAGGCCTTTCCGAGAGCGCGCCACCACACACGATCCTCCGCCTTCCTCGAAAAACTCTCGAATGTCATGAAATTATTAATTACACTATCAATCAAGTCATCAACATTCTCTTTCAGTGCGCTTTCATTTGAGACCCCACTCGAGTATATTTGCAGACATCGGTTATTCTTTCCCACATTTACCCCCCCACAACTTTTATACAGCTCAACCGATTTTCATCAAACATATCTAAAAACACTCGCACATAAGTCACCTCTAATACAAAGAAAACTAAATTGAAATCGCTTCATCCGTTCGGGAGCTATGGTGCCACAGACAGACTGACAGATACGTCAAACTTATAACACGACTTTCCTTCCCTGAGGACTCATCTCGAACATATACAGTGCCTACCCTAGTTAGGGACCTTTTGCACGCCACTAATCGGAATTCAGAACATGAGTGTTTTGAAATTTGATTAATTGATGATTGAATTCACACGCACACTGCCTGTTTGATCGCGGCTCCAGTAATTCGATATCACGACAGATCGTGATTGATTTGACGGCCCAGTGACGCAGTAGGCAGTGACCTGCCTTCTGCATCCAAAGCCGCGGGTTTGATTCCTACAACTAAAAAAAATTGTGATGAAAGTGGATGATTTTCAGTGTCAGGAGGCCTATTCTGTAATGATGTTTTGTATAACTCGCAAGTGCGAGTTTCGAATTCACCTCTATCTCTCTCTGTTTAACATGATACTATAGACAGAGAGCAATAAATGCGAGTTCGATGCTCACACTGTCGAAGTGATAACAATATCGTTACAGAATAGCCTCCCTGGTATTTAAAGGGGAATGGCCATCCCCGGCCCAGGCCTACCCTAACCACCCGGCAATTTACATAAATCTAAAAAAATCTTGATAATTCTACTTTCATAATGAAATCATTACTATAACAAAAAAAAGTATGCTACAACGTTTACGATATTTTTAATTCGTCCTTATTTTGTACACATCGGGGACAAGCTATGATCGTTGACCATAGAGCCTGAGTTTTACAATATTATTTGAAGACTTATTATTGATTTGATTGTTTGTGAAGCTTGTTGGTAACAGAAAAAAATGTGAAAAAGTAGAATTAGTTGGTGAAGAAGTAGCTTTATGTTAATAAAAAAAAAATCAAAATCGGTTTTGTAGACCCAGTGATTAACTCCTACAATCTCAAAAACTCACAAGCTTTACCTTTTTATAACAAGTATAGAATACAAATTACTAATAAAGTATATACTACGTCACAGACTACGTGTCGTATTGGATGTCCATTTACAAATGCTACGAAACTGTAGCCTGCACCGTAGGACTTCGTAGTCAAATAAATATCACTTGACGTAGACCTAGCCATATTCATTCCGTAGCCAAGCTACGTAGCAATGTATGCTTTAGTACAATGCTGTTTGTGTTTTGAAACTACGACTACTGCATAGAGTTTTTACACAGTGTGTAAAATTAATAATAATTTTATGAAAATTTTATATAAGAGTCGGAGTACTCTCCACTATTTCACCCGCGTTGCTCCCGTTCTTGTTAGAATAGGGATAAAAGCCCACTCACAAATAAGGTGAATAATAATAATAACTATAATCATTGCTCTCCAGCGCCTGTCTCACCACTCTTACTTCGTACTCAACATAGGGTGGGTCACATAGACTTAGGACTCGATTTATGAGGCTACTTCGGCGCGCCACGCCGCCGCTTCGCAGTTTTGATCGTGCCACGTCGCAAGAACCAGCTCATGACTAAGGGCCCCGTATGGGTTCGTAACTTGTCTCTTGCTCTGGCATACTTAGACTTTTATCACGTGAGTTTTAGCTGTGTTTCATAATCAATTAATCTTAAGAAGCTTTTACGTAACTGTTGGATCAAATGTCGGATACAGAAGGCAGTGATTCTTGAAACGGCGCGTATAGTGAGGAGGTTCCTCACACTGGAGCCCTGACCACCGGTTGCTTGGGCACTCAAATGTCCTGCAGTGGGAGGGTTGATTTATTTTTATAATTTTTTAATAGTGTTCTATATTTTATAATTATGATATTAACATTGTTAAAAAATAAAAAAAGAACTAATAAAATATGAGAGTTAAAAAATTAAAGTATTTCGACTTTCTTTGGCGCAATTGGTAATGCTGTGGTTTTCAATAGAACTAGATTCGATATCGATTTAGTATTTTATATGTTTTAGTGTAGTACATAGAATAAGGGTCCAAAATATATCGATATAAATTAATAAAAGTTAAGGATTTCTAACTTTTATTAATTTATATCGATCATTCATTGGGTCAGTACGATGTTTGGAAGTCCCTACAAAAGGCAGTGTCCTGCAGTGGACGTCCATCGGCTGATATGATGATGGTGATGATGATGAAGGATTTCTTATTTTTTCAAATTTTCCAAACGTCAAAAACGCTGTAGTCCATTTTGTGACGTCACTAACACACTAGATGTACTAAAACGTCGAACTAATTGTTATCTAATATTTTTGTCAAACGCTCCGTTTGTAAGGAATTTGTTATAGTGACGTCATGACACAGTTGACTGTCAAGGTCGTCAGGTATTTTGGCTCGTATTGTCAAAATCATATTTAAAAACAAAAATTTTTGTATAATCACGTCTCAAAAAAAATATATATATAATGATAATTATTTCACATGAATGTGATAGTAGTAATAAAAGCTTGTTTGTGTTTCTATAAATAAAATATACTTGTTATTTACAATATTAAGTTTTACATTAAATAATTAAATTAAATACTAAACTAAAACTTACCTATAAATAAAATATACAAACAACATTCAAAGCTATTATTTACATCTACTTTATATTTTAATAAAAATTTTAATGTTTTGCTGTTAAGTCAATAATAATGTTTCGAATATTTAAAATGTGACAATGTCATGAAAAAAAAAGTAAATTACCAAAAAGAAATAATATTAAAGAGGTTTTCTTTTTACATCTCCCCCCCTTAAAAAAAGAACTTTATCTAAATAATGTTCTCTAATTTATAATTGTTCTCTCATTAAGAACAGGATACAGTTTTGTGATATGATAAAAGTTTGATTCCGCTTTTTTGTGGCCGGTATCAACTTCATAGATTGAATTGGAAATCCTTTGTACAATTTTGAACGGTCCAATTCTTAATTCATCGGTTTTCTTTCTATTTAAACGATTTCCGTTTTCTACATATACTCTATCTCCTATTTTCAATCTATATTCTTGCCTATTCTGGTCGAATATTTTTTTATTATAATTGTGAGATTTTAGTGTGTTTTCCAGAGCTAGTTTTCTGTCTCTTTCTAGATCGCCTTTAGTGTATCTTGATTTCAGTTCATTTGGCAAAATATTCACATTTTCTCCTTGTAAAAGGTATTTTGGAGCAAATTTCGTAACAGTGTGTTCTGTTTCATTATATTTTTCTACACATTTTTGCGCAATTGTACTCCATGCTGTTTTATTCTGATTTTCATTAATCTTACACCTTATTTTATTGACTAATGTTTGATTTAGCCTTTCATTAAGTCCATTTGAAAAAGGTGTATCCACAGCAGTGAAAATCATTTTTATATTTTCCTGGTTCAGAAATTCTTTGAATTCCTTGGAATTGATACCAGGGTACTGGTCTGTTAATACCATATCTACTTTGTAAGTTTCTGTAACAGTTTTCATTAGTTTAATAAAATCTGTGGAGCTTTGTGTCTTTGATGTAGAAATATAAGCATATCTTGTGAAATGATCAACTAAAAGATGTAAGTATTTTTTTGTTGATCGTGATCCTCCAAAACCGCCAATGGTATCAATTGATACAATGTGAAAAGGTTGTGTTGCAGGACCTAAATGAGACATTAAACCATATTTTGATTTCTTCCTTGATTTGTTTTTAATACAAGTTTCACATTCATCACACATTTCTTTAATGTTTTTGATGAAATTTTTTGCTGTATAAAATGGTGTTAATTTATTTATCATCTGGGTCCTCCCAATGTGACAATAACTAACGTGAACATCTTTTATAAGATTTATGCTCATCTCTTCTGATAATATAATCTTTTCCCGTCTTTTATTCTTTTTGTAGTAAATTCCATTTTTCTTAATAAGTTTTTGTTTTTGTAGGTCTTGATTTCTATATTGGTCATTCTTTATATCTTGTAGACTTATTAAATTTACAACTTTTAAACAATCATCTCTGTTTTCGTGTGGTTCTAAAACTGGGTTTCTGCTTAAGCAGTCGGCTTCCTGGTTGGATTTTCCTGGGTTATATTTTATCTTGAAATTATATTGAGATAAATAATACATCAAATCTCCTAGTTCCTCATCAGTCCTTGATTTAATGTTCATGTTTTCTAATGGTTTATGATCTGAATATACAATAAATTCTTTTCCCATAAGCCAGTGTTGCCAATATTTTATAGATTCTTTTATTGCTAGGCACTCTAGATATATAGCTTTCTTCTTTTTTTGAGTTTCAGTTAACTTTTTTGAGAAATAAGCAACTGGTCTTATATCCTCATTTTTATCTTTTTGTTTCAAAACCGCTCCTACACCCTTTATACTAGCGTCTGTATAAATGAATATTGGTAGTTCTGGGTCAAAAATATTTAGAACTGGTTTTGAACATAATAATGTTTTTATTTTATCAAATGCTTCTTGACATTCTGCAGTCCATATGAATTTCACATCTTTTCTTAATAAATTGTGTAATGGATCTAAAATAATTGCACTGTGTGGTATGAATTTATGATGAAAATTAACTTTTCCTAAGAATTGGCGTATATTTTTTTTTGTTTTTGGAAGTGGAAAGTTTTTTACAGCAGACAAATAATCTTTCAAAGGCCTTACTGAATTATTTTCTATTATGTGACCCAAATATTTTGCGTATTTTTCCGCAAAAGTACATTTTGAAAATTTCAGTTTTAAGCCTTCCTTTAGTATTGCCTCAAGTAACTTAGATATATGTAATATATGTTCTCCAAAAGTTTTAGAAAAAATTAAAATGTCATCTATAAAGTTTACTGCAAAACCAGAAAGTTCGTATTTTCTTATAATATTTCCCAATATTCTTTGAAAAATGGCTGACGCAGTCTTTAATCCAAACGGAAGACACGTCCATTGAAAGTGTCCTTCTTGTGTAACAAAGCCAGTTTTGTACCTGTCTTCTATTCTCAAAGGAATTGACCAAAAGGCTGAATTTATATCAAAAGTAGAAAAATATTCGCAATTCACAGCTTTGATCATTAAATCTTCAATCAACGGAAATGGTTGTGATTGGGGAATAACAATTTTGTTCAATTCTCTAAAATCTATACATAGCCTTGTTCTCTTACCGTCTTCTTTTTTATATGCTAAAGTAACTGGGGCAGCAAATGGGCTATAAGATTCCTCAATTAAATTATTTTTTAATAGTTTTGATATCTGGCTTTCTATTTCTATTCTGTCTTCAGCTGTACATCTGTAAGGACGTTTGCAACAATATTTATCTACACTTAAATCAATATGTGCTTCATAATCCCGTACAGTGCCGATATCATATTTATCCTTAGCAAACACTTGTTTATATTTTTCTACCAACTTATCAATTTCTGATTGTTGGGATAAATCAAGATGATTTACCAATATTTCAAAATTTGCCGTGTCAATATGTTCATTGAAATTCACTTCACATTTATTTATGGTTTCATTTTCTTTCGGATCATTAAATTGTACGATTTTTAGTTGTGCATTTTGCATCAACTTAAAGTTTTTGATACAATCTAGTCCAATCAAAAAGTCATAATTAAAATGTTCATTATCTATTACGAAGATATCCATAACTCTTTCAATATTGTATATTTTTATTTTAAGTTTTATTATACCTTTTGTTTTCTTCTCACCATTAATAGTTTTCAAGCTTACTATTTGGGTATTCTTTGAATTTTCATTTTTCTGTATTTTTAACAATTTTGCATTAATCAATGATACATTTGAACCTGAATCATAAATTCCAGAAATATCTAACGTATCATTCAATAGTAACTTTACTTTTATTAATGGTGGCACATCTAGTTTTTTGGACTCTCTTCATTCAGTTCAACTTCCAATTCAGAGTTATTTACAGTTTTAACAACTCCTGTTTTATCTTTATCCTTAAACCAACAATTTTCCATTAAATGGTAACGTTTCCCCTTTCTTTCTTTCACACATATGGGGCATGGTTTTGTTTGTTCCTTTTTATTTAATTTAATGTCAGAGCAAATACTGTTTTTATTGTCATATTTATTCTTTCTTACAAGGTGTTCTAATTTTCCAATTTCATAATAAAGATCCTCAGTACTTTTCAAAGCTGCTCGATCAATCTGATCCCCCACATAATTCGGTAATCCGACCGCTATAAGGTCAATAAGTGTTTCAGTATCGATTGATTTCCTTACTTCCAGTAAAAGTTTTTCTTTTTTTAAACCATATTCAAGTAATGAACCTGTTTGATATTTAAAGGACAGAGCATATCTAATGGGTAACCATCCTTTGTTTGCAAATGTTTCACAAAAACTTTTTTCCCATTTGTCCCATTCTGATTCTATTGTATGTTTCATTATCATACAACTATACCAATCGACACTAGATTGCTCCATAAAATTTTTTAAAACTTTAATTTTCGTTATATCTTCCTTTATGTCAAAACGTTCACATTCTTTATTAAAATCCTTTAGCCATTGATAAGCATTTGAGTTTCTACCATTGAATTTTTCAATCGTGAAATCTTTTGCAATATTCCCTAAATTTTGATTTTCAGGTTTGTTTTGTCTTTCTTCAAGCATTTTTTCTAACAATTTTTCTAGTACTCCATGTGAACCACTAGGTATAATTTCGGAATAGTTTAGCATTTCTTCGAGATAAAAATCATAAAATTGTACATTTTGCTCCGCATCCAAATAAATATCTTTTATTTCCTTAGTTAAGGTTATCCAGACTTTTCTCGTTTGGTATCTTTTATTCAAGGATTTTTTTACCTTAATAAAGTTTGGAGTATTATAAATTGTTTGGTGGAGATTTACCGGCTGATATTCCTCTGGTATACTGAAAGTCTTACCATCAGGTGTGGCAATCGAAGTTACACATATTGCGTTTGATTTTCCATCACTTGTTGGTTTTACTTCAAAATCAAACCTCAGTTTCTCCATTTTTCGTAAAATAGTTGCATAAATGTTGTTTTATAATGATAATTATTTCACATGAATGTGATAGTAGTAATAAAAGCTTGTTTGTGTTTCTATAAATAAAATATACTTGTTATTTACAATATTAAGTTTTACATTAAATAATTAAATTAAATACTAAACTAAAACTTACCTATAAATAAAATATACAAACAACATTCAAAGCTATTATTTACATCTACTTTATATTTTAATAAAAATTTTAATGTTTTGCTGTTAAGTCAATAATAATGTTTCGAATATTTAAAATGTGACAATGTCATGAAAAAAAAAGTAAATTACCAAAAAGAAATAATATTAAAGAGGTTTTCTTTTTACATATATAAAAAAAATTTCAATTTAGTAGATGAACTATTTAAGAACATTTAATATTTTAATCATTAGAACATAAATTTTCGACGAATTTTTTTTTTTCTAAAAATATTACTTTGTAAAAAATAATGTCATTGTGTAAACAATAAGTACAGGCTTTTTTTCTTTTACTTTTGCTAGTGTTAATATGTTAGTTTCGTAGTTTCCTACGTTGTTTTTTTAATTCACAACTGAGCATGGATAGTATTACAGGCTCGGTGACAATTAAGTTTCCGAGTAGGTAGTAACGGGAACGAACTTTCTGTATAAAAAACCGGAAATTTCGCTCAATAAATTGCACGCCATTACAGCGCTTTTAATTTTGTTAAAAAATTCAAAATGGCCGAGCTATTACGAGTAATAGACTTTATAAATTTTGACGGCCGCGTGGCGCATTGGTTAGTGATCCTGCTCTCTGCATCCACGGCCGTGGGTTCGATTCCCACAATTGGAAAATATTTGTGTGATGAACATGGGTTTTTTCCAGTGTATGTGTGTATTTATATGTAGTATATAAATGTATATGAATATTATAATATCAATTATCTTAGTACCCATAACACAAGCTACTCTGTATGCTTACTTGGGGGCTAGATAGTGTATTGTTTAAGTATATTATATTATATATTAATAGTCTTGCTTCTACTTTTTACTAAAAACTTTACTCTTGTTCTTTTAACAATATTTAAATTCTATGTTTATCGAAGCAGCCTGAACTTTACTTACCAATAAAAACTTCCCGCCTTTGAACGGAAATTTATTGAATAACCTTCGCTAACATTTGCAATGCAAAAGCTATGGGTATACTACTAAGTTTTGGTTTGCGGCCCGTAAATTTATTAGGCAAAGCTCGAACGCGCGAAAAGGTCTAACGAATTTGTATATGTGTGTTACGGTGACCCGTTTAAAGTCACGTTCGTTAACATGTAGGTTGCTTAGAGGATCAGCACACTTACAGACGTTATATTTTATTAGCTGGAATGGCAACACCGGATTAGAAAGCGCAGTGTTGGTCGACCCCCCACCAGGTGGACTGACGACATCAAGCGAGTCGCAGGTATTCGCTGGATGCAGATGGCTCAGTATCGTGATGTTTGGAAGTCCCTACAAAAGGCCTATGTCCTGCAGTGAACGTCCATCGGCTGATATGTTGATGATGGTGATGATTTTATTAGCGGTAGAGAAAGAAACTGCAGACTTTAAAGATAAAAAAGTGTGTGTCAGCTCCGACGCACGAATGGAGTTTCCTCTTTCAGATCGACTGTCTAAATACGTGTATGTTGCCCCGCAGTATACACTATGTACGTCTCAATACATACGCCTGAAAAGCACGCCATACGCCGCACTAAAAAAGTAAACCAGCTTTGTTCGTTTCGTTCGTTCGTTCGATTCGTTCAACGAATTTTACTTCCCATATTTTTTTACCAAAAATATGCTTGGCTAGGATAGGAAGTGAAAATTATCTGACTTGAAAGTTGCTTTGTATCTCACTCTTCATCATCACTTCTCACAATCACTGCCGGTGCCGTGTATTAGAGTTTTTAAGCATATGCGGATTAACAAATTACCGCGGCGTAAAAAGTTACCTATTTATAAAAAATCGATTCTTGAGGAGTAAAATTCCAAAAATTTTTATTGTTTAGGCTCGCTGAAATCGTCTGGAAATATTACTTTTTGTTATTTTGGGGTTATTGCTTTAAAAAAAATTAACCACGCTCATCGCTTAAGAACATAAATACAAGGGTTTTATTTACAACTTTGTAACGTTCACATTCCTTCAAGTTTCGCTCAAATCGTTAGATTTTTATCAAAATGCACTCTTTAACGAAAGTAGGTATTTCCAAAGTTTTTTTTTTATTTGCTCTTAGTGTTCCCAATATCCAGTGCTCATACTTAGTGGATGTTTTACTCTTACTCTAGGCTTATCTGATGATCATAGAAGCATGCAACGGCTTTTTATTCTTTACTAGCGGTCGCCCGCGAATTCGTCCGCTTGACCTATGTGTTAATCCTGAGTAATAACTATTTCCATTCCAAATTTCAGCCAAATCGGTGCAGTAATTGCGGTGTTAAAGAGTAGCAAACATCCATACAAACTTTCGCGTTATAATATTAGTAGGACAAGGTAGCCCTTGACTACAATCTCACCTGATGGTAAGTGATGATGCAATCCAAGATGGAAGCGTGCTAATTTGTTAGGAGGAGAATGAAAACCCACACCCCTTTCGGTTTCTATACGCTACGTTTCGAACGCTAAATCGCTTGGCAGTACGTCTATACCGGTAGCCAAACTTAAACCAATGAAGAAAACCTCAATCGACCCAGCCGGGGATCGAACCCAGGACACCCGTATCAGTCGTTAACATTAATGTCACATCGAAAGTGTGCTATGGACTTTACTGGAGATTTGAATGCCAAGCACGTTTGGTATGTCCTTTTACCGTTGAGTTGTGAATTTTGTACAAAAAGGTAGAGATACCTATTATAATATGATAAATGAACTGCAAACTGTAGGTACCTCCTACTCAATGTAGACACCTAAAGTTTTACTTTGACGGCCTCCGTGGTGCAGTGGTATGCACGGTGGTTTTACAAAACGGAGGTCCTGGGTTCGATCCTCGGCTGGGCCGATTGAGATTTTCTTAATTGGTCCAGGTCTGGCTGGTGAGAGGCTTCGGCCGTGGCTAGTTACCACCCTACCGTCAAAGACGTACCGCCAAGCGATTTAGCGTTCCGGTACGATGTCGTGTAGAAACCGAAAAGGGGTGTGGATTTTCATCCTCCTCCTAACAAGTTAGCCCGCTTCCATCTTAGACTGCATCATCACTTGCCATCAGGTGAGATTGTAGTCAAGGGCTAACTTGTAAAGAATGAAAAAAAAGACAACGAAAAGTTTTACATTATGAAAATCTCCCTACATTCATTGTGGACCGAGATCCTCTGATAGCCAGATATAAATAACTAGCAGACGCACGCGACTTCGTCCGCCCTTAAACCTCTTTAATCCAGCCCTTACAGTTGTATCGCTGTAAAAATGGAATAACTTCTCCCGTTTTCCCAACATTTTCCTTCACTACTCTGCTCCTATTGATCGTAGCGTGATGAAGTGTATACTATAACCTGCCCAGAAGTATGATGAATAATTGTACCAAGTTTCGTTAAAATCCGTCGAGTAGTTTGTTTCTATAACGAACATCCAGACAGACAGACAAAAATTTTCTTAAGCTTAAAAGTAAACTTAAAGCCTCAAAAATTACGATTTTCATACCGTTATTGTTCGCCAATAATAAGGCCAATCAAACTTATAAACTTCTGAAGAAAATAAATTAGGTAGGGCGTCAATTTTCTTTTGTAAAAATTACATTTTTATCAGGAACGTGCTGTGAATATTAAAAGGAGAAGTAATTTTCAACACGGACGCGTATGTTAACCGAGTTTCATTGGTAGGTATTGAGTGACATTTCATCTGGTGGAAGCATATGGTACGGAGGGCGGAGTAACATTGTGAATATTTTTAAATTTAAGGTCACAGCTCATTGGACTCATCCAGCGCCTGATCAGCATAATCTCGTTGTCCGGTGATCATTCGTTATCGACAAAAAAATTACGGTTGAATACTGCGAAAGTAGTGTGCTCTGCGAGTGGAAGCCGCGTTGTCAACTAGCAACATATGTCCTCAATAATCCATACAAAGAATTCGCTCGGGGCGGGCGGTATTGGATTCCGAGTAGATCAAATGAGTTATGACCTTAATCAATTTCTAATTTACATGAATACTCCTTCGTACATAAATAATACAAATAGTATCTAGTACTTTAGTCAGTCTATATCTCTTATAGGTAATTTATTACCATAATAAATTCATATTTTATGAAGAATTTCTCTACCTCTTTTGATATAATTGTCAAGAAGAAAGCTATATACGATGTACTTTTTATAAGTATATAATTAATTGCTATGTTCTACAACCTCATTCGACGGATCTCAACATGTGGTAGTCAGATCTTCTTCATTATATAAAGGTTGAAAGTTCAGAAGGTATGATTTCCACTAAAGACTCCTAAAAATTGTCATACAGATAGATGATAGTCTGGTATAGCATATAGGCTTCTTTTTACCCCGACATTCCCTTAAAAATGACATCATAACGAATGAAACCGTGGGTTCACACTGGATGGAATCATTGTGAATGTTAATCTTAAGGAGAGATTAGTAGCGCAGCTTATGCGCTTTATCTTCGGTATTTGTAGCCATAGAAGGGCATTACTAGAAGTAACTGGTCAACTGACTAACGGTAACGCTCAGCTGGCCTATTCACTATTTTGGTGTTTAGTATCAACCTATTAAGGGGCCTGTATGTGCTAGCAAAACTGACAATGTGGGTAGAGCCTAACTTTTTCCCCCCGCGCACGGGTTCACTCTCGCTAGATTTAGATTAGAATAAACATCAAACCAATTGACAAAATGTCATTTACCTACTGTATGATATGCACCAGTAGGCATCGGATGACGTTTGTCACAAATCTCAATTTCGTATATGTCAACTAGCATACGTCAAAGATAGTGAATTAGCCTGCTGGTTTTGTGTTATCGATATCGTCTGTATCGCTATTTATTGTGTCTAATTTTTTTTTAATTATTGTTACTGTGTTTTTTCTTCACACACTTTTATTTTGACACTTTCCCGTATTTTAATACATTAATTTCTTTATCCAAAGGTTGTCTTGAAGAAATTGCAAAAAGCAATGAGACCGCTTCAACACATGCATGTATACTATATTTTTTTTTTATTTTTTTCATTGTTAATGTATTTTTGCAATAAAGTATTAACAAATAATGGAGGGCCATGGAGTCGCAGTGCCAAAAAAATTTATCGAATAATTTCACCGCGGCTAGTTGCCTCGACTGGTGACAGAAGGCCTGGCTGTCCAGCGCGGAAATGCAGCCAGTATTCTTGCCACCATTCCACGTGGGCATGATTTGTATAGTTATTAGGATAAGTTAGCTTAAGTTCCATATTGTATTCTTTCTCAATAAAAAAAAGAAAAAAAAAAAATATAACTGAAAATACCTATGAAACAAATATGCAAAACTGATTACGAGGGCGGGCTCGGGCCGTATTACTGCGTTAACCCAAATTATGCAAATAATTATTGTACACACGCAATCTAGCTGTCGTGGCTAAAATTTAATTTTCGCTGATTCATGAATTATTGATACACGTATCTTTGACTCTTTTGCGATGAGGTAGAAAATTGGATTTTAAACTGGGTACAAAAAAGGCTGCTCAGGATGGCGCCTCCTCCGTGGCGCAGTGGTGTGCGCGGTGGATTTACAAGACGGAGGTCCTGGGTTTGATCCCCAGCTGGGCCGATTGAGGTTTTCTTATTGGTCCAGGTCTGGCTGGCGGGAGGCTTTGGCCGTGGCTAGTTACCACCCTACCGACAAAGACGATCGACGATTTAGCGTTCCGGTACGATGTCGTGTAGAAACCGAAAGGGGTGTGGATTTTCGTCTTCCTCCTAACAAGTTAGCCCGCTTCCATCTTAGGTTGCATCATCACTTACCACCAGGTGAGATTGTAATGAAGGGCTAACTAAAAGAATACAAAAAAAACTGTTTCGAAGTCTCTAGCGAAAAGCTACATATGAGGATTTGCCCACAAAAAACAGACACGAATACATTAACAGTCCTTTGATAATCAATATAAAATTTATAACTTTACTAAACAAAAGCCGTTAGAAAAAATATTTTTCAAAGGAACACTGAAAGCATTTTCTTTTCACTACACGATATTTTTCATTTTCACTTAATGAATATTCAGCCTTATTGGGTGATTAACGATCGTTATTCAATCAAGTCGGCCTATTAATGGAAAATTAGTAAATTAATCAAGCAAAACTTACATTTACCAAGCCCCTTATTGTGATGCTTTTGAAATATTAGAAGGAAAGTAAGCGTTTATTTTTTTTCTTTAGAGATGAAAATGAAGTGTTTCATTTTCATCTCTAAAGAAAATAGCCACTCCACATTTAAACAGCGTGATGGGTCTAAGGTCTATATGTAAGGAAAGAAGCTGGAGTTGATAACAATCTAAATTCTGTAGGCCTAGATTATTATATGGTAGCGCGAGACCTTACGTCAATACATAGTAGGCTTATACCTTGGCTACTTCGTTCAAGCGTTAACATCAGATGAGATCGCAGTCTCCTAGTCTCCATTTAAAAAAATGTATTACGTAAATAAATGTAAAAGTAATATGTAAATATTTATAAACTCTGTAAATAATTACATCGTTATTCACTTTGATGGAATTGACGCACGAGCATGAAGATATTTTAGTGCACACTTTTCTATAAATACACACGCTAAAACCAATTGATAAGAGCTAATCTCAGAAATATTTTATTATATCAGCCGATGGTCGTCAACTACAAAATATAGCTTTTTGCAGAGATCTCCAAACTCCAGGATCTTGCCCTTGTAGCCAAGTGGTACGTCGATCATCTTTCTACGATCACAAACGCTTCGAAAACTAGTAAAATGTATGGGATGTGATGAAAAGTATACCATAACCTGTCCAGGAGTACGAAGAATAATTGCACCAAGTTTCGTTAAAATCCATTAAATAGTTTTTGTTTCTATAACGAACATATAGACAGACAGACAAAACTTTTACTGATTGCATTTTTATATTACATGTACAAAATTGACCTCTCTACAGATTTATTATAAGTACTAGCAGACGCCCGCGACTTCGTCCGCGTGAAATTTAGTTTTTCACAAATCCCTCGGGAACCATGGACTTTTCCGGGATAAAAGTAACTTATGTGTTAAACCAAAGTAATATCTATTTCCATTCCAAATTTCAACTAAATCGGTTAAGTCGTTTTAGCGTTTAAAAGTAACAAACATCCATACAAACTTTCGCGTTTATAATATCAGTAGGATGAACAATTAAAAGAGTAACTCTAAAATTAAAGGACTTTCCATACAAACTTTCAACTCCTATTTCACCCCCTTCTTTTTTTATTTTAGGGTCAAAAAGTATCCTATGCTTTGCTCCAAGGTCCAATTTACGATCATACCAAAATTCATCTAGATCGGTTCAGCCGCTTAGCCGTGAAAAGGTAACAGACAGACAGACAGAGTTACTTTCGCGTTTATAATATTAGTATAGATAGATTACAATAGGCTGCTTAACTTATAAATTGTTAAAAAACGCCGCGTCAGAGGTGCTGTTACGCGGACGAAATGTTACAAGTTTCGCAATCACCGCAGTAGGTGCGGTAAACTTTTATACCAAGGACACAACGGTAATTATTTTGATATACAAGAACAAAAGGTTAATTGTTTTTTCTCGGCCACATAAATAAACAATTTTCGGCTGGAAAACATACTGTTATGAAGGTTAACAAAATGTTTATTTACGCCTATTGTTTTCGTCATAACGGATTTACGATCGAGGTATTAAACAAACACAGTTTAGAATACAACGCAGTGATTGTATTGGCTGATGAGTATTTTAATGAGCCGTAGATTATACAGTGGTGAAGGCCTCGCAATAATAAAAATAATATAAAATTACAGAAATATACTAGCGGATGCCCGCATCTTCGTCCGCGAGAAAATCGATGTAAATTTTCGTTATCTGATTCCATTGTTTAAAATATAAAGTGCGTATAGTAAGTTGTTCTATAATTTTAGAATTTAAACTATCGTGAGTGTTAGTCATATTAACTTATTATGATACACGGCTCTCACGTGATACAACGTCAGAGTATGCCCGACTAGTTTCGGACCTATACGGGGCCCTTATTTATGAACTAGTCTTGTAACGCAGCATGATCCTAACTGCGACGCGGTGGCGCGTGCAGCTGTTCGCAGTGCGCGTTAAGAGAGAAGCTAAGGGGTGCGGAGTGAAGGTTCCGTTACACTCTCCGGCGGTTCATGAATGTCATCTTGATTGGATCCGTCTTCTTGTAAGCAAACTTAACTAACACTATCTTGTTCCAAATTTGTTTTTTTCCAACATTGAAGTCTCCGGCAGCAACCATCGATTATCTGTTTTAGATATAGGTGGCTTGACTTTTTTCACGTTCAATCAACTAACTTTTTGACCTTGAAGAAATTTTGACGACAACGAAGTTTTGACAAATTAAATATTCAGTCTATTTATGAAAACCGCATGAAAATCCATTTGACTTTATTACGAACTGACCGACAGACAGAAAGACGAAGAACTTTTTCCATGATAGATATAGACTAATAACCGCATCATCGTAATAGAAAATCTCTTTCACATTTTGCTCAAAGTGCACAAACCTAGAGAGTAACTCGTAAGTTAAATACAGCTAAGACAACCAAGTTAGGAAGAAGACACTTCCTAAGTCCCTAATAAAATGAGTGAGTTTATCTCGCTTTCAAGATTTCACTCAGTCGGATTTTATTATGCTGTTACTTAAAGGTTTTTTTTATTTCCACTCCCATTTTAAAGCATTTCACTCCGCGATCTCTTTAGAGCGGTCACAGTTAAATGAAAACCCTCTTTACGATCGGATCGATATCTTTATAGGCTAAGAGACTGTGATGACTAGACCTTTGTCATTTTATAATAGCTAAAAGTATGTCGATTCACATGGTAACGTTTCCAGAGGATGTGGGTCCGAATCCGGTCCGGAGCATGCACCTCCAACTTTTTAGTTGTGTGCTTTTTAAGAAATTAAATATCACGTGTCTTAAACGGTGAAGGAAAAACGTAGTACGGAAACCTGCATACCAGAGATATTTCTTAATTCTCTGCGTGTGTAGTCTGCCAATCCGCATTAGGTCAGCGTGGGGGACTATTGGCCTAACCCCTCTCATTCTGAGAGGAGACTCGAGCTCAACAGTAAGCTAAATATGGGTTGATAATGAAGTTGAATAAAGAAATTGTAGGTGAGCTTATGTCTATCTGTATAAATTAATTTGTATTATCGTCATCTATCGAGCCAACATCATATTCAACCTCCCTAGATGGGGGCTAGACAATCTTTCTAGGGACTTCCAATTACATTAGTCCTTTCTTATCTTTAACCAGAAGCGTCCAGTGAAATATTTGATGTCAGAAAGGTGTTGTAATGATGACCCTGCCACGACACCATTGCAACACTTTCTCAAGCGCTTACACAAAATGTATTTATCTAATCTCGTGTCATAATATTCCAATTAAGAAATTAAAAAATATATTATAACAGCATAGATTATTCACATGTATGTTGTTGTTGTTACACCCACAGATTATTAGTATAACACTGCTCTTAATATGGAAAGTGTGTTATAATATAGTTTTACAAAATGCAACTCGTGCTTTAATGACCGTCATTATGCAACCGCTTCCTAATCTACTATTACGATTCACAATGAACTTCTTACGAGTACGTTTTAAACCAAATTCGACGTTATATTCGATTATGTCCCGCTATTTGTCACGTCTGCTTTGCAAGCAAATTTTTTGGAGTTTACTCCTTAAGAATTTTTCATATATAGCCCCCAGTATGAAACAATGTGGGCAGTAAAATTCCATGAACGAATGACAGCGTTACGTTTTTGTGCGCAACCTATTCTGCGCACCTTTCACTTTTCAGGCGTAGTAATGAGACGTACATAGTTTATGCTGCTGGGTGACATACACCTATTTAGACAGTCGATCTGAAAGAGTAAACTCCAGCGTCAGAGCTGACACACTTTACACATTACAAATTTTGATTTCAATTCAAAACCGCATACGCAATTGAACAAAACAGGTGGTTAATTATAAAATTGTCTCATACAATTATACCACTGAAAAATATCTCAATGCTATGTAAACACCGTAATGTGCTATTAATACTTGCATGATCAAATTTTTTGGTACGCTTCTAAAAATATAATTTTTCTAGAAGCGTAATAAAACTATTATCGCTTGCCAATTTTTTTTTACATCTAAAATATTTAGACAATTCTATTAGCGTACAATTTTGATATTTGTTTTCTATGATATAATTTTGCGATGTATGTTGTCATTGGAGCAGCGTTGTTATATAATATTGATTATATTACAAAGAAGTTTTAATGATGTAAATAATAATTTTATTCTTCTATTTCACAAAAATGTGATAATTTGGCGCCACGCTACAATTAATTAATTTGCAAAAAGATTTTTATAACATCGAAGAAAGAAAATATACGTAATTCGAAAAACCAGTGAATTGCAAAATCATCGATGTTCCTCTCTAAACTCTACCATCTTTGGGAGTTTTGGCATCAGTCGTCTACCTGTTGATATAATCTACTTTATATAAACTAGCGGACGCCCGCGACTTTGTCCACGTGGAATTCAGTTTTTACAAATCCCGCGGGAACTATGGATTTTTCCGGGATGAAATATGCGTTAATCCTGTGTTAATCCAGAGTAAAATCTATTTCCATTCCAAATTTCAGCCAAATCGCTTCAGTAGCCGCAACACAAAGGAGGAACAAAGCATACTTACACACGGACACAGACACACACACACGCGCGCACACACACACACATACACTCACAAACGTTTACCTTTATAATATTAATGTGATACCACTGGGATATTGAGACATAAAAACGCTATCGCTTATGGTCATAGCACGCAAGTTCAGAACTAAGAACAATGAAGCTTATAGCAACGTAACAATGATATATGTTGAGACCATCGACCGTTAAGTAACATTTAAGTGGAACATAAAAGACAAAACTTGTCACTACAGTATTTTCTTTAGTTACACTTCTAAATCTCTGCTCTATGTCATAAAAGTTTGTATCGTACGCCGGACTGTAACAAGTATCCCACTATAAAGATATTTCAACTCCGCGATAAGTTGAATGGTTCTCATGAAGGCGAAGGTTCGTTTCATCCAGATTTATCCAACTAAATAGTGCTATAAAAATATTCGAAACATTTTTCACATTATCAGCGAAAATACGGGTATTTTCGGCAAGACAAGACATTTTTAGAGGCATCCTGAAAGCCCGTTTACCCACCCTAAGGAATAATTTTTTATGCCAAAAGTATGCTCCGTATTTTAAGAAACTGTCGGGGATTAGGCTTTTAATTTAAATGCAATTCATTTTTATGATGAATAATAAAAATTTATAGATTTAGAGAGAGATTCGGTATTTTACAGAATATATTTCGAAGAGAGCGCAGTAGCTATTTTAGCTCGTACGACTGGCAACATTTCACCATCGCACTGCAAGACATTGAATAGGTTCTCATCTCTATATGACATCCATAGAACTAGTACTCGTTTTGTTTCATCTTAGTTCGTAAGCAGTAGCTTACCGTATAAGAGAAGAAGGAACAAAACGAGCTACTACTAGCTAGCTACTCAAGGGTTAGATGGCTCAGTGCCTCGGGACCCTCAAACTAAGGGCTCTCGAATCTTTAACAGAAAATCTTAATAGAACTGAACTTTTCGAAAATTTCTCCCAGTATCAATATAATAATAAATATGACAGGTTCCAACCTGACTTTAATCATGGCAACTCTATTGAGAGAAATTAAAAAGTAATACTAGTACCTTCCAATTCCTATGGAAAGTATTTGTATATTATAATTTTTACTGGATAACCTAACCGTACCACACCACTAGGGTCCTTGATTACCTAGCTACGCCACTGGTATATTTAATATTTTTACTGGATAACATAACCTAACCTTTATAGTGTTAATGATTATATTAATGATAAAAAAGCTTGGCGTTAAACTGTAATATACGACTGTGTGCTTAGTTTTAAATAAGTTTGTAAAATGGTGGTAAACAAAAAAAAACCTTGGCTGAGTTTGTTGTGGGCTCTTCTTGGACCAAGGCGCGTTTGGAACCCTCGTAACTTTAGTTTTAAGTTTTCGACTATTATTACCACCATTAAATTAAATTAAATTATGACATAATCTTGACCTTTCAAAAGTGCTTGTAAACTAAGCCTAATTGAAATAAATGAATTTTGACTTTTTTTTTTAATCTAACCTAACCAGGGCCTTTAGTTACCTAGCCACGCCACTGACGGTAAGCTTGGATAGGATATGAAACTGTCTTCCGAAGTCTGTTTCCTAATTCTTACAATCTGGACATCATTAAAACAAGCGGGAATAAGCATCTTCTAGGCAAGCGCACTCCACCTTGAGTCATATATTCTACTAGCGGACGCTCGCGACTTCTTCCGCCCTTAGAGGGCCTTAATCCAGCCCTATCACAAAATCCGTTCTTAGCGGACACCTACTAAATATATACTACCTCCCTGCCAAATTTCATCTTTGTACGTCAAGCGGTTTTCGAGATTTCTTGATGAATGACCTCTCGCATTTATATATTGAGATACACTTACACACTAGTCGTATCGAATTTCTAGTCCGGCTCTACTCAGCAGGACCTACCTTCTGAACCGGTGGTAGAGTCTCTACAAATAATAATCAAACTTTACGTTTCAAAAGTGCTTGTAATAAACGAATTTTTTTTTTAAATTTTCATGTTATAACAGCCAGTGTTACAGCATTTAAACTGTAACTTTTAGACACAAAATACAAATGAAGATAGTAAATAGACGAGTTTTGGTATGACCCATTAAATCCCATCAAACTTGTAGGTCTAAAGTGTCTAAATACAGCCGCGTCTGTTGTTGAAAGTTACTCGAAGTTGTGCGATTGCCCAAGTTGTTTCTCTTCGCGTCGCGTAATATGGTTGTTGTCAATGTTCTTGTTCTATTTAGTATTGAGGTTGAACAATGTACCAACTAAAGGGAAATATCTAAATTGCATATCTCAGCATTGACATGCGTATTTCGTCGTGGTTTAAATACAACCATCACAAATATTTGTACTATTTTTCCTGTCATTTATTTATTAGTCCTTTTTTTATTTTTTAACAATGTTAATTAAATACAAAATGTCATACACTATTAAAATTTTGTAAAAAAAAATCAACCCTCCCGCTGCGGGAAATTTTTGCCCAAGTCGGTGGTCAGGGCTACTTATTGAGAAACCTCCTCACAATACGCGGCGTCTCAAGAATCACTGCCTTCTGTATCCCTTGATCCAACAGTTAAGCGAAAGCTTCTTATGGTGTTGGTCGAAGCTTTTCGCTATAAGACTGACACGACTATCGGAACTGAAGTGACTCAACATTCCACATGGCGATGATCTCATGAACAAGGTCCAAGTATTTGATTTAATTATTAGGGGCTTTGGAATTTGGATGATTTTTTGAAAAGAAAGCAAAACTGGGATTGCTCTAAACATTTCGTTGGTGCGAATGACTATTGACTAGTAAAGAAATTTAGACCATAGCACTCGCGGTTTTCCAACAGTGAATGAATTTTACAAATCGGTTCAGTAGTTTCATTGCAAACAAAGAAACTTTCAAATCTTTCCTCTTTATATTATTAGTAGATATAGATAATAATAATTATTTCGTTGCTACTCATTCTAAAGTAGGTACTTAGATATTAATTATAAAGTCATTCAAATCGGTACTGTGCTGGGTTTGCAGTAGCCATTTTGAACAATTTTGTTTATTTCAATTAAGCTTACTTCACAAGTACTTAAAGAGATACATACATCTATGTATTATGTAACTATGCCTAAATTAATACAACCTACAAATTGAACCTAAGACCCCCGGATAACTAAGCGACACTTACAATCTGAGGCATAGAGGTCGTCAAAAACAAAACAATGTCGTAAACATGTTACATTTACGCACCATAAAATTGGCGTCCTACTCGACACTTTAATTTGTCATACGAACGCCATCAAAACCCTCGTTAGCCCTTTGGGCCGAAACTTAAGTAAATTTATAACTTGACACTACGAACTAGGAAATACGATGATAACAGTAATTTCTACTGACTTCATACAGAATCCGTACGAATAAAATTTTAATCACACCGTTACTGGATAATTGTATTATATTATGTGGAAAAATAATTATACAGTAGAAAATTGTAGTCCGAGACGGATATGACGTCATTTTTGTAATCCACTTCTGAGTATATGAGAAAGTATGATATTCTACCTAACTAATGGGAAAATTAAATCAGTTTCTTGTTCCGGTTACCGGACTAATAGTATCAGCCAATTTGTACAGAGTTTTAGCTTTCAGATTTTATCAGAGCTAATCTCTTGCCGTGATAGCCCAGTGGATATGACCTCTGCCTCCGATTCCGGAGGATGTGGATTCGAATCCGGTTTTCTCCACGACGTTGTGAAAAATGTTTTTAGCTCAGTAAAATGATTTATCTATTTATTTATCGTTCCGGAACGCTAAATCGCTTGTTGGTACGTCTTTGCCGGTATGGTGGTAACTAGCCACGGTCGAAGCCTCCCACCAGCCAAAATACAATAACCCGAGTGCAGTCGCGGGCAAACGCATGTATTTACATAGATGTGCGTTGTTCTCTCTCCAGTCATGCCACAAAGGTTATTTTTGTTGTCCACCTGCTGATGTCCTTAAGTTTTCCTAAACCGAAGGTTGCCTCGAAGAAATCGCTACTTAGCGATAAGGCCGCCTTTGTATGCTGATCTCTTCCTAATTTGTTTTTTATTTCACTTGTTTTGTCTTTGTGGTGTGCAAATAAAGTATATTTATCTTATCTTAAAAGTAGATCAACAGAAAGTGCACCAGTGTTTGTGCACACACTTATGCACTATAATATCTCCTGCATTATTCTCATATAGATAGGCCGTAGGCGACATTCGGTCACAAATCAGCATATTTATGTGGATTATAAATAGTTTCATGTATTATAATATGAGGGTATTGGATATAAATCATTCACGTTGAGACTATACAAAGCCTTTCTTGATGAATACTGTTTACCAAAAAATAAATTAGAAATGAAGGTAGAAAACGCATGACATTTCATACTTATTTATTTTAAACTAGCGAACGCCCGCGACTTCGTCCGCGTGAAACTCGATGTAAACTTTCAACTACCCCTACCCTACCACTACCCTAACCTACCCCTACTCTACTCTACCCTACCCCTACCCTACCCCTACCCTACCCCTACCCTACCCCTACCCTACCCCTACCCTACCCCTACCCTACCCCTACCCTACCCCTACCCTACCCCTACCCTATCCCCACCCTACCCCTACCCTACTCCTACCTTACTCCTACCCTACTATATAATAAAATATCAAATTTTCATCCATACGTCATTACATATCTGTCATTATACGTCAATTACATAGCTTTCATTTGCGTTTTGCGTTTCATGTCAAGTCACATGGGAATGCTGTCGAACGGTATAAAAAGTATCCTATGTCCTTCTCCTGGCTCTAAACTACCTCCCTGCCAATTTTCAGCTAAATCGGTTCAGCCGTTCTTGAGTTATAAGTGGAGTAACTAACACGACTTTATTTTATATATATAGATTATGTATGGTTTGTGTATAAAATGTTATATACAATATATTAACCATATCTAATTGTTCTAAAATTATTAATCTAAATTATTTTCATTAAATTAAGAACACGTTAATTATAATTATTATTAGGTGTGAATGACAAGTGATTTATACCCTCTTTCTTAATTTGTTTGTTGGTAAACAGTACTCATCAAGAAAGGCTGTAGTATAGAGGCAGTGTTATCGATTTCTTACCCCAGGTCCACCAAGAACTTTGACCCTCCCGCTACTGGGCTAAACATAAAAGAACTCACTTAATCGTTTTAGGACGATTGATGTCTGTGAGTATGTGTATAATCCGATTATCATCATCAACCCATATTCGGCTCACTACTGAGCTCGAGTCTCCTCTCAGAATGAGAGGGGTTAGGCCAATAGTCTACCACGCTGGCCTAATGCGGATTGGCAGACTTCACACACTCAGAGAATGAAGATTATTCTCTGAGTTCACCGATTGAGACACGTGATATTTAATTTCTTAAAATGCACACAACTGAAAAGATGGAGGTGCACGCCCCAGACCGGATTCGAACCCACACCCTCCGGAATCGGAGGCAGAGGTCATATCCACTGGGCTATCACGGCACAATCCGATTCCGATTATAAAAGGTTAAAATCTATCATCAATGCTTTAAAAAAAATATTTGCAATGATGCAACAGTTCAGAAGTTTAAACAAAATGTCGAACAAAGTATTCGTTTGTTTACAATACACGACATAATAAAATAAACAAACCAAAAATTAAACATTAGAGTCGTCTTAAAATAGCGGGCTGAAACGTATCAGTTGTTAATTTACAATTGGAATTTTTTCAATGTAATGTTTGTTTCCATTGGTATTGCTAAATTTCTCGTTGTTTCTTCTCGGAAGGAATATTAAAGAGGAAGCTATCATCTACAAAAAACGCCTCTCAGGTCACATAGAATATAGGACATCTCTCTATTTTCACTGTGGACCATAAAATGATTAGTGGGAATTAAGCATAGTGGTAGAACTTCCCTGGATTAGCTGTATTATTATTCCTATAAGAACCCTACTGCTGCTCTATTTCAACTCTTCTTTCTTTCTTTCTCTGTGTGATCGAATCAGAAATGAGGAGATCCGCAGATGAACCAAAGTCATAGACCGCAAGTCGCGGAGCTGAGCTGGCAAAGGGCAGGCCACATAATTCGAAGAGCCGATGGACGTTGGGGTCCCAAGGTGCTGGAATGGCAACTCCGCTCCGGAAAGCACAGTGTTGGTCGATTGGTGTTGAGCTCGAGGTGGGTCGAGGACATCAAGCAGGTTGCAAAGAGCCGCTGGATGCTGGCGGCTTGAAACCGTTGTGTTTGAAAGTCCAAACAAGAGGCCTATGTCCAGCAGTGGACGTCGTCGGAATGTCCATAGGGTGTTAATGATAATAATGAATGATAACGCACCATCATCAGTGTATTTTTAATCAGTCAGGCCTTTTATAAAAAGATTTGGAGTTAAGACCCACTACGTTGACTCAGGCTGAGAATTTTTTAGAAGAAAGTAGCTCAGTACCTCACAGCCCAACTCACACTGAGAAAAATAAGCTACTTAAATGAGCTACTTACCGTAAAGAGCTTGCACATCACTACTTACTACAGGTGCAGCATACGTACAATAGATGCCGTATACTTAGTAATGATGCAGCTTACTGTGCTGTTTAGAAGCAACACCATGTTACTTATGGAGCTTGTATTCAACATAGTGCCGGTTATAAGCGTAATAGTGTCTGGTTTGCTACGTAATTTAAGTATGGCGCACCAGGATATTTTTTTCTCAGTGCAGGAGCTCGTGGTGCGAAGCCACACAGTCTAACCACTGGACGAATTCATAATCACAGGTATACCTTAATAATTCATACTCCTTGGTCAACGTTTATCCACATTTATTTGGGCATATACAAAAATAACCCGACGTCTAAGCATGACGTGCTGCGAACTACACGCATATCTAACGACCGACCTAAAACTCGCGTGACTCCGACACTCGGTTGTTTTATAAAACATGGCCGACACTAGAATATTCGACATTAACATAAAACAACCCTTATAAAATGAAATGGAGGAATTTCCTTGCGTATCCATTGTGTGTTTTGAGAGTCATGAATGTTTTATTGACCTATGTGACATAGCAGATTCGTTTAGTAGGGGATTGTAATATAAGATGATCTTCACCGACCTGTCTACCGGATTTTATATGTATATCAAAAATTATCGCCTGCATCGTGAACTAAAAATTAAAACTGACAGAAGTTGCACACGCAATGATAACATACCAAAAGCGTATTCGTAAACATCAATCAACTGCAAATGCAAATCAACTTGCAAGTAACCTAATGATGAAGAAACCTGGTACAACTTTCAAAAGACTCAAGAGACGAGCACCATAAGATGTCATGAAATAGACACTACATTATTATATTTAGGTAAGTCACTTGATTTTGCACCTAACACGCCTTAATACAAATACTTAAATTGAATGTCTCACGACAGATTGCAGAAATAATGAGAGACTAAAAAATATATATATTTATATCAATAAATATATTGCGATTATTTGCCTAAAAGAATTATCTATAGCATGTTATTATCATTGTCTCACTTTTTCGCACGCCCGTAGCAGGAATTTTCGCACATAAATTAAATAAATGTAAATATCTCGAAAATTTTATTCATGATGAAAAAATAATTGTACAGAATTAAAGATAAATGCATTTTCTGCATACAAAACAATGTGTCAATAGTGTCAAACATGAATAAGTTAAAAAACAATTTACGTAAACCGTATAAATATAAAAAATTTAAAACGAGAGAATCGTTCGTTCGAGAAATTTTATAATGTATGTTTTAGTAGATTGAACATTGCGTATTTCGTGCGATTTGCGTAGAAGCCCCCATAATGCGATCTTCAACGATAGAAAATGTGATTCAAGAAATAGGTTTATAAAGTAGCCGTGATATCTGCCAATCCGCATTAGGCCAGCGTGGTGGACTAACTGGCCTTAACCCCTCTAATTCTGAGAGGAAACTCGTGCTCAACAGTGAGCCCAATATGGGTTGATAATGATGAAGGGTACAATAATAAAAAAATATCATAGCACCGCGTTTCTACGTGGACAAAGTTGCGGGCAAGTATAACAAAAAAACGACTTCGGGTAATAGTAAGAAAAAATTGCATCATTCGAAAAACAGACCGTATTTTTATGATCTCATATCGTACATAACATGATGATACAAATTTGCAAGCAAAGAGAATATATTCGAAAGACATTACAGATCATAGAAAAAAATATTTTTTTCATAATTAACTTTACTATGTACACCTACATCACCATTTAGGTCTTAATGTTTGACTAGCTGACCCCGCGCGGTTTCATCTGAGTAGTTCCATTTCCCGTAAGAATACGGGGATAACATATAGCATATAGCCTTCCTCGATAAATGGGCTATCTAACACGGAAAGAATTTTTCAAATCGGACCAGTAGTTCCTGAGATTAGCGCGTTCAATCAAACAAATAAACCATTCAGCTTTATATATTAGTATAGATTACTTGTAAAAAAACACCTTTCTTAATACTTATGCTTAAAGTTGAGTTAGCATAAATTATCTGTTTATTTTAATCTAACCTACTAAACATATTTATGACTATTTATTAACAATTTTATACTCTCTCGTACTTACATCTAATTTCTGTAAGTGACTAGCCGAAGCCCCGCGATTTCACCTGCGTAGTTCCTATTCCTGTGAGAATACGGGGATAAAATATAGTCTATGACACTTATAAATAACGTGACTTTCTAGTGGTAAAAGAATTTTCAAAATCGGTTCAAAAACATCAGTATAATCAGTATTTGACTGGTGGGACGCTTTGGCCGTGTCTAGTTACCACCCTACAGACAAAAGAGTACCGCCAAGCGATTTAGCGTTCTGGTACGACGTCGTGTAGAAACCGAAAGGGGTGTGGATTTCATCATCCTCCTAACAAGTCCGATTACATCTTAGATTACATCATCACTTTCCATCAGGTGAGATTGTAGTCAAGGGCAACTTGTAAAGAATAAAAAAAAGTATAATATAATATTAATAGAACTTCTTTGAAAAGTATATTTTTAATATTTATCACAAGATTTCTACACCGTTTTACTTAGATAACACAGGATACATAATAGTAAATAAATATGAAATTGTTGAAGAGAGATAAGTAGCAATAGCTGAGCATCAGGATTACTAGATAGGAAACTTTTCTGGTTTTGTATAAGATTCTTAGATATTACGTCAGTTGTAAATAAATAAATATAAATTATCTCAGATGAGACTGTATGCTGTATTCAACTGACATATTAATACACAAGCAAACAGTCGTCTATTATTAAAACATACAATCTATATGCCGCATGTATGCCGGATATTATCAAAGAATTAACTCTTTAAACTACTAAATATACTTTGCTATTCTTAATACAATTCAAATATAAAATCTAAGTGACCAAGCTTTGCTGTCGATTTTTCAAAAACCCTAATTTCATATAGAAAACTGTAACTTAATTTCGTAGAGTTCTGAAGTTCTACCATCAAGTTAAAATCAGAAACTTTAAAAAAATATTACATTTTTAATTTTAAGTACACACATGGATCTAAGTATGACCCAAATATCGCCTCAACATAAATTATTTATAAGATGTTTAGTTCTCATTTCACGAGATTTCTTCAAAATAAAAATTTGATTTTTTTTACAGTAGTAAGTATTTAAAGTGATACTTATTTTTTGACAATCAGATAGGTACAATGTACAGACAGATTTATATATTTCCATATTGTACCTACAGATAGATATGGAACACGATAAAATTATAAATACGTAGTTCTGCGTTGTTAAATGCAATTTGAAAATGAGAGTAAAATCGTGTCCGGAACAAGATTCTGTTAAATTCAATAATATAGTAAAATAGATCTTTTTAAATTAAAAAAACATTGTATCGTTAAATAAGTGAAAATGGTGAAGGATAACAAGAAGGGACATACGTATATACAATGGATATTCGCATTATTAGGTAAGATTATATTTTTCTTAGTTCTCTGCGTTTCTGAAGTCTACCAATCTGCATTGGGCCAGCGTGGTGGACTATTAACCTAACTCTTCTCATTCTGAGAGGAGACTCGAGCTCAGTATTCAGCTATGTATTCACATACATAATAATACCTATAATATCTACATTTCTAATTTCAGCAAATATAACACTCCTTGCATACGGCATGGAGTGTGGTTGGATCTCCCCCACTACTAAGATCCTGCAGTCTGAAGCTTCTCCTACTGGTTACCCTTTGTCAGACAATATGGTGTCTTGGATAGCTAGTGCGATGAGCATGTCAGCCATATTTGGTGTATCACTTTATTCATACATAGCGGATGCTTTTGGGAGGAGGATTGGCATTATTCTAATAGCTATTCCAGAAGCGGTCAGTATAAGTTGCTAGTTGAAACTAAATCACCAGTATTATCAGCTTCCTCTTAAGCTACATACCTCGAGAGGAGAATTCGGAATTTAGAGCATCTGAGGCAATGAGATAATGTTCGTAAACATCCTTAATAGATGTAAATGATAATGATTGGGTCCAACTCTTTTACGTTCTTCTCAAATAGGGATGATGATAGTTAATTAAATTTAAAAGTTTGCTTATAGTAAAACTACGAGTACTTTGTAGTACCGGAATTTATAGAGTCATATTTGCGGCGCTGCAACGGTAAAAACGATCCATACTAAACGAAAGAATGACGTCGTCGATTCGTGAGATCGATGTTTTACAAACATCCCGAAAATCTTCGTTTTTTAAGTACCTATTGACCTTATTTACCGAAATTTCTCATATAATATATACCCATTAACAGGACTCCACCAACTTCCCAACTCCGATCAAATACTGTGAATTTATCAATCGACATTCTTTAGTAACAAAAAAATATCGAGGAAATGTGCAATTCGTTCTTCGTGTAGTGGTTTTGTATACTTTTTCTAATTTTTTAATTATATAATTATTATTGACCTAAGTGCTATAATAATAATAATAATAATACTTTATTTCAAGCTTCAATAGGCTCATAATTATGTTAGTAAAAATAGAATGTGTTGCTATAATACCACTACTAATAGACTTTAATATTCGACTTTCAGATCTCATGGATAATCAAATTATCATATTCATCTACAACAACCCTCATAATATCCAGAATGTTTGCTGGTTTAGCAGCTGGAGGTTGTTTTAACATAGTGCCGATGTACGTCAAGGAGATCAGTCAAGATGACATGAGAGGGGTCCTTGGTACCTTGCCCATGCTTCTACAAACAGTGGGATTACTTATCATGTACATAATAGGAGCATATTTGAGCTATTTCACAGTCATCTGGGTGGTACTGTCGTTGCCAATATTGACGATCTTACTTTTGCTGAAAGCGCCAGAATCTCCTGCATTTCTAGTTAACCGAGGGAAAATAAATGTAAGCTATTCTTTTGATGTATATTCCTATCTAAATCGGATCACCTATATGGATTGAATATTAATCGTCCTTTTATCAAGTTAATTAAAATAATAGATTGTTCATTAGTACCATAATAAACTAGCGGACGCCCACGACTTGTCCGCCCTTAATCTGGTCCTCTCGCTAATTCCGTACTTAGTTATAGAGGAGCCCGGGGCCCGGGAGAAATACAAGGGTTTTATTTTGTCACTTTGGAACCTTCCTACTCCATAACTTCACACTAAAATCGTTAGATTTTTGAAATGCACACATTTAGTAATAACATATTTACAAAAAATATTTAATTTTTAAGCACTTTTACGTTTTCTGTGTTCATAGTAAATTAACAAATTTACCAAAATAGGATATAACGTAAGGAAAGTACGATATAATGAACTTACAGGAAGCAATTGAAACAGTTGCATTTCTGAGAGGCCTAGAAAAGGATGACAAAATTGTACAAAGCATAGTGGATAGTATGAAGAAAGAAGATGAACACTTTAAAACTCTACCTAACATCAGTATTTTAAGTATTTGTAAGTAAACTATTTCATATATTATATATATTATACTAAGTATATGACGTGTTACATCTAACTAATTTTATGAATGCTGAAAAATCTTACCAATAATGGAGTTAGCCAATTAAGGAGTTTGGCCCGCAGTGATTTGGTGGAAAGTTTGCAAGGGTCCAGGTCTATTTTTTTAAATTCTCTGTAGAATAGTAATAGTAGCAGTAGTAGGAATCAATTTTACAGTCGCCAAACACATAGCTTCGTGGCAACCCTTCGTTAGAAACCCATACTTTGATCTTTACACGCTCAGCAATAAGAGGTTAGGTTAGGTTCTATCTTTGGGTTCTATCTCTGGGTATCTTTGGTTTTATCTAAAATTAACACTTCTGTTAAGGGTATGCATACTAAACGCCCGATTAAATCACCGACAGGTGTATTGATCAATAAGTTCAAATAGCCCACGAGCACGAGCATAGGTCGCATGTAAAAACACCGACTACCATAGGCCATACCATAGTATTATCAGCCTATTTTAACGATCCACTACAGTTTAGGCCTTCTTTTTAGGAGAGGGCATATGGTGCTATGACCCTCTACTGCTAAAATGCGGATTGGTGGACTTAGGGTTATACTAACTATACCATACTCCTCTGAAATACCTACAGCGGTGCTGTTTCGCGAAAGAAATAAACAAGATTTATTATTTTACTAGCGGATGCCCGCGACTTCGTCCGCGTGGAGTTCAGTTTTTCACAAATCCCGCAAGAACCATGGATATTTGCGGGATGAAAAGTGTTAACCCAAAGTAAAATTTCAGCCAAATCGCTTCAGTAGCCGAAGCGTAAAGGAGGAACAGACATAAAAATTATCGCCTTTATAATATTAGTGTGATTTTAGTGGCTTTATATATTTTATTTAAATGTAATTCATTTATTTACTAATTCTTTTCAGTAAAAGAACATTCGTGGCGACATGGTCTCATTCTTTGTTTATTCTGTTTTGTGTTTCACGGATTAAACGGGTCTTATGCTATTATGACCTACGCTTCGACTATTTTGATTTCTACTGGAGTGAAGTTCGACATAAGTCCAGAAATACAGACACTCAGTTTTCCTATTGTTATTATCATCAGCGCTTTAGCACTTGCAGCTTGTGTGGAAAAATGTGGAAGGAAGGTAAGGTATAAATATTATAGAAACTATATTATCAGCTATTTCAACAGCCCAGAACAGGGTGAGGCATTCCTCTTTATAGAAGACTAGCTAACACAGAGCGTGGTTCCCGTTCCGTAGGAATGCTGGGATTATTAGACTATAGCCTTCCTCGATAAATGGTTTATCTAACACTGAAAGAATATTTCAAATCAGACCAGTAGTTCCTGAGAGTAGCGCGTTCAAGCAAACAAACAAACAAACTCTTCAGCTTTATAATATTAGTATAGATTGAATATGGAGCTTAGACACACCACACTCCGATGCCGAGCGACCGTTTGGGTAACATCTATACTAATATTATAAAGCTGGACAGTTTGTTTGTTTAATTGAACTCGCTAATCTCAGGAACTACTGGTCCGATTGGAAAAAATATTTCAGTGTTAGATAGCCCATTTATCGAGGAAGGCTCTAGGCTATATATTGTTCCCTTATTCATACGGGAACGTGAACCACGCGGGTGAACCCGCGCGGCGTCAGTTAGTCACTAGATGTTAATGATAATGAGCCCGACTGCTCTCTGATCTCCGTGGCACGGATATGTAACACCACTTATTGCAACTACTTGGACTTTTTTGAAAATAAATAAAAGTTCAATATTATTGCGCGAAACAGGGCTCGAACTCAAAACCTCATGATTCCAAATGTATTTGTGCGCACAATTAAGTGCGCGACCGAAGGCCGTGCGTGCCTGCTTAGGTAAAATGCTCAGTCGAAGCCACGGTCGGAGGCCCTATCACAAACTCCAAACTGACTGAACAAACGAAGAAGTAGACGTGGACAAGCAAATATTCCATTTTCGGAAGACAGTTTGGGCGCTAGCGTGCTGAACCATATTACTATCTATTTCCAGCCACTTCTAGTCGGTTCGTATCTAATATCTGCGTGCTCCATGACAGCCATAGCAGTAATGATGGTGCTACAAAAGCAAGTCATTGTTGTGCCGAGCTGGCTGCCGGTCACCACCATGATGTTAGCGGTAGCAATGTATGGAGGCGGGATATCGCCGCTTCCTTACATCATTATGACCGAAATGTTTAGCTTTCAAGTAAGTCACCATTTTTATTAGCACAATATTTCTATGATCCACTACAGAGGCAGGCCCCCCTCTTTATAGGAGAGCACTTAATGTGGGTACTGTGTTCATCATCATCATCATATCAGCCGATGGACGTCCACTGCAAGACATAGGCCTTTTGTAGGGACTTGCAAACATCGCGATACTGAGCCTGAGTAGTGTATTTTTTATCACTTTATGTGGGTAGTGCGTTCTTTATGCCACTTCTGATTTTAGCAGACTTCATAAAAGTAGATTACACAAATAAGAAACCCAATATCGAACAAAGGTTAAAAAAGGTTAGATTCACAATATTTGCCAGGACAACTAAATTAACAAATCAAACTGTAACCAAAACAAGACCCTAGAATGGCAGAGAATGACCTTGTGTGGAGTCACGCACTTGTGAACGTTGTGCGTAGGGTTAAAGGCGCATTTTAACCAACATTTCCCTTTTCCACTCAAGTCACTCTCCCCGCCTAACCCATAAAGAATTACACAACAAGAAATTTGGACGGCTCGAACACCACTAGTATACTGAAGTCTTATATCCCAAGTCGTTCCCGACACTACCTCTCTCTAAATCCCTACTCTTTACGAAACAAGTCACGAGGCACGAGCCAACATGATATCGAGCGACGTCATATCCGTCCCAGACTACTATTTCCAACAGTATAATATTACTTCTAAGTTGTAATAAAATCACAACGACACCTTATCATTATAATCAATCATTTCTAGGTATTGAGTATACAATTTTCTGTTAGATTATTCTAAAACCAAACATTTGAAAAACTGGCCTTTCGATATTTTTGTCCGCTCCCGAATACACTATTATCCTCCGCTTAAGAGCGGCTTAAGTGTTTTATGTTCTGTGATTATCTTCTGCCTTAAAATCTAAAGTAAAACGATGCGTACCGTTATCAAGATACACTAAAGTCAATCTTTATATATTATACCCAAAATGATCTACTACTCTTTCGATATAAATCTCTCAGACTGAGACATCTTTTTTCGTAAAAATCGAAATGATAGCCGGTCATGTCAGTCTCTCTAATCCTGTTACATATGGATTCTCCAAATTCTCTGAATTTATGGGAATAGCATTGTTATCTATAGTCACGTGATCAATCCATTAGATCAGATAATGTTATTCCAAGACACTTTTCATTTTATTAAAGCGTTAGCGATTTTAAAAAGAGAATAATATGTAACAATATGTCTAGATTGGCAGTAATCTTAGAACTTCAAAATCAAAACCCACACGGTGTCAAGATCACAAAGAGGAATACATTACATACAGATTCGGACATTTCATCAAATAAGTACTTACATAGAGAAAAAAATATTTACCCGCGGGCAAAGCTATTTTTTTTATTTTTTATTCTTAATTGACTTGCGCTTGACTACAATCATGCCTGGTAGAAAGCAATGATGAGGTTGGGGCGCACTTGCCTATAATATGCATATTCACTCTTATCTTGAAGGTGCACAAATCATAAGTGTTACACAGAGGCAGGAAGGGCATTCAACATCTTCGCTGTTCTTATTAAAAACGTCGATGCGAAACGTTTTGTGCGAGTTGACTGGACATCGACAACAAAAAGATGCCAATTTGTATCTAATGTTTTAGTCGTAAAACCTTTTCTTTTTCTAATGTTTTTAATCTACAAATTATTTATTTTTTATTTCAGGTTCGAGCCAAGGTTGTAGGTATAGCGGTAACGTTCGGTTGGCTCATGACATTCACCCTAGTCACGATTTACACGCCAATGTGCAATGCCTTCGGACAGTTCTCACCGTTCGTGTTCTATGGCGCTATCAACTTCGGGGGGGTTATTTTCACTGCTATATTCATACCGGAAACAAAGGGGAAAAGCGAAGAAGAAATCTTTGAAATTTTGAGCAAAAAGAAGGATACAAAAACGCAAAATGTGATTTAAATTTTATTAATGTATTATTTGTAACTAATTTATATTATAGATTTTTTATTTGACTTTAAATAAGTTTCTTAATATATTTTTTTCATAACAGGCTAACGATTATAATTCCCGATTTACAGGTATCTATACTAATATTATAAATGCGAAAGTAAGTCTGTCTGTCTGCCTGTCTGTTACCTTTTCACGGCTAAACGGTTGCATTGAACCGATCGAAATGAATTTTGGTATTATGATAAATGGGACCTTGGAGCAGAACATAGGCTACTTTTTATCCCTAAGACAGCGATAGCGATATCGATAGCGATAGCGTTAATAGAATAGAATAGAAAACCCAAACCCCGTTTTTATATTTCGTAATTTTTTTTATGATTTATGCATAATCTTAATCTTAATATATAAAGGCGAAAAGGAAATCTCGAAATCCGCTTGATGTCCAAAGCTGAAATTTGGCAGGGAGATACAGTTTATAGTTAGTAGGTATTTATTTATGTTGTGTTTTATTCATCATAAATTGTTGAAAGAAAGCTTAAGATATATTTTCACAAAACTTAATTTTCTTAATCCAAAAGGATTAGATGTATCTCCAAGAAAATTTAGGTAAGTGTTTCCTCGAAAATCGAAAGTTTATTCTAAAGCTCTGAATAACGCTGTATCTCAATTTCCTGTAAATTATTATCAGAGGGCGGAAGCTTTTAAAGACGTCGGTCGGTCTTTTAAATGTCCATACAATTTTGCGGAAAAGGGAATTGCATCCGAGATTTAAGGAAGATAGCTTAAAGTCAGCTTCCGATGGTGAGTGAGTGGATTTAGTTGTATTGGTAAGGTTTTTCAGACACAAACAAAGATATTTGTTTACGTTGGCCCAATGCGGATGGTAGACTTCACACACGCAAAGAATTAAGAAAATTCTCAGTTATACAGGTTTCCTCACGATGTTTTTCCTTCACCGTTTGAGACATGTGATATTTATTTTTTTAAAATGCACATATCTGAAAAGTTGGAGGTGCACGCCCCGGACCAGATTCGAACCTACGTCCTACGAAATCGGAGGCAGAGGTCATATCTACTGATTTATCACGGCTCACGAACGAATGGATCTGATTTGTACATTATTAAGGTAAGTGCTTATTTAATTTACGGAATCCTATACCGCGCGTGGCCGGATTTTATTCACAAAACGATCTTTAGCAAATTATCTACTGTTTTAATTTAATAACTCAACGGTTGAAGAGCAGTTGGACTCATCACCGAGGGGTGGTGGTTCGATCCCTGCCCCATTGGTCTATTGTCTTACCTACTTAATACATACAGTCATACAGTCTTAATACAGTCTTTCCCGACTACCTGGAGGTTATTGAGAATGTTGCCATATAAAAAAAAAGATATGGCAAATATAATTAAAAAAAAACCACCACCAACCATAAACAAGCTTTCTTAAAATGTCTGTATGTCTGTTGGATTTTCTGTTTGTCCGAGATAATATTTGAAACGACTGAACCAATTTTAACGGAACTTTCACTGGAAGGTAGAGGAGGTTATAGATCAACATACCCGTAAGCTATTTTTCATCCCCAAAAATATATAGTATCCTCAAGACGATGTTGCGGGCGTCCGCTTGTACCTAATACATAAATATTAAATAAGTTAGGTAGCAATAATAGTTGAGCATCAGGATTATTTTATAGATAAGAAACTTGCTGGGTTTGTATATGGTTCTTAGATATTACGTTAGTTGTAAATAAACAATATGTTAAAACAGTAACGCGGACTACACATCTTCAGTTTTAACTGTACAGTCCTGTTGTCCGTGTAAAGGCAAATCTCAGAACTGTACAGTTTTACCTGTACAGTTTTTTTAATGGTTTTGATTGAAATTTCGATTACATGCAGTTTCATCTAATCGGAATTTCAATCGAAACCATTAAAAAAACTGTACAGGTAAAATTGTACAGTTAAAAGTGCGCAGTTAAAAGTGTATGTATGTAGCCCGCATAAATTATCTCGGATAAGAGTGTGTGTGCTGTATTCACCTGACATGTTAATATTATAAGCAAACAGTCGTCTATTTTGTAATTATTATATAAATTGATATGCCGCACGGCTGCTATCAAAGAATTAAACTACTAAATTTACTTTGCTATTCTTTATGCAATCCTACTATTAATATTATAAAGGCGAAAGTTTGTATGGATGTATGTTTGTTTGTTACTCTTTAACGCCGCTACTACTAAAGTGATTAGGCTGAAATTTGGAATGGATAGATTTTACTCTGGATGAACACATAGGCTACTTTTTATCCCGAAAAAAATCTATAAACTCCCAAGATTTGCGAAAACTTGATGATTTTGATGGTATGAATGTTTGTTACTCTTTCACGCCTCGGCTACTGAACTAAATGACCTGAAATTTGAAGAAGAGATAGATTATATCTGGATTAACACACAGGCTAATTTTCATCCCGAAAAAATCCATTGTTCTCGAGGGATTTGAGAAAAACTAAATTCCACGCGGACGTAGTCGCGGGCGTCAAATATAAAATCTAGAAGATCAAAATTTCGTGTTTAATTTTTTTACAAAATCGTAATTTGACATAGAAAATTGTAACTAACAACAAAGAGACTTTTAAAATATTTTTTATAAATTTTTCTTTTCCATTTATACGCATATCAATAGGACCCATACCCACATAACTGTTTAATGAGATTGTTTTATAAGATTTTATAAAAATCATATTATTCTTTTTCCCCCTCAAGAGTTAACCTAAAATTTTTGGTAATTACGTACAATGTACAGACACTTGATTTCTATAATTCCGTATTATATAGATAGATATGAAACACGATAAAATTATAAATACTTACTCGCAGTTCTGCCTTGTTAGATGAAATTTGAAAATGAGACCGGGAGAAGATTTTGTTAAAACTATTTAATATTAGTGTAGTAATCAGTAAAAAAAATATTTATAATTAAAAAAAGAATTATACGTTGAATAAGTGAAAATGGAGAAGAAATTTAAGGAAGGACATACATATTTACAGTGGACATTCGCATTAATAGGTAAGATTATATTTTACAGACGTTTATGTACCTATATACTGGTTTAAGGGCTTCTAGTTTCTTGAAAACTTCTCTCTGAATAATTTAGACTAATAATTACGCTAGCAACTTAATTCGTCTAGATTCTATAAAGTCTGTAGCCAAGTTAGACATCAATTCTGTTTCTACTAACGCTTCGAAAACTAAAATATGCTTGCGGATGATCGATAGGCTACGTGATCAATCTATCAATGGGGTATGTTATTAATAAATAAAAAAATTAGCTATTTTCTTGGGATATTTAATGTCACCCCTTACCAACGATATTTTATATTATACACATGTTACGTGCCTACAAAATCACTGCAAAAAGTAAGCTACTAGTGACTTGTCTATAGTATAAAATCTTTGCTCCTTACGCTAAAAGATATACATATTTATTTGCTAACGTTATAAATTGAACCTAAATTCTAAATTTCAGCAAATATAACACTCCTTGCGTACGGCATGGAGTGTGGTTGGATCTCCCCCACTACTAAGATCCTGCAGTCTGAAGCTTCTCCTACTGGTTACCCTTTGTCAGACAACATGGTGGCTTGGATAGCTAGTGCGATGAGCATGTCAGCCATATTTGGTGTATCACTTTATTCATATATAGCGGATGCTTTTGGGAGGAGGATTGGCATTATTCTAATAGCTATTCCAGAAGCGGTCAGTATAAATTGCTCGTATGACTCTGAATCATCATCATATCTTCGATATGAGTTTGAAATAAGATCAACTGGGGTTAGCAAGCTTGATACGATGTGAAGGTATTCGTAAAGATCCATAATAGTTGTAAATGATAATGACCGTGATAGCCCAGTGGATGTGACATCTGCCTCCGATTCCGGAAGGCAGTTAAAAAACTACTTAGAAGGCTGTTACTATATCAGAAAATAACTCTGAGCATTATGCCTTATACGCGTTATTCAAGTTGGTTCATTTCACAAGTAATTTTTTTTCAAGAGCTTGTAGTCTATAAGCCTGTGACTATGGGAGCGTAAGAGCTAAGTTAATTTAAAGAGCGACACGCACACAAGCGCACATACCGTAGCGTAGCGATGCATCAAGGGCTCCCATTTCGGGGCACATAAAACGGCTTAAAAATCCCGCGACTACACACTATCTATGTTATAAATCTATGTATCGAGACTAGTTATGTTGCACGTCGTATCAAGTTTTGCAAAAGTATCCTTTCTAATTTCGTGGATAGTTTTATTGGATACATATACTACATAGGTGTTGTTTACGTTTTCTAATATTAATTTGGAAAACAAAGCCATTAGAACATCGTACTGAAATACAACGTTTTTACTTTTTACATTTTAACTATTACTGAGCCTCTCGCTTTCCATCGCAACGCTTAGTCTAAGTGCTAAACAAATACTATAATAACACTACATACTAATAAATTTGAAGTTCGACTTTCAGATTGCATGGATAATCAAATTATCATATTCATCTACAACAACCCTCATAATAGCCAGAATGTTTGCTGGTTTAGCAGCTGGAGGTTGTTTTAACATAGTGCCGATGTACGTCAAGGAGATCAGTCAAGATGACATGAGAGGGGTCCTTGGTACCTTGCCCATAGTTCTACAATCAGTGGGTTTACTTATCATGTACATAATAGGATCATATTTGAGTTACTTCACAGTTATCTGGGTGGTGATGTTGTTGCCGATATTGACAGCTTTGCTTTTGCTGAAAGCGCCAGAATCTCCGGCATTTCTAGTTAAACGAGGAAAAATAAATGTAAGCAGCTATTTTTATTTATGAAGTCGTTAATGATAAACTATTATTTAAAAAAAACAAACCGCCTACAATTTACATTACAATACGTTCCCTAAAAATATGCATTTAAAAAGAAAACTCCAACCGAATCGAATAAGATAAATACGTTAAATATAGAACCTTATTTGGTGGTTAATTATAATAGGTGTTAAACATTATCACAATTATAATTAATATCTACGCAACTAGTTTTTATTAGTAAGATCGTATTTTTTCATTAAATATGGTGTTTATATAAATGAACCATTTCCCAATGAAAAATTTTAAAGCTAATTTTTTTTAAACATACTAATACCAGAATCTACAAATTTCTACAATAACACATTATTCTACAAAAGTTTATCAGATGAATTTTGGTATAAACGGGTTTAAAAAAATATTTCGGAACGTACTATTGATTCCGTTTTTATGATTGTGTTCTAAAGCCTTATTGCCATAATTCATAACAAATTATCTTTACCAAATAGAATATAATGTGGAAAATACCATGTGATGAAATTACAGGAAGCAATTGAAACTGTTGCACTTCTTAGAGGACTAGAAAAGGATGATAAAATTGTACAAAGCATAGTGGAAAGTATGAAAAAAGAAGATGAACACTTTAAAACTCTGCCTAATATCAGTATTTTAAGTATTTGTAAGTACTTAAACTATTAATTCATTTATATTAGACTATCAGTTGACGGGAAAAGCGACTTTTCTAATTTTAGAGACAAACTTTCATAAAAAAAACGTTAAAAGATAAAATTTCTAAAAAATATCTTTTAATAAGTATCTAAAAGTCCTGCAGCGTCTTTGACGAATCTCAGTCAGTACTTTGAATTTTTTTACGAAATCTAAGATTAGATACCTAATAGTATATTTTGTTGGGAAAATTTAGTACTTTATTCTACCGCTAATAATTCGTATTGTGTAAAGTTGAATTCTTTTGTAAGTATTTCTAATAATCTTCTAAAAACTTAAAAGATTTCCCTATTAAACGATGTATGTGTGATATGAAACTTAATTTATAGCTTATGTAATCCCAAGATCACATATAGTTTTAACATCTTCTTCAGTCACAGTAAAAATATATACAAGCAGTATTGTAACTCGGCTGTATTTTTGAATTAAATACCTACAGCCGCGCGGTACGTAAACATGTGAAAGGGCTGCCCGCCTCCAGCATTTTATTTACATTTGCCAACTTTTTGTTTCCATTTAGTTTTGTGATTGTAAATATACTTTTTTATATAAATAAATAAAATACTTTGTAAATTGTAGTAATATATTTTACTGTGGTTCAGTTGAAAGTGTGCTGTTGAAACTGCAGGTCTGTAGCATGCCCTTCAGAACGAAATACAGCGATGTTGTTTATTTTGCATATACCTTCATTTTGTTTACTTTGTATTTTTTTAGTAAAAGAACAATCATGGCGACATGGACTCATTCTCATTTTATTCTCTTTTATGTTCCACGCCCTCAATGGGTGTTATGCTATTATGACCTACGCTTCAACTATTTTGATCTCTACTGGAGTGAAGTTTGACATAAGTCCAGAAATACAGACACTCAGTTTTCCTATTGTTATTACCATCACCGCTTTAACACTTGCTGCTTGTGTGGAAAAATTTGGAAGGAAGGTAAGGTATAATTATATTACAGATACTATCGTTATCAGCATAGAGTGTAAATTAGGTATACTCTAAGTTATCAGCTTATTCTAAAAGCTACTATTGGTCACGCTCCTTGGAGATTTAAATATGAAGCTTGAAACCATCACACTGCTATGCCGGTTGGCGAGTGTTTGATTCGGAGTCTCTAACGCGTTAGTAATAATGACAAGACCGACGGCTTAACATGTTTTCCGAGGCATGGAGGTGTTACACCACCAACTTTTTACCAGTAGCGAAGACTGAAATTTTGTAATAAGTAAAGTTGATGTGTTTTTTAGTTTGCATGTGTTTTTGGCTGAGTACGTTAAATTATTTACGTCCGTAAAACTCGTAGATTTTGATAAGGTAACCCGATTGGAATCGGGTTATTAGAAATCATCGCCCCTGCTACTTACCCAAGGCTGACAATTTTTACTGAGAATTTCTATAGGAATAAATAAAAGGTCGATATTACATTGATGACCATGGGCAACGAGACAGTTAGATATAGCCAGGCAGATATTCAATTTCTCTGTGATAGTATAAATATATTACTGCTTTGCTGAAGCTGTTTCCGTTTTAGTGATGTTATATAGTTTATGACATTCACAAACAATGTGGCTTTATATTGGTAAAAGAATTTTCAAATCGGGTTCAAAAAATCTTAAGATTACCCCGGCTACAATCTCACAGACACAAAAACTTTACCTCTTAATAATATTTTACCGGGATAATAAATTGGCCTAGTGATAATCCAGAGTAAAATCTATTTTCATTCCAAATTTCAGCCAAATCGGTTCAGTAGTTGCGGCGTTAAAGAGTACCAAACATCCAAGCAAACATCCAAACAAACATCCATACAAACTTTGGCGTTTATAATATTAGTAAAATGTAAATATCTATATACGCAGTTTTCTATTTCCAGCCACTTCTAGTCGGTACATATCTAATATCTGCGTGCGCCATGACAGCCATAGCAGTAATGATTGTCCTCCAAAAGCAAGGCATTGTTGTGCCGAGCTGGCTGCCGGTCACCACCATTATGTTAGCGGTAGCGATGTATGGAGGCGGGGTATCGCCGATTCCTTTCATCATTATGACTGAAATGTTTAGCTTTCAAGTAAGTTACCATAATAATCAATTTCAATGGACCTCTTTCCTTCTGTAGTGGGGATACCTTTTATGAAGCTTAGGTAACGCTGCCCTTATGTGGATTGGCGACAGGTAATAACCTGTGACAATGTTCTTTTAACGACTTCTATCTGATGGTTAATGATAATGACTACTTTCAGTTGGTTAATGATAATGACTACTTTCAGATGGTTAATGATAAAGACTACTTTCAGATGATTAATGATAATGTATATTGTCAGATGGTTAATGATAATGACTACTGTTAGATGGTTAATAATATTGACTACTTTCGGATGGTTAATTATAATTACTACTTTCAGATGGTTAATGATAATGACTACTTTCAGATGGTTAATAATATTGACTACTTTCGGATGGTTAATGATAATGACTACTTTCAGATGGTAATTGATAATGACTACTTTCAGATGGTTAATGAGAATGACTACTTTCAGATGGTTAATGATAATGATCGGGACTTACGCCAAAACATCGCCAAATCGGATTTTTTGTAATCGAAAGAAAAGCTCAAAACAATTAATGATGAACCCCCTCCCTCCCAACTTGTATTAATAACGAGGACATCAAAAATGGTTGTTTTTGGAGCAATTTGTAGAACAATGTCCTACAAATTGCGTGGTACGTTATCTCCTTCCTGCGTTCAAAAACTTTTATTACCTAGTAACCCTGTTAGCTATAAGAATCGTAAATTTAAAAAAGTTTAGCGTCTCATCAAGATGAAGCTACTCACGGCAAATTAACTTGAAAGTAATCAATTGTAGAAATGCTCCCCGGATCCTGGACTATAATCCATGTATCTTTATTCTATCTTTCAGATTCGTGCCAAAATGGTAGGTATGGTGATTACGTTTGGTTGGTTCATGACATTCATTGTAGTCACCATTTACACGCCTATGTGCAACGCCTTCGGACAGTTCTCACCGTTCGTGTTCTATAGTGCTATCAACTTTGCAGGATTTATATTCACCGCTATATTCGTACCGGAAACAAAGGGTAAAAGCGAAGAAGAAATCTTACAAATGTTGAGCAAAAAGAAAGATACGAAAACTCAAATGTTAATTTAATTCATTTTAATTTAATTAGTATTTATAATAATATATAGTTTTTGTTATAATACACTTTTTCTCTCATATTTTTATTATAATAATAATTTTAAATATACTTTGTAAAATTTCCCGTTTACAGTATTATTTCCTGCTAGGGGATAAGATATAGCTTAAGTTACTCGCTGTTAATGTAGCTTTCTAATGGTGAAAGAATTTTCAAATTTGTTTAGGCGGCTTAGCTTTGAAAGCACAACAAACAAACGAACAAACTGATTTTCGCTTTGTAATAAACTGTAAGTATGAATGTAATAGATAGACGAAAGTACTGACGATGATTAAAAAAATAATGTGAATTTTATCCTCCACGCGCCCGCGTAGTTCCCGTTCCTCTAAGAATACGTGAACAAAATATAATCTACGACATTTACAAATCGTAAACCAAAAAATAGAAAGCCACGTGGATTTCTGTTGGTAAGAGAATTTTCAAAATCAGTTTAGTAGATACAGGGGTTACCCCTAAAACTTTACAAACTTACAAAGTTTTCCTCTATATAATCTTTTTAGTAATGGTGTCATCATCCGATATCGTTTTCAGGCATTGGCAATGTTCCCGCTGAGGCGTTTGCCTATAATGAGTTCAGTTATCTCTCCTTTATATGTACTACGTCCTCCTATAGTATAATCCAGAATACTTCTGCGTCATTTTGCAGGAATTTAAGGTGCGAAATGGACGGGGTGATATTGTTTACCCTGTCACGATCACTGTCAGATGCTAATGATCTAAGATCCGGCATTAGAAATATTTACCCTCATCTGTTATTCATTAGCTCTGTTAAATAAATTATAGTTAATGTTCACAGTGACACATTGCAAATTGGTTGCCTAGTTGAATTGCGGCCAAACACATTTTTCATACAAAATCTTGGAAACCATGAGCTAGATCAAACGCAACATACCTAATACTAATATTAAATTAAGCATAAAATAAGCTTTCATTTGACAAATTAGACTACTAAATAACTGATGAGAGAATATAAATAACATTAGGTACTTAACTGTTTATCTGGCAACCCCACAGTTGCGATGTGAAAGCATTGCCTGCTTTCACATCGCCCTTACTTTATCAATTCTTTTGAATATATTCTATTATCTAAAGTGTTTTCTAGATAGCATGGGTACGATGACAGTTGCCTTATGACGTTCATAATACGTACTATTATCGTGTATCGCGGCAAACTTTCAAGAGTGAAACGAAACGTCACCGTATCCATGATATCTGAAAAACACTATAGTGTATGTTTTTTTTTTTATTTCACCAATGAAGGCAGGAGATTAAATAAATAAAAAAAAAATAATCATTTAATACAGTTCCGCCGCAATTTAACTAGGCCACCTATGTGCAATGTAAATATTTTGTTTACTTTATTTCTCATATGTTCGATGGGTGTGGGTTCGAATCCGGTCCGGGGCATGCACCTCCAACTTTTCAGTTGTGTGCATTTTAAGAAATTAAATATCACGTGTCTAAATCGGTGAAGGAAAACATCGTGAGGAAACCTGCATACTAGAGAATTATCTTAATTCTCTGCGTGTGTGAAGTCTGCCAATCCGCATTGGGCCAGCCTGGTGGACTATTGGCCTAACCCCTCTCATTCTGAGAGGAGACTCGAGCTCAGCAGTGAGCCGAATATGGGTTGATGACGACGACGACGATTTCTCATCCCAAATAAATAACAGATGAGGGTATATATTTATCATGCCGGACCTCGTACTATAATGATATGGCTGGGAAGAACGATGTCACGTCACGTGTTCTCCGAGGCACGAGGGAGTAACGCCACTATAACAGCTTCCTAATTCCGAGCTACTTACATACTTAAGTTAAATAAGTAATCATACCTAGACCTAGTAAATATGATCTATTTGTACGCCAATTTAAATCCGTGCACTTTTACACTAATCTGCCTATTTCTACCCATTATAGCAATTTGTCTTATCTCTCTTAAGCAAGATAAATTATTAAGGTTGGATTTCGTTCTCATTACGGGCTGCGGGTTCTCCCTTGATACCCTGTAATGGAAGCTGTACTACTACTTAAACTCGCTATTATTGTGGCTTCATTTTATATATTCCACAAAATAAAGTAAAACCACAATAGGCTAGCATTCTGATTTTAATTACAGTATGTACAAATATGAAAGAATTTTAAAATCGGACCAGTAGTTTCTGAGATTAGCGCTATTAACCAAACAAACAAACTCTTCAGCTTCATAGTATAGATAGGAACTACATTATTTTAGCTACTTAACTCAGTAAGCACAATTCTAGGTGGGTCATTCCACGTCAAATCGACCAATAGTTGGACTCGACCCCTTTCGATTTGTATAAATTTTGGTCAGAAGTTTTCTTTTATCCTATAACGAAGTTCTGCCGAAGAAAAAAAATTAAAAAATTTTTTTTCAAAAGTTATGCAAAATCCAAAATTTCACTATTTTCCATATTTTTTAAATTTATGTTTTAAAAATCTCGAAAACTATTGCAATTAAAAAAATCGCTTATGGTAAACTTCCAAGGGGATACTTGGGGCTATTAAAAAAAAAAATTCCAAAAAAAAATTTTGAAAAATCTCCAATTTGTGAAATTTTGAATATTTGAAAATTGTCAAAATTGACCGTCGACAATAAATTTTTGGCTCAAATTTTTTTGTGTACTACCTTGTACCAATCTTAAAAGATCCTGAAATTTTTGGAACTGTGTTTTTTGTTTTTTCAAAAATATGAATTTTTGAAATTTGTTAAATAAATTTTTTCTTAAATTTTTTTTTTTTTTTAATCAGTTTGGCGAATCGCGTAATTTTGATATTTTGAACAGTTGAAATTTCATTTAGTGGCATAATGATGAGAAAAAAAACATTAATGACATTTTTTGGGATCATTTTCAAAATACTCGTAAAAAAAATGATACTGACACCTGTATTATCATTTGATGTTAAAGTAGAAGAAGTGGTGACATCTGTGGCGTGACGTTTGAATCTTTACGTGTAAGATAAAGTTAACCTTTCTGATTTTTATTTCGAAGACAGTCATCATTCTAAGTAAGTGTCTAGAAATAACTCTTTCCAATTCTAAACTTATAACAATTATCTTATCAAGTGTTTAATTTGAGGACATTATCTAGTTAAAATTTTGAGTGCAGAAAAAATAAGAGATTAGTGATGGAAAATAAAAAGTGTTCGATTGGATTATTTAAGAATGAAATATGCTCTGAAGAAAAATTTATTAATTGCAAAGATTTTTCTGACGAAGATCAGATTACTCTGAATTCTAGAAGTGGTACATACGTTAGTTTTATTTGCTCTCAACATGACAAACAGTATCGATATCTACGAGTTCGTTGAAGAACCAGATATTAAAAGCAGGTAAAAATCTGAAATTTCTGTGTTAGTACTTTATCTATTTTAAGTTTGGATTTAAAGATTTAAGTCATATTAACATTTTTCAGGTTAAGAAAAAGAAAAGGAGCAACAACAGTAACTGAAGAATTAACGAAAAAAAAATTTTCGTAACAGAATGTCAAGTAAACTTACACGTAAAAAGCCCTATTAAATAAATTAATAACCAATAATAAACAAATATCATTAATGTTTTTTTTCTCATCATTATGCCACTAAATGAAATTTCAACTGTTCAAAATATCAAAATTACGCGATTCGCCAAACTGATTAAAAAAAAAAAAATTTAAGAAAAATTTTTTTTTTAACAAATTTCATAAATTCATGTTTTTGAAAAAACAAAAAACACAGTTCCAAAAATTTCAGGATCTTTTAAGATTGGTACAAGGTAGTACACAAAAAAATTTGAGCCAAAAATTTATTGTCGACGGTCAATTTTGACAATTTTCAAATATTCAAAATTTCACAAATTGGAGATTTTTCAAAATTTTTTTTTGGAATTTTTTTTTTAATAGCCCCAAGTATCCCCTTGGAAGTTTACCATAAGCGATTTTTTTAATTGCAATAGTTTTCGAGATTTTTAAAACATAAATTTAAAAAATATGGAAAATAGTAAAAATTTTGGATTTTGCATAACTTTTGAAAAAAAAAATTTTAATTTTTTTTCTTCGGCAGAACTTCGTTATAGGATAAAAGAAAACTTCTGACCAAAATTTATCCAAATCGAAAGGGGTCGAGTCCAACTATTGGTCGATTTGACGTGGAATGACCCAGGTAGCATTCACATTTACATTTAATGTTAGATTTGAATATTCGATTCCGCTAATGTGGGAAACCAGAGATTCCTTGAAACACTAGGTCTCTCTACCGAAATTAATTTACTTTTAGATTTCCTATAATTAACTAAGGGACGCCCGCAATTTAGTCTATAAAATTCGTCATTAAAATCCATTGCGTAGAGATCTCAGCGGTAAGCGAGCTTTGTTTGAAGTGTAAAGTTAAAGAAATAATAGATTTTAATCAATTGTTTTTTTCTTAAAATCTTTGCTAATCACTGTAGGTACCAACGGGGCATTATGCAACTACAAACTTCATCTTCTATACTTACAATAAATCTGTAGAGAGGTCAATTCTGTACATGAAATATATTTCCAAAATAACTATCAGTGATCGGTACTGATGCCAAAAATGCAATCAGTAAAATTTTTGTCTGTCTGTCTGTCTGTCTGTCTGTATGTTCTTTATAGAAACAAAAACTACTGGACGGATTTTAACGAAACTTGGTACAATTATTCTACATACTCCTGGGCAGGTTATAGTATACCTTTCATTACGCTACAATCAATAGGAGCAGAGCAGTGAAGAGAAATGTTGAGAAAACGGGAGAAGTTATTCAATTTTTTAAGCTTCCGTCGCGTGTACAGCCTTAATGGTTAAAGCTACATAGAATCATGTATGACGGAAATGTTCTCCTTAAAATTATCTATAATACCACAACAGCATATATATGTCTATTTTTTATGGTTGACTCACAATAACACGTGTAACTCCCGGTAGCTTAGCAGTTCGGAGCTTTCTAATTATATTTGTCTACTCTTATTTTTATAACACTCATCACTCATCCCTAACTAAAAAAGTTAACATTATTACCTATTCAATAAAAAAAGAATCATAAAAATCGGTAAAGAAACACCAAAGTTGTACAAGAAATACGCTAAGCCATCGCGCGTGAATACTAATTCATATTATATGGATTATTTTTGTGTATCGGTTGCCGCGCTCGAATAAATAAAGAAGTGCAGCCTTAATGAGTAGGGTAGGGGTAGGGTAGGGTAGGGGTAGTGTAGGGGTAGTGTAGGGTAGGGTAAGGGTAGGGTAAGAGTAGTGTAGGGTAGGGGTAGGGTAGGGGTAGGGCAGGGGTAGGGTAGTGGTAGGGTAGGGGTAGTTGAAAGTTTACAACGAATTTCACACGGACGAAGTCGCGGGCGTCCGCTAGTAAATAATAAGTACTAAGATATATTTTGTTACACAATTATACTCGGCATTTTCATTGTGTAACACAAGAACATCGCGTGTACATAGAACATTCCTATTTCAGGCACTTCCGTGTAAAATAATGAGAAGCTATTATAATTTCCGAGAGAATTTCTAGCGATACGTGTTGTTTGATTTATCTAGAACCGGAATAATAGGGATGATGACAGTTTTTTAAATTGTATACAAATTAAGAGTATACTAATAGTAAAGCAATTTTGTAAAAGTAACAAGGTATCTGCGATCATTACTTTCGGAGCTACAGGGATTTAAAGAGTCAGATTTGCAGCGCTGCCGCGGATCCCTGAAAAACGCCCCATACAAAATGGCTCGAACTAATGACGTCATAGCCAATGTAATGATCATTAGATTTGTATGCGCGTTAAAAAAAAATTACTAATATCTTTGTTATTTGTGCGTTTATGCCTATAGTTCATATATTAAAAGATGTCACATTTAATGTAAGGAAGCTAAAACTGTATGAATTTTCATCTAATTACGATAAAATATTTTTAATAGATTTTGAAATTTTATAATCTCATTTATTTTGCAAATATCCAGACAATCTTTGCTTTTTATGTATAAATTAGTTAACATTGACCCTATTTACCCGAATGTATCATAAAAATCAATATATTCAAACCTACTCATCATCCCCATTAAATCTGGATAAACATTCCATTAGTTTTAGTCCCCACAAAGTAGGTATACCTACTAAGTGTAGAGTAGGTATCTTAATAGGTATGCTTCTTAATAATTCACTCTTGGTAGAGTGGTCATGGTTGCAGTGATGAGCGACGCTTTGTGTGTTTTGTATATTGACTGCATTGTGGGAACACTCCACCATGGATGGTGTGTTGTAGCCTTTAAACTAAGAGTAGGTAATACCTTAATTTAACTTCAGAGTACCGAACTACGAGCTAACTACATACCCAATAGGGATGATGACAGTTTTTTAAATTGTATATACATTAAGAGTATGCTAATAGTAAATCAACTTTGTCAAAGTAACAGGGTATCTGCGATCATTACTTTCGGAGCTACAGGGATTTTAAGAGTCAGATTTGCGGCGCTGCCGCGGATCCCTGAAAAACGCTCCATACAAAATGGCACGAGTTAGTGACGTCGTTGGCTCGCTGATCGTTAGATTTGTATGGGCGTTCGAACAAAATTAGGTACTAATATCTTTGTTATTTGTGCGTTTATGTTAATAGTTCATTTATTGAAAAAATGTCACATTTAATGTAAGGAAGCTAAAACTGTGTGAATTTTCATCTAATTACGATAAAATATTTTTAATAGATTTTGAAATTTCATAATCTAATTTATTTTGCAAATATCCAGACAATCTTTGCTTTTTATGTATAAATTAGTTAACATTGATCCTATTTACCCAAATGTATCATAAAAATCAATATATTCAAATCTAGTCGTCATCCCCATTATGGTTAGCTCGTAGTAGTTCATTTAAGGGATATGGCGCCTCTAGGCTCCATAATTATCTCCTACGCTGCTATAAGCATGGTTATTCTAAGCTCTATCTCTTCATATCCCCTCTCCTATAAGGAGGCCTAGCCTAATCATACACTAATTATGATGAGACATTTACGCTGCAATCAGCGTTATCCTCGAACACATATAAAAAAACGTATACGGTCAAATTGAGAAACCTCCTCCTTTTTGAAAGTCGGTTAAAAATGCATTCTAGCTATATAATTATTACATTAAATTCTAGCAAAATACACTCTACTCTCAACTCTAATTACCTATATAAATTATAAATATCTTATGGAAAAACTCGATATCGATAAATAGATTCCTGATCCTTCCTTACAAATCGGCATAGACCATAGAGTGTCAGATATTTTTCTCAGAACAATTATATAAAGACCAGTATCGCATCCAAATTCATGTACATTTTCTATCGTTTTTTAGTTGACGTAAACGAAACTATGTACAAAATACTCACTCATCTAAAATAGTTAACACTAATTGTATTATATTTATATAATTATAGTTATATTTTGTGTCCTTGCACTACACACTACTATTGATTCGCAATACTCGCTTCGCTTAGACTCGCTACACAGAGTATTTGAAAACTTGATCAATGTTTTGTTGTTCCGGCTGAAGTATCGATTATTTTCAGATAAAGTTAGAATTACTTACAAATGAAACGTAACTTCATGTTTTTGTAAACTAGAAGTTGTTAACCGTTTTTTATGCCTTTCAACATAATAAACTGGCATTTTTAGGGAGCTTTTTGCACGACGCAAACGATTACAATATTGAAACAGTTTCCAAAAACGCATTAGACTATTTATCTTGGGCAGGTCACTATATAGTTTGTCTGAGGTTACTGGATACCACACTGTCGGAAATCCTGTACTCTATGTCCTATAGCTTATGCCCTCACTAAAGTTCTATAGTCTATGATAAAAATATCAATAATATTGACATTTCAAGTGCATTCAAATTGTATTGAAATTATTGAATTAAAAGTGTTATAATTTTAGAGAGGTTCTCTCATTCCACTATTTATTTCGTGCCTTGAAATTACCTTGTTTGTCTAGTAAAGATTACAATAACAATAATACTGAAACTAATTTACTATGTCTGAGTTAAAAATATGCCGGATATGTTTACGTACCGAAGCAAAAGTTTACAATTACGAACAATTTCAATTGAAATCATTTTACGAAGAAGTTTTAGCGTTAAAAGTAAGTACAAAATACGTATAATGTAATAGTTCTGCAGTGTGCCGACAGTCCAGGCTGAGATTTTTAACTTCACTTGATAGTTTCCAGTAGGGAGCCGTGATAGCCCAGTGGATATACCTGCCTGCATTGGACTGAGGAGTTAGTATTGTATTTTGAATTTAAATTGTTATTGTTTTATTTTATAGGTGAGTGAAACAGATGAGCTACCACATTACTTCTGCTTTGAATGTGCTACATTGTTGCATAAATTTCACAAATTTAAAGAAAAATGCTATGTGGGGCAAAAAGTACTGAAGGATATGTTGAGCAAAGGCCAAGTAAGTCAATTATACTGTTATACACTGAAACTATACAAACCTGTATGTTATTATTATTTAGAAACGCAATAATGAATAAGACAAAGATGAGACTGGAAATGAATGTCTAAGCATTCTTTGATTCACTGTGTGGGTGCCGGGTCCATTTCATTAACAGGGAGATTTTTGCAACAAGGTGTATTCTACTTCAACAATTCCTTTGAAACTTTACTATGAAAAGCCAAACTATGTGGAATGTTTATAAACAAACAAATTAAAAATGAGAGTGTATATCACTTGATTTACACTTCATAATAATTTTAATTACTTGGTTACTAAAATAATGATAATAAATTTGATTAATATGCTTAGAAGAATTAGATATTTTATGAAAAAGGAGACAAATATGAATTCACTGTTCGGGTGCCGGGTCCATCGGGTGGTAGAAAGAAAAGCAAAGTCCAGTACTTGTACCACTAGATGTAGGGTTAAGGAATTCCTTGACAAAAATGAAAAACATCAATCTATACTAAAATTATAAATGGCAAATGGCAGAACTGATCAAGATGAATTTTAGTATAATGGTAAATGGGACCTTGGAGCAAAACATAGGGTACTTTTTGAAAAAAGGTGAAATAGTGCTTGAAATATGTGATTCAAGAATTTTTAAAATTCAACCCCTAAAGTGGTGAAATGAGGGTTGAAAGTTTACATTGATTTCCATGCGGACGAAGCGGGCGTCCGCAAGTATAATAAAAAATCGGGTATGAAATGACATGCATTCTCTACCTTCATTTTTGATTTGTTTGTTGATAAATATTCTACATCGAGTTTGACTTTAGTATAGTTAATGTTTTTAAGTTATTAAAAAATCTATTTCATGAGAATGATATCTGCTAATTGTTCAACTAATTTGTTGTTAGCTCTTTATAAATTAAGGTGAAAATTTACATGATGTTGGCACTTGACCTATGCAGGTTTATGTTGAGTTGCCATCATTAGAATGGCATATATCAACATAACATTTTAACTTCAAGGTAGTACATATGTAGGCCTAACATGCGTCCAATGACATATCTCATGAAGAAAATTAGACAAATATTAACCAATAGTGCTGAAACCGGAAATATGGGTATCTCTTTCATTGTGTTGGGACAAAAGAGATGGGACTGGGACAAGTCACCCACCATTGGTTGGTTGCATGCAGGGCCTACTTGTGTTGTTTAAGATTTTTTGATGTGTGGCATGTAAATCAAAAAATCTCACAAGATATCTTGTGAAGACTAAAAGACACATTGTAGACCAATAATAGTGATATTGGTCGACAATATGTCTTTTCTCATCATGAAATAAGTGATTGATGCTACTTATGTGGTTAAATGTAGTTGTTGTTTAGGTTTAATGGTATGAAACTTCGTAGTTGATGCCAGTAATTATGATTTTATATCACATATCAATAATCTGTCTGATAACTCTATTTGCTATTGACTTAGCTTTTTATGAAGCCCATTGTTAGTGATCAAATATCTGAATCATCACTGATAATAATATACATGTAATACTGACCTAATTTATAGTTTCTATGTTAGGGGCCTGGAACGGAAATTATACATATTTTAATCAAGTACACTTGACTTACCTTCATTTCCAATTTATAAACCAATTTATTTGACCAAAGTTATCTTATTGTTTGTTTTATCCTTCTTTAGTTATTTTATACTGATTACATTGAACCAAAGAGTTATGATAAGTTTATATTATTAGAATAAAAATAAAGTTAATTACAAATAAGCCTCTAATAAAGGTTCTTTTAGAACATAAATTATAAATGAGTCACTTTCTTTATGGTCTTTGTTGATGTTTTTTTTTTAATTTTCATGTCTTAAAGATTACTTATTATTATCCAAATATTGCTCCATTAGTTTGTTGTATTCTTATTCTATTATCTAGCGTAAAACAAGCCAAAATATTGTTTAGGGGTTTATTTCCATTTTAAATTTTTTTTTATCCTAGAAATCCTTTGCTAATTTTTTTTATATTTTTATTTTAGCTATTATCGTACTAGCTATTTCTTTTTGTTTTTTAAAAAATAATATATTCTTAATAGTAGCAATTCAGATTTACCTGTTATGAAATTCAGTTAAATTATCACACTTAAACTAAAAAAATATATTTAAACTAAGCCACATTTCTTAATAAATTATACGAGAGTTCATTTTGGTTCACATATAGATAATAAAAAATTGGTTTGTTTTAGGCTGGGATACTAGAACTGTCGAAGTTTTCTTCTAAACTGACACCACAAGAATCTGAAGTTGAAAATCCATTCTTAAACTCTGAGATAAATATACCAGAACTTCCAGTTCTAAATAATGAATTCAACAACACTGATCCTGTAGAAATTGACTCATTTTTCATTAATAATCTTGATGTAGTACTTGAAGATGAAACAATAATTGAGAGTACACCTTTGGATAAAATTTCTGATGATTCTGCTGATCAATTTCAAGCACTTCGAGAATCAAATATGGAAACTGATGCAGATGTTTCAAAAAATATTAAAAACCAGATTGTAAAAAATATAACGATAAAGGATCAATTACCTATAGTTATTTCTGACTTGCCCAGTGTAAATCAAACATTGCTTGAATCTGATATAGAACTTGAAGGACTTGATTCAAATCTAGCAGAGAATTTGGACGTGTTAGATGACAATGATTCATCTTCGATACTTTATGGTGATTTGCCCAGTATATCTCAAGTGTTTGATGAATCTAATATAGAATACATAGAAAACAACATGGATCTGTCAACAGACAACGATATTGATAGTATAGCTACCGAATTACCAGACTCATCTCAGGCACCTGTAATTGAATATGTTATAGAATCTGATGTAGATGTTACAAAAACGAATCACTTAAATGTTAATGTTGATTCAGTGGATGAACCTCAGGACGTTTCACAAAATTTTGCCTCTTGTCTTGACACCGAAAAAATTAATACACAATTGTGTCCAAATGAAATTGACAAATTGATAATAAACAAATCAGTTCCAATATATAATTGTGAATCTGAAGTGTTCATTGAAACTAATTCAGAAAAAACTGATGGTTCAATTCAAAGTAATAACTTAGTACAAGCTGGAAGTTCATTTATAAATAAAAATAAAATAGCTAACAAAGTAAGAATCACTTCTAAAAATCAGCTTGCTCCGAACATTCATAGTGTGCTACCAACTACATCTCAAGAATATTTTGAAACTGCGCCTGAACCTGTTACAGAAAGTATAGATGCTAAAGAAACTTTGAGTCTATTACAAGTGGAACAATCTCACGTCGTAGGAAAACGTAACCGAAGAAAATACCCTTTTAAGAAAGGCGTGAAACCAAGTCCTTGTCACAAAAAGTGTGGTAATAAATGTTCTACTAGATTAACGGAAATAGACAGGATGATTATTCATAAACGTTACTGGGAAATGGATAAAACAGAGCAGCAAGATTGGTTGATTTCGTGTATTAGGCCAAAAAGCATCGGCCGCCGTCAAGGATCTACATTTATGAGGAATATCACTTATGAATATTATATAAATCACGCTGGTAAAGACATGAAAGTTTGTCAACAATTTTTGATGAAGACTCTGGATGTATCGCAAATGAAATTTAGATATGCGATATCTAAACATGGCGAAATGAGTCTGCAAGATGATCTCGATACTGATTAAAGCTTCTGTATTCGAAAATCTTAATATAGTTATAACATCATTAGTATAATTCAGTCTACTCTAGTCTTGTCTAGTCATAAACGCTTTATCATTATAAAATGTGTCAAAATGTGTAGTATATTGTACTATCTATTATGCTTCATGTATAATTGTAAAATTAATGTATAATCAAGGTAATAAATGTCACAAACAACTTCAAGTCTATTATTATTCAGTTTCACAATTTATCATTTTAACAAATATTTCTGAAAGTATAATAATTACATATATTAATTTTATTGTTTTTCATGTTAAATATTAATTATTATTGGAGATATTAACTTTTAGATTTCTTATGAAGCCATTTACAAGTTAGATTTTACAAACCTCTCATCACTCTCAAATCTCGCTCTGAAATATAATGTAGTGAAAATATTTTCAACGGAAGATGATCTTGCTATAAAAGAAGAAACAATTCAACATGACCAAAGATTTACAAAAATAGAGAACGTAGAAATCGCTTGTTTCGATGATCCTGACGTGGATCGAAATGACGATGTATATCCAAGTTTTGATGATGATACCGATTCAGATACTAAATCTACAATAGTTCAAGAAAAAACAGTTGAAGATATAGAAGCAGTAAAAATTGAGATAGAAGATGCTGAAGATAATTGTAATGAAAAGAATAAAGGTGAATATACTTTAAAACGGAGTCGGCTACTCAATAGCAAACATTGGAGTAAAAAGAGATTATCTGAAGAGGAAGCTATAAAGGTAAAGTTTTCGGTGTTTTCGGTGTTTAAAATTATGAACTAAGTTAGCTTACAATATTTCAATGAATTCAATTGCTTAATTTTAAGGAATTCAGACAAAGAGCCGAGAGTGAAAAGTATATGATTGCTGCTTTCAAATGCACTGATTGTTTCAAAGGCTTCTCCAAGGAGGAAATGTTAAAAAGACATCGAAAGCTTACACACAATCAGGTATGTACTTGTAACAGAAATAAGATTTCTTAAAATCGATTAAACATAAATAATTAAAATTAAATATAAACATGAAAATTATTATAAAACAATATAAATAATCAATGTAAGTAACACCCGTACTGGAGGAACTTATAACACCTGATTCTGTTTATGTATTTCAAATGTTCAATTTCCCAACAGTCTGGATCTGTGGAGTGCCGTTTCTGTCGAATGCGATTCAAATGGAATTGTCATCTCAAGAAACATATTCGTCAACATTACATTAGGTACGAGTGTCTGCGATGTGGATTGGTCTGTCCTCTGGAGTGAGTTATTTTTTTTACTAACAAGCGTTGAAAGTTTGAAATGTCATTGAAAGAACTAACAAATTCATTGATATGGTTTGTTAAGATACGAATAATTTACTGTTACTACAAACAAGGAATTCAGTGAATCTTGCATTGTAATTTCAAATTATGTATGTATACTTTCAGAAACACAGCGTTGCTTCATGATATCTATCACAGTGGAATCACGAAAAAATGTGTGCACTGCAATGAGGAATTCAGGTAATAAAACTAACATTAAGGCAATGGTGCTACAGATTGGGTATCAATCAATGGCGAAACTAATCGTAACCCTATATCGTGAGATGAAAGCCACTTAATCAACACAAAAAGAGATAATAGTGTGGGCATTCTAAGAAATCGTAGATTTTCGAATCTTGGGCCTATTAGCTCCAGGGCTGTGTAACATTCAATCGACTGAAACAGCTTTAGCAATCGATGTTGAAACAATATCTGACTAACAAACGCCTGCGACTCCGTTGTGTTATTATTATGTTAAAAGTCCCGTGGGAACCATACATTTTTCCGGAATAAAAAGTAGCCTATGTTCTGCTTCGAGGTCCAATATTTCTCTATGCCAATTATCATCCAAGTTGGATCAGTGGCTTCGCCGTGAAAAAGTAACAAACAAACAGGCAGTGTGATATAATTTCGCATTTATAATATTAGCATGGATATTTCTTTCTTATTATTGTTAGATATTTGATAGCTACAGTAAATTACTTTTTCATGTCCTCTATTTAACCCTTGACCCTTTATTTAGCACCTTGTCCATCGACCTTTTAAGTCTGTCCATCGTTCTTGTCTCGTTTATTCGACGCGGCTCTCGGGTGGGCTGGTAGATTTCTACAGAACAGTTATTAGCGACCCGCCCGAGGCTTCCGGCAGTTGACAGATTGAAAAACAATTTGCTGAGGCTTATCATTCTATTTCCAGACACTTCTCAACATACTACACTCACCTGCGCACGCACAGAAGCGAGCACCTGTGCACGCTGTGCGGCTCGTCGTTTGTCAGTGAGATGGGACTGCACATGCATAAGAGAGTCAAACACTGCTTCAATGTTGTCAACGATGAAGCTGAGAATGATATTGTAAGTATTTTTAGCACTGCCGGCCTAGAATGGCCAATATGAAATAGAAGTCTACATTTTTCTTACGTGTCGCTAACTTTTTCGTTCCATCGCAGCGAGTGAGAGCCAAATTTTGAATCTCGCCGCCTTTTTCGACATTATATCGCCATGTCACGAAACAAATGTTGTTAACCCCTACCAATACTACAAACTTTACCTCTTTATAATATACTCGTATGTATAGAACGTATAGAAAAACAGAATGGTCAACAGATTCTAATCTATAATTTTGTGTCTGTCAAAGACTTAAAATAGCGTTCATTATGCTATGAAGGGTAGTTTATTGGTAAGTTAGATAACCTGCATACGTTTTATTCCCTCTTTCAGGAAAGCCCCGGTGACGATGAAGAAGTGGACACGTTTTGCGAGCGATGCGATATCCGCTTTGAGACTAGAAAGGCTTACGATGAACACCTATTTCACTCGGCGATGCATTCTGAAGGCTATGAGTAAGTTAATTATATTTTACTTGATTGTTGAAGTTAGGCGAGTCATTTTAATTCGCTCAGTTGTAAATCATTCCTTGACACGGGTCGATGGGTTTCAATATTTTATGGCGTATCATTAGATTCAGTTAGGTATATCCGATATCTAGAAGAAGATGAAAAGCTGAATCCTATACTCAACATTATTTCGTCAAAATTCGTCAGTGCCTAAAGACAAAAGTCCAAGACTTGATCCTTAACTATCCTCCGCCTCATTTGCGAGCAATGCTATGCTCGGAGTATCTGTAGGTATGTGATGGAATCGGTAATGAGGCGATCCGCAGAAGAACCAAAGTTACTGACATAGCTCAGCCAGTAGCAATGCTAAAGCTGCATCGAAGAACCGTTTTAATATCACATTACGTTATATATAATATCTAATCAAGATTTGTTTGTTCCAGTGATGAAAGAAATCACGAAGACGCACAACCACGGAAAATTTTAGGAAAAGTATTAAAGGCAAAGGTAAGATTTTAATTACAATTTCTCTGAAGACAGGTCTATTATGCTCTATGACACGCGTGTGGGCCTAAGATGCGCACCACGACATTTCATTGCGATTGTACGAAAGAGAGAGCGATGTTTTCGATTCCGCTGCTATCATTTGTTTTTCTTTCGTTTCAAAATTCATGTGATGGTATCTTAAGGCTACTGGTCTAAAATTGCGACAGTCAAAACATGATCGATAAGCCACTGACGTTAGCGCTTATATCTAAAAATCGTCTCATTTTGTTTCAGATCACAAGCAGATTAAGAGATAAGTAAGTGATTTTTTGTCAAACTGTTATACATGTATTATTATTATTAAATGTATGTATGTAATAAATGTATTTTTAGAAAGAGGTCAAACGAGGACATTTTCAAACCGCAGAAAAAGAAGTTCAGAAGAATTCGGAGGGCCAGAACGAAACCTACGACGTGCCATCAAGTATGCTAACACTTTATATTGCAATACTGCTTTCCAACTCACGCAAAATTGTCGGATTGCTAGACTAAAATCACTATACTAAAGCCATACACGAGGAGTACTGTTTTACTAACAAACAAATTAGAAATGAGGGTAGAAAACGGATGTCATTTCATAAGTTTTTTATAAAATATTATTCAAAATACTATATCTAGTTGTTTTAGGCTTATTAATCAAATTTATTTTCATTAATTTAATAACAAGTTAATTATAATTATTATAAGGTATGAAATTACTAGCGATTTATACCCTCATTTTTAATTTGTTTGTTGGTAAACAGTATTCCTCGAGTATGGCTTTAGTATAGGTATATTACTTTGAAGTAAATTGAGGTTTAAATCTTAATCCATGTCTATAAATATGACCGCTTAGTTACTTTATATTCTAAATTTTATTAGGATTAAGTATTTATTCCTGCTGTTCAAAATCCAAGGGTACTCGTATATTGCCTAAAATTAACGTCGTTTAAATTCTGTAATGTCACTTTACATTGTCAATTAAGATTATGGATCCATCCAAACCTTTGATGCCATTGAAAATATGTATATCTAGATAAGTTCACGTGAGTTGAGTTTTTTATCTATTGTAGGTAGTGTCAATCACAAATTCTGTAAATATTAACATTAATGAAATTTACCATTAGTGTGGAAAACACTTCGAGACACAAGCGGCGTGTATGAAGCACCACCTCTCTGAGCATCCGCGCACGTCGTTCTTCGCGCCCAACGAGAGGCACATCTGCGAAATTTGTGGCGCTTCTTTGGCGGTTAGTCTATATTATCTATGTCCCAATACAATATACATGTCCCAATTTTGTATGGAGGCTAGGCTTTTATTCCGAGTGTCAACTAAGCAGAAAAAATCATTTTTATCTTAAAAGAACATAAAATATAAAGCTTAAACTGCAATTTTTTAAAATAAATGTATATTTTTTAATTATACAATTAGCTGACAACATTAAATAAGAATTTTTATCATGGCAAAATGTTTCTAACTCACACCTTGACAGATTGTCAGTAACGCGTAGTAGCGTTCGTATCAGGCGTTTAAGGTATATTTAAGGATTTTTTTGTTTAATGTTTCTCTGTCTACGATTTAATGTTTCCTTTTAACTTGTGTCTTATTGACATTTGACAATATTACATGATATTGACAGCTTACACCAGATATGAATGCAATTCCAGGTGTATTCATTGGCTGTTTTGAACACTTTTACTGTATTGTCTATGTTTATTATCTAACTAGTGCGGGTACCAAAAATTTTCCTAACAGCAATTTGTATCTTCTATTCGTAAAAAATACTATCGACCTGCTTATAAATTATAAATAATAAAGGGCCATTTTGGTACATGTCTCTTATGAAAAATCATACTTTTTTAGAATTTAAAGTATCTGTATATGTGTGTCACGTGAGTTTTAGCCGTGTTTTGTAATGAACTAATATAATATAACACTGTAGGCAGCTTTGCCGTATCATAACAATAATAAAGTCCTTATTTACTTCATACATTGATACAAATTAATTATACAATAGAATTTTCTTTTTATATTATGTTTGTATGAATCCCATTGTCTTGGGTATAGGCCTCCTCCAGCAGTTTCCATTTTCCTCTGTCTCGTCCTGACTTCATCCAATCCTTGCCATATCTAATCTATGAATACTGTTCCAGCCTGGCAGCGTGACGGCTCATCAAAATATGCATACCCGCGAGCGGCTGCACCCGTGCGAGACGTGCGGCAAGCAGTTCCACTCCAGCGTGGGGCTCAAGCGGCACGCGGTAGTGAGTTGCGTTGCTAGTGACGATATCAATATCTGACACACGACACACGCGAGCGGCTGCACCCGTGAGAGACGTGCGGCAAGCAGTTCCACTCCAGCGTGGGGCTCAAGCGGCACGCGGTAGTGAGTTGCGTTGCTAGTGACGATATCAATATCTGACACACGACACACGCGAGCGGCTGCACCCGTGCGAGACGTGCGGCAAGCAGTTCCACTCCAGCGTGGGGCTCAAGCGGCACGCGGTAGTGAGTTGCGTTGCTAGTGACGATATCAATATCTGACACACGACACACGCGAGCGGCTGCACTCGTGAGAGACGTGCGGCAAGCAGTTCCACTCCAGCGTGGGGCTCAAGCGGCACGCGGTAGTGAGTTGCGTTGCTAGTGACGATATCAATATCAGACACACGACACACGCGAGCGGCTGCACCCGTGCGAGACGTGCGGCAAGCAGTTCCACTCCAGCGTGGGGCTCAAGCGGCACGCGGTAGTGAGTTGCGTTGCTAGTGACGATATCAATATCAGACACACGACACACGCGAGCGGCTGCACCCGTGCGAGACGTGCGGCAAGCAGTTCCACTCCAGCGTGGGGCTCAAGCGGCACGCGGTAGTGAGTTGCGTTGCTAGTGACGATATCAATATCTGACACACGACACACGCGAGCGGCTGCACCCGTGAGAGACGTGCGGCAAGCAGTTCCACTCCAGCGTGGGGCTCAAGCGGCACGCGGTAGTGAGTTGCGTTGCTAGTGACGATATCAATATCTGACACACGACACACGCATGTATTGTAGGAAATAGTAGTCTGAGACGGAAATGACGTCAGATGGCGCGACTTATTTTCGTAGAGTGGGGAGTTTGAGAGGGGTAGCGATGGGTTGGCGGGAACGACTTGCGATATAAGGCGCCCGTCGTATTCGACCTCAGTATGCTCGTGGCGTTCGAGCCATCCACATTTCTTGTTGTGTTATTCTTTATGGATTACTTGGGATAGGCGGGGGCAGTGACTTGAGTGGAAAAGGGGAGTGTTTGTTAACTGTCAAGGGGCCCCTTAACCCTACACACAACGTTCACAAGTGCGTGGACTCCGCTCAAGGTCATTCTCCGCCATTCTAGGGTCTTATTTTGGGTACAGTTTGATTTGTTAATTAAGTTGTCCTGATAAATATTGTGACAACCTTAGTTCGACATTTGTTTTCTTATTGTTTGTAAACCATATCTGCTAAAAGTATCATATTCTTAAGTAACGATAAGTCACTGAAACAAAGCGGCCTTATGGCGAATATCTTATAAAGCACAGTATAGTGCGTTTACTATATTTCTGCTTTCAACACATGTCAGGGTTTATTTGCTAACAAGCAGACGCCCGCGACTTCGTCCGCGTGTAATTTAGTTTTTCAGAAATCCCTCGGGAACCATGGATTTTTCCGGGATGGAAATCGATTTCCATTTCAAATTTCAGCCAAATCGGTTCAATAGTTGCGGAGTTAAAGAGTAACAAACATCCGTACAAATTTTCGCGTGTAAATTAGTAGAATAAAGGAGATGTTCCAAAATTGTATGAAGCCCAGGACCAGTCATTGTACCTGGCAGAAATAAAAGAAAATGAAATTTTTAAGTATTTTCGATTATACAAATCTACGAATTTACTTTAATTCTTTCGAAATAATATTCATTCTTTCCCAAGAAATGCAACACTATTACGGGTAACAATGGCGGATTGATGACATTTTCAATGCAGTTGTCGTTTTGACGTTTGATGTCAAATGTCATGTCATAAGCTTTGAGGGTGCCATCTTGATATAACTGAAAAACTTTGGTTTTAATTTCATTTATTTCTTTTTATTTAGTTAGGTACATTTATTCACTTATTTAGGTTTTAAAAAATACCTTGTATTTTTTAAATTTTAATGTAACTAGGATACAAGAGTGGACCTGGAATGGACCATCTCCTTTTCGATTTTATTTCGACGCTGCCCTGCAGTGAGATATATAACCGATAATCACATTTCAGACCCACACTGGAGAAAAGCCTTACGGCTGCACGCTGTGCGACAAACGTTTCACGCAGAACAATAGTATGAAGCTGCACTATAGGACATTCCATCTCATGCAACCATATCCAAAACGGTAAGTAATGTGGTCAAAAAAATCAAAATTAGTTTAGTTATGCTCTTTTAAGAGCGCGCAGCACGTCGGTACGATATGGATAAAATTCGAAGCGCAAGCGAGACGCCGAATTATGACTTTCACGTGAGTGAAAAGCACGGAGCGATTGACGCGCGACGCAAATTTTATGATGTGAGCGCCAAAACCATTTTTACCTAATTGCAAGTAAATTAAACAACATAACGAAAAACAAAATGGCCACGTTCAAGATATATACCTAATTTTCTATACAAAACAAAGATTTAAGAAAATAAGTTTGCTTTTCCTGAGATTGAAAGCAAAATGTGAGCAAAACATTTATTTTTCAAAAAAATAAACTATCGAGAAAAGTTTTACAAATTGTGTATTTTGTACAGTCATAAGGAAGCTAACACTTTGAAATATCATTTACCCAAATATCAGGCTCCTAACTTTTCTAGAATCTGAGATCTAGAACCATTTGTAACCACCAAATTCCATATTGCACACTCTTAAAATCGACGACTTCATATTATAATGAAGAGAAAAAGTTATTATCCTTAGATAAGGGAGCGATGTGAAGAAAAAGAGCGATATTTTTGATTTCGCGGCTATTGGTTGACATTATGTGTTCTTTTTACGAGATAATATTATGTCGTTGACGCATGATATACCTGCTTTATGATGTATAGTAATAAACAAATTTGTTTACAGAAATAGACGATATAAGAAGGAAGAGGTAAATGCAAGCATAGCAGCCGAAGAGGTAGAAACAGAAGACAATACAACATTGTCTAAATCTAAAAGTATGGTAACGGTAATTGAATCCTCAACTGTAGCAGTAGATACGGCGGCGGTGACTGTATCGCAAGATGGTGATAATAATTTAGGTTACTTAACAATCGGTTACCAAAAGTACCCCTAGATATGAAAACATCTACCTCATAATTACTAAGTTTCTTAGAACTTCGTAAATTTCGTTTCGTAAAACGTGTTTTTACCGAATATACCTCGGAGAGCACAGAAACTATTCAATCAATCAATCAATTTATTTATTTGCAGATACATGCATTATATATACAGGTGGTCGGTAGATGTAGATGGTAAATGTATCTTGCCAATTTGGCATGCAAATTATTTATTAAGTATTTCAATCTAGTCGCTCCCTCATTCTACCACGGTACAGCGAGACGCCGTGAAAATTGGCATCCAAGCCCAAGCCTATTTTGAAAGATAAAACAAAAAAAACATTCACAAAGAAATTACCCCTAATGGAAATGAACCTATTTTTGCAACAAACCACGGGCGCGCCGTAGTTTGTCGACCCCCACAGATATCTAGAATCCCGTCCCAAAAACTTCTTTAAGGACCTAGACGACGTAACACTCCCGATGGTCCGCGGGGGTCGGGAGGGGGTAGTGATGCCCGCGCGCACGACTACATACCAGCGAAGTCCTTCCCCTCCCGTCGCCCGCATATCATAAGTGTCCCGCAATTAAAAGATAAAGCGCAAATGGTAACGCAAATAAAACGCAATACATTACCTAATTATCTAAACTAATATGAATAGTTTTGAAAAATCACTAGGGTGACCAAGTTACATTTTTTTTATTTCGGATTTTACATTTTTTAATGCTGTAAGTAGCTGTTGCGTTTAGTTTGCGGTAATAATTATTACGGCAACCCAATTCGCATTCCCGTGGTCGTTGAGTGATTTTAAGAATTAATTAAGTAATTAAATTTCTGATATACTTTTGCATTAATTTATTTGTGATATTGACTGAATTAAAAATACATTGTTGTCTTTATAGTTTCATTTTAATTTCATTCCTTAAATCAATACATATAAATAAAATTAACGTGTCTGTCTGTGATTAAAAATTTAGTCTCATCATTATTTACCCTTATTCGGTTCACTGTTGAGCTCGAGTCTCCGCTCAGAATGAGAGGGGTTGGGTCAATAGTCAACCACGCTGGCCGGGCCAATAGTCCACCACGCTGGCCCAATACGGATTGGTAGACTTCACACACGCAGAGAGTTAAGAAAATTCTCTGGTGTGCAGGTTTCCTCACGATGTTTTATCTTCAACGTTTGAGACACGTGATATTTAATGCACACGGACAACAAAGTTGGGACGTGCATGCCCCGGACCGGATTCGAACCCACACCCTCCGGAATCGGAGGCAGAGGTCATATCCACTGGGCCATCACTGCTAGTTTTCTCAAGTGCAAGTTCAAAAACAACTAATTTAAAGCTTTTGTCCGAGTTAATCTCTGAAATGGTTTAACCGATTTTATGTGACTCACTGGAAAATAGAGAAGGATATTATGCAATACATAGGCTAGGTACTTTTCCGGAAAAATCCATGCTGAATTTCATGCTAATAAGTCGGGCATATTGATTGCCTAGCATCAGTATCTTATTGTATAGACTCGTAAATTTAAGTATGTTATGAACAACACTGAAAATAATGGGAGTAGAATAGGAGACTAGAATTTACCCGAATCTGAAAACCAGAATTCATTTGGTGTTTAACTTCTTAATATACAGGATGATTCGGTCTTAAGTGTGGATATTTTTTTCCTGATTCAGTATCATTAATAGAACATAAATCTACAAACAATTCGGTACCAGTTTTACTGTGCTATTACCAGCTATTACCTAGTACGGCCATAGGGTGACCCTCAAATTCTGTTTAAAAGTAAATAACTTGAGCTAACGATGATAACTTACTTATTTTTGAGTTAATATAAAAATATCCGTACAAAAAAAAACTCGAAAGTACTTGATGTACAAATATGAAATTTGGTAGTGAAGTAGTTTACAGTTACTAGTAAATGTCCACTGAGAACGGATTTTTCAAGAGGGCCGGATTAGGGAGGTCTAAGGGCGTACGAAATCGCGGGCGTCTGCAAGTCTTCTATACCTTCTCCGATGTAATATCCATTTTTGTTATTGAAGTACGAGGGTACAAAATAAAACATCACCTGGCTATAATGAACGTCATTATATTCATAAAACTTATGCAGACATCACTTTTAAATTTTAACAGCAAACCACCGTTTACAGAAAAAAAGCAGTATAATGTAGTAGGTACCTATTTTGAATGACATATCTCATGCAGAAATAAAGACAAATGTCGACGAATAGCGGAAGAATTGAAATATCCTTCTCCTTCGTCCCAACGCGACGAAAGACCGATATTTTGAATGCGCCGCTATTGGTCCACATATGTGTATCTCTAAGATGTATTGTAAGCCTACAGGGGCCTAAGTTAGGCGCCACGAGATAAAAAGATAAGTTAGTCTAAATCAAGAGACAAATTTTCATAAATATTGCTATCTCTTTCGTTGCGATGGGACGAAAGAGAGATCGATATGTAGACTATAGCTTGACAACTTCGATCGTAACACTCCCGATGTTGCGCGCGGGGCGAGAGGCGTGTAGCGATGAATGAAAGGTTCACGACTGGTGTACGTGACTTCCCAACGATTTCACCCGCGCTGTCTTTCCGCCCGTCGCCCGCATATCATGGGAGTTTTATCAACGAACAATTGATGACTATAACAGACAATTGCCTCTTGACAATAATGACACATATCTTAGGCCCACTGCTCAATACAAGAGTATCTGCGTTTGTAATAAGTATTTAAGGCACTTTTAAACTGAGAAACAATGTTCTGAAACGCAGTTTTTGAAACTGTGTTGAAAAACATATTTTGTTAAACAGTAAAAAGGTGCCTTTACAATACTAGTTGAAACTAGGTCTACAAAAACAGACGTGCTTACATCTAATTAAAATCACATTTCATATTACTCATAACACATCAAGAGAAAATATTAAAGGGTTTTTCAGATAGCATAGGTACGGTAACAGTCGCGGCAAATTTTCAAGATTGAAACTGTCACCCGCACCATGCTGCATGAAACGAACTGTAGTGGCGTAACTGTACCATCTGAGGCCCATAGCAAATTCGTTGGAAAGGCCCTAGAGAAATGGTCATATTGTATTTTCTTTTTTTAAATTACTTTTGGCCTTGAATCCTTTGGGCCAGGGCCAACTGGACTTTGGGCCTGTGGCATTTTGCCACCGTACAGGTAAGGTAAAAGTAGACTATCGTAAATAGCCAACGATGCTATTCTATTATATAATGTTGATATATTTTTAACATACAATGAATAATTATAAAAAATAATGAATTAATATTACAAAAAAAACTGGATATTATATTTCATTAATATTCAATTTTAAATTACATATAAACATATGATTATTTAGAAAAATATTTAACTGCCATCCAATTGCTATTGCTGGTAATTATAATATTATGTTTCATGATATTGATGATTATTTACTAACACAATAATAAATTGTACTTATGCCTTAATTTATGTAATTAAATTTCAAATTGGATATATTAAATATACGGGGCGGTACTATAGCTTGGCAACTTCGTTTGTAACACTCCCGATGCGGGAGCGGGCCGGGGGGCGTGTAGCGATGAATGAAAAACCCACGACTAACGCACCTCACTTCCATGCACGCACGATTTCACACCCGCGCAGTCTTTCCCCCCGTCGCCCGCATATCATGGGAATGTCATCAACGAACTTGCACAGACTATAGTTTAAAATGTACAATTTTATCTCACCGAAATTTTAATAAAAACATAAGATAAGACTGACAAGTCACTACATACAGACAATTTAACTGAACAGTTTGACTGTTCAGTTAAAACTGCAGGTCTGTAGCAGGGTTAAAGGTATAGATAGAAAATATAGAGTAAATTATTATATTTCTCAAGTTTATATATGTATACACAAATACATACACCAACAATAATTGCTATTTAAAAGCTTAGAAACGATTTTAAATATTATAATGCATTCATAATACAAAAATTATATTCTCCCGTATTATATCGATGGGTCGATGATTGTATATTATTAAACGCACGCAAAGGGTTTTTTTTTAATTGAAAACTCGTTATTACATAAAATGTTTTAGAAATTACGAAATCTAGCTTTTGTCCTCATCTTTCCGTTTCCCTTCGGCAGTTTGTTCGGGCCTACGGCCTAAGAGGTCCCTTTTGACGCAGCACTTGTCACTCTGTAATTAAAATATCCAATTTTTATTAAAAAATCCAATTCCAACCGACAAAGACGTACCGCCAAGCGATTTAGCGTTCCGGTACGATGTCGTGTGGAAACCAAAAGGGGGTGTGGATTTTCATCCTCCTCCTAACAAGTTAGTCCGTTTCCGTCAGGTGAGATTGTAGTCAAGGGCTAACATGTAAAAAAAAATACAGTTTTCGAACAGGAAATTATTTTTTTCTCCAATCTTGAAGAATTACACTTAAAAAACGAACAAAACAAATAATTATAAAAGAATAGAGAATGCATAGAGTAATAAGATATGGAGATGCATCACACCCAAATTCTGCAACAAAATTGTCTGTCGTTTTTTGAGGGGGACGAGGTAAAATCACACATCGAAAATATTTAACACCAATAAATACATTGTGTCCTTACACTACACAACACACGTCTAGCGAGAAAATTATAGTTGGTCTAAGGCTGCAAGAGATGAGTATCGGACTGTGATGATTGTTTTCATCAATCATCAAGCGTTGACCACATCATCATCATCAACCTCTTTATAATGGCCATCATCATCATTATCAACCCATATTCAGCTCACTGCTGAGCTCGAGTCTCCTCTCAGAATGAGAGGAGTTAAGCCAATAGTCCACCACGCTGGCCGAATGTGGATTGGTAGACTTCACACACGCAGAGAATTAAGAAAATTCTCTGGTATGCAGGTTTCTTTACAACGTTTTTCCTTCACCGTTTGAGACACGTGACATTTAATTTCTAAAATGCACACAACTGAAAAGTTGGAGGTGCATGCCCTGGACCGGATTCGAACCCACACCCTCCGGAATCGGAGGCAGAGGTCATACCGACTGGGCTATCGATTGCTCATATTATTTACGCAAAACAAAACAACAAATAAGATTACTTTTGCTCAAGCAAAGACCTTTACTTGTCTATAAATACGACGGTTAGTCTTCGTACATTTTACTTGTCTATAAATACGACGGTTAGTCTTCGTACATTTTACTTGTCTATAATTGCGACGGTTAGTCTTCGTACATTTTACTTGTCTATAAATACGACGGTTAGTCTTCGTACATTTTACTTGTCTATAAATACGACGGTTAGTCTTCGTACATTTTACTTGTCTATAATTGCGACGGTTAGTCTTCGTACATTTTACTTGTCTATAAATACGACGGTTAGTATTCGTACATTTTACTTGTCTAGAAATACGACGGTTAGTCTTCGTACATTTTACTTGTCAGTCTTCGTACATTTTACTTGTCAGTCTTCGTACATTTTACTTGTCTATAAATACGACGGTTAGTCTTCGTACATTTTACTTGTCTATAAATACGACGGTTAGTCTTCGTACATTTTACTTGTCTATAAATACGACGGTTAGTCTTCGTACATTTTACTTGTCTATAAATACGACGGTTAGTCTTCGTACATTTTACTTGTCTATAAATACGACGGTTAGTCTTCATACATTTTACTTGTCTATAAATACGACGGTTAGTCTTCGTACATCCATCCTTTCTACGTGCCGAAAGCACACGTTTCCTTTTTTCCTTAACAAAGAATAAAAAAAAAAAGAAAACCAACTAAAATGAAAACTAACATACACTCACGGAATCAATGTCGCTAGAGTCGTCGGTGTCGCTGGACGTGTCCGTGTCGTAGTGCCCCAGGCCGGGCAGCACGCCCACGCAGCGCAACGCTCCCAACGTCTCCCCGGGAACCGCACTGTTCTGGTCACTATCATAAAAAAAAATGTTTTTTGTCTATAAATCAAAGAGTAAATATCATACAGAGCGAGTCTTTACAAGCAGTGTGGTAAAGTCGCTGAAACTCATCTTAAATGACGTCTTATCTTATGTAAAATATTTAAATACTTTAAAAACTGTTCACAAAAACTAAAGAAATAAGATGGAGTAATTTTTTATTGGTTATTATTGAGTATAATATTAATTTATGTAATTGTTGTTAGTGTTAAATTTTTAAATACAAATTATGAAAAAAGTTTGTAAATGCGATTTCAAGGAGACGCGTGACTTTTGTTTTTTTTTATGGGTTTTACCGGCTTCAGCACACAGTTTCAAAAACTCACTCTGTGGCAAGTAATTAAAATTTCGTAATAAGAGCAAATCTTATGATGAAACTTTATTTATTTATTTAATAATCAAGCAATACCACACATATTACATTATACAATATAATAATAATTATACAAGTTACATTTTATTATATAAAGCAAGTTAATGGATACCCAGTTTGGGCGTAGCTTTTTGTCGAGTGAGTGATAGGGAGACCGATTTTATTTTTTGTTTTCTTAATCATTCATGTAGTCATTTACCGCGTAGTAGCACTTTTCGACCGGAAAGTCCTTTAATTTCATTTTGAAAGCAATATCTTTCTCCTCATTATGTATATGGTATGGAAGGTTTTTTGTAAATTTTCATTGATATTGCATATGGGCCGGAGCTGTGAGGTGTCCGCTAGTAAAATATACATTATACGAGTAAGTACCTGTTATTGTAAACGATGCCATTTTTTGGTGGGGATGGGCTCTTCTCCTTATCTAGCTTCTCGCCTTCCATTTCACTGGCTTTCCTTTTCCTTACAACTACCTGTAAATATTGAATGGATATACAGTATTAGATATTGAATTGCTATAAGTGAAAACATGGTTAAGGTAGAAAAGTAGATATGTATACAAACAAAACATACAGGTAAAAATCAAATGGTCTGTAAACCAGTGATTTCTATGCGGTGAATAATAATTATAACTAAAGGCTGCCTTATTGCTTGCTAAGCAAATTGAAGGCCTAAAAAATTAAGTTTTATATGACTCACCCCCTGCAGTTTGTTCTTCTGTGACTGTGCTGTGGTAGGTGTGGACCTCGCAGGTGCTAACTGCGCCCGAAGGCGGGTCAACTCTTCACTCTCTGCCAAGCTCGATACTCTTTCTCTATAAAAATTCTTGCTGCATTAAAAATCAATGTGTTTTAGCTATTAATTGAAAAACAGTATAGTTACTTCATGTATAACTCCATAAGGGCTGAACAATAATCTGTAAGCATGCGTCAACATCACTATTAGTTGACATATTGCTGACCAATATTCAACAGACAGAGACATCACTCTCTATTTTGTCCCAATGCAATGAAAGAGAGAGACAATCAATAATAGATAAAATAATGGATTTAAGGTATATACTTGTATATAACAGTATCAAACAGATCTGCAATGCAAGGATGATTGTTTATTTAAAATCTGGCATACACAAATTCAAATGTAAATTAAATATACATTCAAATATAATGATTTATCTTTTTGACTTTTTTTTACTTTATAACAAAAAATTGGTTGTCTGTAAAGTAGGTTTACTGACGATAGGTGAACGTGACAATGTCAGAAAATACTGATGGAATGGTTGCATTTTTCATAAGAGCAAGATATACTTTATTTCTTGTAAAAAAAGTTGGCAACCCTAGAGCTAGGAAACAATGCATGACGTCATCTTTTTTCGAGTTTGTATCTGGCTTCATCAAATCATAAGACATTGTCACGTCAAAAAATGTTAAGTTTCTTTTGATTTGCAAAGGTGGTTTATTGCTAAAGTAAAACAAATGATAATCATAATTTTCTAGTCCACAAGTTTGCTTGTTAACCACAACATTCTTATTATAAACCTTCTTGAATCTCTCTGTCAATAGACAGAAGCCCTATTAAAATATTTAAAGCAATACATATTGATCAGGTACCTGAATTCTTGCATTTCTTTCTTCTCTTCAATACTAATCTGCTGAGCCACTTCAGCTTTGGTGCGTTCAACCAGATCCAAGAAACCAACTTCATCATCATCCAGACCTCTGATCATATTCTCTACAAACATAATGTTGTATATAATATAGGTATGTAGGTCGATGATACAGTAAGTAGTACATAATAATCAACCTCTGACCTGATCAAGTATTTTAATAATAGTAAAGCATTTTCTGATAGAAATAGGCTAGTTAACACTATTTTTTAAATGGTCTTAAATAATTGTTTTTTCACACAAAAATGAATTAGTAATATACAACTCTTACAGAACCTCTTTATTATATGCTTCATAATGTACAAGTCTGAGCTGCATTTTATTTATGCTTGTACATAAATGTGCTAGCAATATCCTCCATAACACCTTTAATAAGTAACTCCCATATTATTAAAAGTGTTAGGATATTATGCATTATTGTTTTTATAATTAAAAAGCAAAGTGAAGACCTTTATAACATTAAATATAGTTCCTGATGCTCATAATAAAATACATTGATCAAAGTTATTGTATGTTGAGTAACTATAAGTGCTTGTGAATTAGGTTTTCTTTGCAGTAGTTAGATTTGTTTTGGTTCTTGGATTTCCATTTCCTACATTCACAGTTACAGTTCATTTCATGTAGGATGGTGCGGGTGACAGTTCGTTTCACTCTGTCACAATTCACAATAGGGATGATGACAGTTTTTTAAATTGTATATAAATTAAGAGTATGCTAATAGTAAAGCAACTTTGTCAAAGTAACATCATTACTTTCGGAGCTACAGGGATTTAAAGAGTCAGATTTGCGGCGCTGTCGCGGTCCCTGAAAAACGCTTACGAATTGGCACGAGTTAGTGACGTCGTTGGCTCGCTGATCGTTAGATTTGTTCATTTATTGAAAAATGTCACATTTAATGTAAGGAAGCTCAAACTGTATGAATTTTTATATAATTACGATAAAAGATTTTTATTAGATTTTGAAATTTTATAATCTTATTTATTTTGCAAATATCCAGTCAATCTTTGCTTTTTATGTATAAATTATTTAACATTGACATTATTTATCCGAATTTATCCCCATTATAGTATGTGTTATGAACGTCATACAGGTGACTGTCACCATACCCATGCTATCTGAAAAACACTTTACACTATAAATTTGTTAGTCTCTTGTCATTCATCCTCTCTATGTCCCCAACCATCTAAGCATACTATTCTTGACTTCATTCATGACTATTCTTGACATCACTATCAAATACTATAGTGTATCCTTACTAAGCTTGTGTGCCTCCTCATATTCTGCATCCTTCTTCAACCTCTGCTCTTCAAGACGCTGGAACAGCGGTCGAGTGTCGTATGACTCTTCCGGAGCCTCTGTATTCAAAAGTTATAGTTAACCTTCAGCGCAAAAGAATAGTACTAAAATTTAATGAAACTAATGAAAATGCTGAAGACTCCGTTTGTTATATTGATTGAATAATTTTAGGGAATTTTTGGTTGGAATTGATAAATTCTTTTGTCGATAGGCATGGAGGAAGGCTTTCGGCTGTGCCTATGGGTCGTAGCGTGATCTTATATATTACGCTACGACCAATAGGAAAGAGACTTCATGAAAGAAAGTTATAAGGCAGTATGTTTGCAGGGTCAACAGGAATAATCATTTTATATTTAGGGTAACGAGATTTGATCGTCCATATCTTGTGTACCTTTTGGCTGGTCATCCGTTCGCACTTTTTCCCATTCTTCCTGACGCCGGCGTCTCGCCTCCAGTATCTCAGACTCTGATATAAAACCGGAGCTCATTTTAACTATGTTACATTAAATAATGTATTCTTTATTTATTACAACGATTAAAAATCTACCGCTGAAGGTTAACTTTACATTCACAACTTATTTTATGATTTTTTTCTCAATTTAATTTTGTATTGACGTTTGGTTTGACTTTGATTTTTTTTCCTTTACTCTTTCTTGTAGGGAAAAGGCAAAGGTATTATACCGTACAGCCATGTTTTAAAGTTTGATTTGTTAAAAAAATACAACCGACTTCAAAACCTAAAAACGTACCCACTAAACTAAAAAGCGAAAAATAACATCATAATATGTTCTACCTGCTGATTAGTATGAAGGCGGTGCTGAGCCGGTGATGTATTAATTCAAGCCATGTTATAGATTTAGATTTTGCAGACAGTGTTGTTTCATGTGGTCCTGTCAGAAATGGCTTACATTAAGACAACACCGGCTAAGCACCGACTTCATACTAATCAGCAGGTAGAACATATTATGATGTTATTTTTCGCTTTTTAGTTTAGTGGGTACGTTTTTAGGTTTTGAAGTCGGTTGTATTTTTTTATTAAAATTTTTATTATTTTTCCATTTTTAGTGTAAAATTTCATCTCAAACGAAAACATCAGACCCCTAATGGCAGCCACAACCCATCTTGGTACAAAATTCTCAGCAATACAAATTAATCAAGCCCAAGCACAAGGTAGCTACCGTAAACCGTTAAGGAGTTCCCTTAATTGACCTTGGTTCTCATCATCAGACCCCTAATAACAGACACAACTTATATATGTAGAAAGTTCTCAGCAATACGAGTTAATCAAGGCCAAACACAAGGTAGTTACTGTAAACTGTTAAGGAGTTCCCTTAATTGTCCTTGGTCTTCATCACCAAGCCCCTAAATGACAGTCACAACCTACCTATGTGGAAAGTTCTCATTAATGCAATTTAATCAAGCCCAAACACAAGGTAACTGCTGTTAATCGCCGAGGAGTTCCCTCGTCTGTTTTATGGCTCCATCATCAGATCGACTTTAAACCTTCATGAAATTGTAGTGCTTAAAAGTACTAAATGGAAAAGTGTACGAACACACTAGACACCCATATAATTTTCGAAAGTTCCCCTCAATTTCTCCAGGATCCCATCATCAGATCTTGACATGATGGCAATGGGACCAAATGGGAACTATACCGTTTCAAACAAAAAAAGAATTTTTGTAATCGGTCCAGGCGTCTTTGAGTAATCGGTGTACATACATAAAAAAAAAAAAAAAAAAAAAAATACCGACCGAATTGAGAACCTCCTCCTTTTTGAAGTCGGTTAAAAAAAGACAAAAATATAGAGTATAGTATACACGAGCTGTCAGCAACCACAGATAGGTAATAATAATGTGTCAGCCTTAGCGTCAGCAACTCGGACTGTAACGTCTCAGTCGAATTAAATATAGAAAACTCAGGAAAAGAGTGACTCTTTTCCATAGAGATATTACATTTCCTAGGTAGGTAGGTCTTTTCAAAAGACCTACATAAATATGTATTAACTATGAGACCTATCTTTTAATCGCCAGTTGGATATAGTTCGTAGTTTATCCACTGTTTTTAATAACGTTATTGAGTAGTCTCATATAACAATCAACACCTAATTATTTTAGCTCGTAAGCTACAAAAAATTTGTTTGCTCAATCAATTCAACAACAAACAATGAAAAATATAGTTATTCGAACTTTGTTAAAATTTATTTTAACCCATTAATTTTAATGTAAATTGAAGCATAACTGGAGTGGTCTTTTTTTTGCGCTTAACTGAGTTAGCGGTTTTTTGGCATTTTTTAGTTTTACTCGAGTAGGTGACAGGATTGGAAATTAAAGATGGTCACACTCAAAGATTACAATGTATTATTGGAAATAGATAGGCTACTCTAATTTTTTTCGGAACGTTTGTGATAGCGCCATCTAGTGACTAGCTTGGGTATTTTTAGTATAGTATCCATTATGTTATAAAAATAATAATGCATATTTTTTGTAAATGAGAGATTTTTGATTTTGTAATAGTTGAAGAAACCAATTGAGAAAAACAAAAAAAAAGACAAAAAGTTTTCCTTGGTCCAGGCTCGAACTCAGGATCATTTTTTATGCACCACTAAGCCAAATGACTATATGGAACAATGTTGAAATTAATGTACGGTTACTATCTTTCTTTAATAATCCCTTTGCAAATTTGAAATACAAGCACATTCTTCCTATTGCGCGTCAAAATTAAAAGGATAAATAATTCTTTTTTTTTTATTTTTTTTCCATACTTACACGGTTTAAATCTCTAAAAACATTATAATACATACACATCATAAGTAATTGAATTTGCTATTCTGGAATCTTAAATCTAGAATGTAGATGGCGCTGCTTCATAAAGATTTCACGTTTTTCTAAGTTCCCATGGCATGGTCACACTCACAAGCAGGCCGGGTCAACTCTCGAACAAAGTTTGGTTATACCTACGGGGGCTAGACCTGTGGTGTCATCATCCATACGGTTCTACCGTCTGGTAGTTGTAGCAATATTATTATCATTAGTAGCTCACGCCTGACATAATATTTTGATAAATCTAATACATTTTTAGATTTAAATATGACTTTAATAACTGAATAAATACTTTTCTTCTATAAAAATATAGAGAGACACTCTCGTTGAATATTGTTTTAGTAACGCATGGGTAAGATTTTCTAAACGAAGTGTGGCAACCCCAATTACTTAATAAAAAATAAAAATGTTATAAAATGAAAATGGCGTCATTTCACCAAATATCTTAAAACACAAATTCACGAATAATAAAATAAATGTTTGCCACGGCCTGTTAATATTTATGAAGACCTCTTCATGGATTGGATTTAAACAACCTGCTGTGTAATATCCTCGCCATTCTTGATGTTGAGAAGATCTATAAGTCTTTTACGTTTCATCTGAGTGTTGTGGTTTTTCATTATGTTAAAAATAAGACTTTGTTAGTTCAAGTGTCTCTATAACTATGAAGAAGAACAAAAAAAATGCTTTGAGTGTGGTTCTTCGCCTGCCGATGATCCAGAGAAGACCCTACAGAGATTACCGAAACTTGATTCTACAAATTTAGTCTCCGGTATGTACCTACTTTAAGTTTTAGCTAATAATAAAATACTTTAATAATAGCTATTGATCAGATAATGATTACATTAGTTAGTTAATTAGGTTTCTTAGTAGTCTTCTCAAGATATGGGAATTATTAAAATCCTACTAATTCTTATGAAACTCGTGCTCAATTATACAATTATGCTGGGTTTACACATTATGGTTTGTAGATGCAATGCACCCCAAATAACTGTCTGACCTGCAGCTGTCTGAATGTTTACTTCTCTGGATCTACTAAACAGATTTTCATTTGGTTATCACAGGTAGCTTAATCTGGAGCAACATAAGGTTAATTATGAAATGGTAATGAAAATAAACATCTGAGAAAAGCAAATTTCATGAACTAATTTGAAAGTATCTGTTACCAGAAGTAAATTTTTTACTATACCACTGTTCAATATTGAACCACAGGTATATGTACTAAAGGCAGGTAAAGTAAAATTTGAGTTTTATTTTTGAATCTATAATAAGTAGTTTATAATTATGTAATGATGAACCAGAACAATTTGTTAATTTGAAACTACAATTACAAGATTTTATAATTATGTTAGGCTCTAGGCAGACTAATGAAGAGTATGTTAGTTTACTTTGTACGAAAATCTGTTCTTTGACATAATTATAGAATAAGATGATAAGTGATGATGCAATCTAAGATGGAAGCGAGATAAGTAGTTAGGCAAAGGATGAAAATCCACACACATTTCTGTTTCTACATAATATCTCACCGGAACACTAAATCACTTGCCAGTAGGGTATTAACTAGCCAGCCAGACATAGACCAGAAAGAAAACTTCAATCGGCCCAGCCGGGGATAGAACCCAGGACTTCTGCGTAGTTAATCCACTGTGCTACGGAGGCCATTTCGGCAATATTATTCTTGCCTTGATTTATAAAAGTTTTTGCCAATAAAAAGCTACATTTTTCATTGAAGGTTGTTTGAAAGAAATAGCTTTTAGCTATAAGACCTAAGCTTTGCACATTTTACTTTTTTTTTCTTTTTGACAATGTAGCTTCTGTGAACAGTTGAGGAATTCCCTCATCTGTGTTACTGTTCTATCATCAGATTGCCTCCGGACATTTTAGTTATATTTCTCACCTGGTTCTTGTCAAGGTTTTGTAATAAATAACAATAACAAATGAACTAAGTAAAAATGGCTATGTGGTTAGTCTGTCTGCCGTAGAAGTAGATGCAAGAGGATTACCAACAAAATCTTTCTATAACTTGTTTAAAGACCTTGGCATCTTTAGGACGGCAGCAACTTCTATGTAGAAGAAAGAGAGAAAGAAGAATAAGTATCCAAAGCTGCTCTTAGTAGGATCTTACCAAATTTGGCTAAGCAGGGAGAACAACACAAGTAGGGGAGTTTAATCAATTGTCAAGGAATTCCTTAACCCTACATCCTGTAGTCACAACTCCAGGACTCTGCTCGGAGTATTTCTCTCTACCAGGCGATGGACCTGGCACCTGCACGGAATGCTAAGATATTCATCTGTCTCTTCATGCGTAGTATGTTTATGTATTTTTAATTAAATTTACTCACTCTCTTTATTTCAGTAATGTCCAGATAATCAATGATTAGACTATTGGACTTTTAGAATAAATTTTACATTGAACTATGAATGGTTTGTCATCTACATTTTTAAAAAAGACGAGATGTTTTGCCTGTAAGAAGAAGAGAGAGAGAGAATAAGAAGTTAAGTTAAACACCTACTGTAAAATGCACACTGCTCCAATGTGGGTTGATAGGCTTGGGGTAATAAAGTTAAATTATAAAAGGATCACTATCAGGTGTTAATGATAATGACTGGGATATATAGCATATCATACTCTCTGAGATATAGGGATATAACACCAGCAACAGCTCTCCAGTGATAGCATCATTGCTCTTTGCATCTACATGCCATTGCCAGTTGTGGCAATCGAACTCATCATATTAGTGTGATGAGCATGGATGTATTTCAGAGTCTATGTGGTTGTGAGTGTTAAATAACAAGTAATGGCCCAAATAATAAGTAGCCTATATGTTGCTCAATAATCTTCTCTATCTTCCAGTAAAAGTCCCATTAAAATGACCCTGCTGTTCCAGAGATTAGCTCAAACAAACAGACAGATGAACATTTTAAAGAAGTATGGCTGTATGTCAGTATTGTATATAGGCACTTGAGAAAACACAGTTATTTTGAAATCACAGACATACACTTAAATTTTATTTATATGTATTGGTGCTGTTCATAAATATAGCATCAGCTGAAACAAACTAGGCATAGTTAAGTTACATTTTATACAGGGTACTCGGGCCTATTTCTCATAAATTCAAGGTGTTGACAAGTCCACTTATAGCTACCTTAGCTACTAGTTTATATTGAGGAGAACTTTCCACCTAGATGGGTTTTGACTGTATTAGGGGTCTGGTGATGAAGACGAAGGACAGTTAAGAGAACTCCTCAACGGTTCACAGTAGCTACCATGTGTTGATAAATTTGTATTGATGAGAACTTTCCACCTAGATGGGTTGTGACTGTATGAGGGGTCTGGTAATGAAGACAGTTAAGGGAACTCCTCGATGGTTCACAGTAGTAATTAGTTTGATTCTAAGTCAGACGCAATCAAATACAATGTTTTATCACGACTCATAGCAACATACCTTTGGCGCTAGATCAATATCTAGGATGATTTCACTAAAATTGAATTTCTTTTATTAAAAATAAAAATTTTTAATAAAAGAAATTCAACCAACTTCAAAAACATAAAACATACTGGCTAAACTAAAAAGCGAAAAATAATATTATACTAAGTTCATATCATATTATGTTCTAACTGATGATCAGTTTGAAGGCTGTGCTACACCGGTGTTGTTTTAATTTAAGCTGTTACTGAAAGAACTACATGAAAGAACACTGTCTTAAAAACCTAAATATTTATGATATTCTTACATGGCTTGAATTAATACATCATTGGGCTAGCACCACCTTCAAACTGATCATCAGTTAGAACATAATATGATATATAGAACTTAGTATAATGTTATTTTTCGTTTTTTAGTTTAGTAAGTATGTTTTTGAAGTCGGTTGACTTGTTTTTATTAAAGTTTTTTAATACACATGTTCCTTAGACATTTTAAATTAATTTTCCGTATAGAACTTGGAGCTACCCTAGAGTTATGGGAAATATTCCCGAGCACCCTGTAGATGCTACTTAATCCTACTAATCCTTCATTCATCAGTATCGGTTGGTGGGCTTGGAGTTTATAAAGTATATATAATTTATTTATGAACATTCCTCATTCAGTTGAGCTTTTACTACCCATAACACAAGCTAAGCTTACTTTGAGACTAGTTAGTGATGTGTGTAATGTGTTAATATAAATATTAACCAACTTTCTGCAGTTTGAGAATACGCGGATAAAATATAGCCTATGATACTCAGAAATAACGTGGCTTTCTAGTGGTAAAAGAATTTTCAAAATTGGTTCAGAAGATCCAGAGTTTACCTGCTAGAACACCACTATTTTTACCTCTTTATAATACATACTAGCGGACGCCCGCGACTTCGTCCGCGTAAATTTCGATGTCAACTTTACTACTACCCCTAGCCTACCCTACCACTACCCCAACCCTACCCAACTCCTACATCTACCCTACCCCTACCCTACCCTACCCCTAACCCCATCCTACCCCTACCCCCATCCTAACCCTACCCCCATCCAACCCCTACCCTCCCCGTACCCTATCCCTTTCCTACCCCTATCTCACGCCCATCCTACCCCTACCCTACCACTTCCCTATCCTACCCGTACCTCTACCCTACCACTACACTAACTCTGCCCCTACCATACCACTACCCTAAACCCGGCCCTAAACCTACCCTACCCCTACACTACCCCTGTAACTTCTCTATCTTACTGCTACCCTTAGCAAAATCGGTCCAGTCCTTCGAGAGTGGTGGTATGACCAAGAGAAATAGAGACTTCTATGCTAATAATATAAAGAGGTAAAGTTCGTGTGGTTGTAGGAGGTAATCTCTGGATCTACTGGACCGATTTGGAAAAATGTTTTACCAATAGAAAGCTACGTTATTTGCGAGTGTCATAGGCTATGTTTGATCCCCATATTCACACGGGAACGGGAACTACGTAAATGAAAGGCCGGGCGTCATATAGCGGAATTTCTGCGTCTTTTAGAAATTTTGTATTATCTCCGAAACGATTTAACTAATTAACATACTATTAAGGGCAAATCTTATCTCCATAATATCCTTGTGATTATTAAATAATTTATTTTAATAAGGATTAAAGTTTAGTTGTATAAATAATGACGTAAACCTAAGTATATAAAATTAATAATGTTTAAAACACAAAAGGTACTATATCTGCTAATATATAGAAGATAGATATATGATGTCGCGGACTTTTTTGTAGAACTATTAAAGATACATAAAGCCTCCATACATTAATTTCAATTTTACACAATGGTTAAGGCAGCGCATGCGAATAAGTCTGCTTAAGAGGATTTTCAGTCCGACCTGTATGACAAAAACTGTGTTAACTCGGCGAATATATATCATGCTAATATAAAATATAGCCTATAGCACTCCCCGATAATGTAGCATTCTACTGGTGAAAGAATTTTTGAAATCGGACCAGTAGTTCCGAAGATTACCCCATTTAAAGAATGTGAAAAACTTACAAACTTTACCTCTTTATAATATTAGTATAGATATAGTTTAACAACCCATTTTCGGCTCATTGTTGAGCACGAGTCACTTCTCAGGACGAGAGGGGTTAGGCCTTAGTCCTTCATGCTGGCCCAATGCGGATTGGCAGACTTCACACACCTAGACAATTAAGAAAATTCTCAGTTATGCAGGTTTCTTCACAATGTTATGCTTCACCATTTAAGACATTTAATTTTAAAATGGGTTGGATACATATTGGTATAGATTTTTATTGTGAGTTTCTTGAAAGAAGGAAATGCTCAATATTTCATAGACCAACCCAGGACTCAAACTCAGAATTTCCTGATAGTTACACTGAACCAATAAAGCAGTTAGAGAGAGAGAGAGAGAGAGAGATAAATAAGAGTTTATTATGTATTAAAATTAAAATATATACCTAATGCTTTCAGCAATCCTGCTTCTTCACATGAATTTTACCCGCATGACGACGGTTTTTAATATAAAAAATATTTACACAATGTCTCAAAAAACAATCAAAGCTTTGAAAAATAAACAATGTTCGCAGAAGTTCAGTACCAACAAACTCACAAAAAATGAGCCCAAATTTAGCATTACTTGCAAGCCAGACTAAGAAATTTCAAGAAGATAATTTAAAAGAAGACAATAGAATAAACAGATAAACAGATGGAAACCAGGCAATAGGTATGTTAAAATAGGTTATGTTTCATAGAAGCTATTTTAATCCTACACATCCATCATTCATCATTGTCTCCATATAGTAGAGGAGGTATGGAGCTGAGACCCACCACACTGCTCCAATGCTGTTGGTGGGCTTAGGGTGATAATGTTCAATTAATTAATTACCACTATCTGATGCTAATGTTAATAATCGGGATTAAAGGTTTCCCACCTTCAGGATGAGAATTTAACTGAATTTTTTTTACATTTTTCATAATCTATTCTTCACATTTTTCACTCAATAAAATTCTTTTAGTTTTTGTTTGTTTTTAACCTGGTGAAAATATGTGAAATTTTGCTATCGGCTTTCCAACTCCAAGATGAGAATTTGACTGAATTATTTTTAACCGACTTCTATGTTTTTATTTTCATAATCTATTCTTCAGTTTTTCCACTTAATAAAATTCTTTTAGTTTTTATTTGTTTTTTAACTGGTGAAAATATATAAAATTTATTCTTTATGTTTAAATTTTCAGGTGTAGCAAAATAGAAGATGAAGGTCTAGCTGTGCCAGTGCTGAGCCACACAGTTGCTACTGGCATGTTTGCAAAATAGCACAAGGTAACCTGCTTCATCATCATTATCAGCCTATTTTAACGGCATTACAGGGCCAGGCCTTATAGAAAAGTGATTATGGAGCTGAGACCCACCACACTGCTCCAATGCTGTTGGTGGGCTTAGGGTGATAATGTTCAATTAATTAACAACCACTATCTGATGCTAATGATAATAATCGGGATTGATGGCTTCCAAACTCCAAGATGAGAATTTAACTGAATTATTTTTAACCGACTTCTATGTTTTTATTTTCATAATCTATTCTTCACTTTTTCCACTTAATAAATTTTTTTAGTTTTTATTTGTTTTTTAACTGGTGAAAATATATAAATTTTATTCTTTATGTTTAATTTTTCAGGTGTAGCAAAATAGAAGATGAAGGTCTAGCTGTGCCAGTGCTGAGCCACACAGTTGCTACTGGCATGTTTGCAAAATAGCACAAGGTAACCTGCTTCATCATCATTATCAGCCTATTTTAACAGCATTACAGGGCCAGGCCTTATAGAAAAGTGATTATGGAGCTGAGACCCACCACACTGTTCCAATGCTGTTGGAGGGCTTAGGGTGATAATGTTCAATTAATTAATAACCACTATCTGATGCTAATGATAATAATCGGGATTAAAGGCTTCCCAACTCCAAGATGAGAATTAAACTGATTTTTTTTTACATTTTTCATAATCTATTCTTCACATTTTTCAATTAATAAAATTATTTTAGTTTTTGTTTGATTTTAACCTGGTGAAAATATGTGAAATTTTGCTATCGGCTTCCCAACTCCAAGATGAGAATTTGACTGAATTTTTTTTTCATTGTTAACCGATTTTAAAAAAAGAAGGAGGTTCTCAATTCGAGTCCATGTTTTTTTTTCATAATCTATTCTTCACATTTTTCACTTAATAAAATTCTTTTAGTTTTTATTTGTTTTTTAACTGGTGAAAATACATAAAATTTATTCTTTATGTTTAAATTTTCAGGTGTAGCAAAATAGAAGATGAAGGTCTAGCTGTGCCAGTCAGTGCTGAGCCACACAGTTTTTGCTGGCATGTTTGCAAAATAGCACAAGGTAACCTGCTTCATCGTTATTATCAACCTATTTTAACAGCATTACAGGGCCAGGCCTTATAGAAAAGTGATTATGGAGCTGAGACCCACCACACTGCTCCAATGCTGTTGGTGGGCTTAGGGTGATAATGTTCAATTAATTAATAACCACTATCTGATGCTAATGATAATAATCGGGATTAAAGGCTTCCCAACTCCAAGAAGAGAATTTAACTGAATTTTTTTCACATTTTTAACCTACTTCAAAAAAAAAGGAGGTTCTCAATTCGAGTCTATGTTTTTTTTTCATAATCTATTCTTCATATTTTTCACTTAATAAAATTACTTTAGTTTTCATTTGTTTTTAACTGGTGAAAATACATAAAATTTATTCTTTATGTTTAATTTTTCAGGTGTAGCAAAATAGAAGATGGAGGTCTAGCTGTGCCAGTGCTGAGCCACACAGTTGCTACTGGCATGTTTGCAAAATAGCACAAGGTAACCTGCTTCATCATCATTATCAGCCTATTTTAACGACACTACAGAGCCAGACCTTATAGAAAAGGGGTTATGGAGCTTAGACCTACCACACTGCTACAATAAAGGTTGGTGAGCTAAGGGTGATAAAGTGAAATTCATTGTGGATCACTATCAGATGTTAATGATAATGACCTGGACGAGGCACGGGAGTGTAATACAAACAACTTACCAACTCCAGGCTGAGAACTGTAAATTTCTTAAAAGAAAGAAAAACTCAGTATCTGATAGCCTGACCCAGGATTCGAAGCCACGACCTCGTTATCCAAAACCACATTGGCTAACCAATATTATAATACTAGCGGACGCCCGCGATTTCAACCGTGTGATGTTCAGTTTTTGAACATCCAGCGGGAACCATGTTTCTGGGATAAAAAGTAGCCTAAATATTGCTCAATAACTTCCTCCAATGAAAGTCCAATTAAAATCGGTTCAGCCGTTCCAAAGATTATCCCAGAGAAACAGAAACACAGACAGACGAAAAATTTAAAAGACCTTGTTTGCATTTTAGTATTGTGTATATAACTATAATCACTTGAAAAAACTATTGATAAATTTCACTAAAATTAACTTTTATTCCTGAAAAAATCAAGGGAGATTTGTGAAAAACTGTATTTGACGCGGCCATTGTTGCTTGCCTCACCCTACTCAACTAAATTATTTTAGTGTACAACATGATTTTTTTTGAGACGAATATCTTACCAATTCATGGATTCACCATGTGGGTGTCCATCACGTAGCAGAGAGAAAAACGCTGAGCAGAGCTTGGACTTGTGATCAAATGGTAAGGTTAAATTCCTTGACAATTGATTAACACTCCCCTTCTCTGCTCGTGTTGTTCTCCCTGCATAGTAAGGTCTGCCAAATTTGGTAACCCAAATCTGCACTTCTAGAGAGACCAAGGTCTCTAAGCAAATTATAGAGAGATTTTGCTGGTAATCCTCTCGCACCTCTCTACGGCGTATAGACTAACCATATAGCCATTTTAGTTAGTTCATTTGTTGGTCATAATATTTATTCAGTTTTATACTGTGGTCCTTTGGAATGTTAGTCTCCCACGGGACAGTAAGCTCTACAAGTACTATGCTAAAAGAAAATGTCTGGTTTAGATCACGAAATAGCAACATCCTCTGGGATTATCCTCTTAACTGGTAACAATAATAATTATGTAAAATGTATACCTTATCAGCCGATAGACGTCCACTGCTGGACATAGGCCTCTTGCATGGATCTTGTTGTGTTGTACTATACATTGCAAGGTAATGCCCATAAATGACCACGCTGGGCATGCGGGTTGGTCATTCGCAGGCCTAGACTTCTCGCACCGGTATCGCTGCTGCCTGACACCGGTCTGTGGTACTTGTGAAGTCTAGCTGAATCAGAATGGTTAAACCGCCATTGGTCGGTCGCCAGAGCCTCGTCGGTCAATCTGCAGGGTGCACCACGTGCAGGTGATGTTGGCAGTTGGAGAGGCTGACTGGTACTAGCCTCCCCCTTACACCCCATAAATGTATACTTCTTATTTATTTTTGCAGGTGCAGTGCATGCAATAATAATTATGTAAAATGTATAACTTCCGATTTATTTTTGCAGGTGCTGTAAAATGAAGATATATTGTTAAATATCATGAGATAGAAATAAAAGATGAAGATCTAGCTGTACCCGTCCCGAGCCACACTACTGCAGCCACGTTGCTGCTGGGATTTTTGCAAAATAGCACAAGGTAACTTGCTTTATTCATTCGGCTTAGGTTGATATTATTAGATTGATTAATGATCACTATCAGAAATGTTAATGATAATGACCGGGTTCGACGGCTTAACATGCTCTCTGAGGCACGGGGTGTGACACCACCAACTTCCCAACTCCAGACTAAGAATTTGTTAGCAGAAGCAAAAACTCAGTATCTCTTAAAGACAGAACCAGGATCTCGTGATCCAAAACACATGGACTAGCTACTGAACGAACAAGGTAGTTTTGACCTGCTTAATAACAATGAACTACATGTTTCCTAGATACACTTACAGTTTTGTTTTTAAAAACTGAAATAAACACATTATAATTTCTCTTTAAGTTTGTGTGCAAATTTGTGAAAAACTGAATTCCACATAGACGAAGTAGCGGGCGTCAGCTTGTAAATAATGTAACAAAATATCCATATTTCTATACTTTTCAAGGTTACAGCTGAGCTTCCTTCTTTAGTCTATTTTCTGCTCCATTTACAAAATGATTTTTTGTAAATGGAGCAGAAAATAGACTAAAAATGTCCCTGATGAGAATAGGAATTCTTATTATATATAATTATGTAAATATTTATTTTCAGTGCATTTTAAAAAGTCATGTTAAATGAAATTTTCTATTACAGGTCACAACAATTGATGTAACAACCAGCACCAGGACCAGGCACCTGCACCATGATTCTTTGGAATACTAAAATTCGTCTCTTTATGTCTGTACTTCTCATAATGAAAAATGTCACGTTTTTATAAAAGAAATAATGGAATCAAATAATAAATAAAACAAGCATATGCTGGAAGTCCTCAGAAACAGCTCCGACTTTGATGATTTTTTTTAAAGTCATGTTTTTTATGTTATTTAAAATCATAAATGTTTTGGTGGACGAAATTATTTAAATTGTTAAAAAATATCTATGCTATTTATACATATATATATATATATTTTTTTTTAAATACAACCGACTTCAAAAATACAAACTTATGCAGAAAACTAACAAACGAAAGAAAATATTATAATATTTTCTATCTATTGATCACTTTGAAGGCGGTGCCAATGGTCCAATTAATGGGCCGACAATTAGTTATCTATTGTTTACTAGCTATAGGGTTCGAATTGCTTTTTCATATGTTTAAAAGACTATCATCGGAATGAACCCTTTATAATAAAAAAGTATTATCAAAATCGGACCGGTCCGACCTATTAAACAATCAATCATCCCCTGTTTTCGTAATGTAAAACCAAGCATAACTGTTAACATGAGTAGTCCGATTTTGATAATTCTTTTAATTGATCATTCTTGATTGTTTTAGTTTAAAACCAAGCATGTCTTCGAATTCCGATTTAAATAACTTTGTTTTAAATAGAAAGGGTATATTCCGACAATGGTCCCAAATCATTATAAATTTAAAAAAAACGAAGATGACTGGTTATTTTCCCATTAATTGTATTGTAAAACTATGCGTAACTTATTACGAAGTGGTCCGATTTCGTAAATTCTTTATAGATTGTAAAGGTATTTTGATTGTAAAGCTCCCATATAAATTTTAAAAAACAATTCCAATCCTAAATGTGCGATTGATTGTTTTCTCATTCATTTTAATATAAAACCAAGCATAACTTTTTATTGGGTGGTTCGATTTTGATTATTCTTTTTTTGATAGAAAGGCTATATTCCTAAAAATCTCATAAAATGTTGGAAAAAACAATTTCAAACCTAATAGTAGGAAAATAGAAGATGATTAATTGTTTTCCCATTTATTGTAATGTTAAACTATGCGTAACTTTTTACTGAGTGGACCGATTTTGAAAATTCTTTACTTTTTGTAAAGGGTTTATTTCGAAGTAGGTCCCATATAAATTTCGGAAAACAATTCGAATCCTTAAGGTGGAAAAAAACGGTACGATTGATTGCCTACCCATTAATTGTACAATTGGCACCGGCTTCAAAGTAATCAGTAGATATAAAATATTATAATGTTTTCTTCAGCTTATTAGTTTACTGCATAACTTTGTGTTTTTGAAGTCGGTAGTGTCTATTTTTTAATTATTTATTATATAAATAGCATAACTATTGTTAAATAGTATAAATCGTTCCATCCTCACTCAATATGAAGAAACAAACTGAACAAAAAAAATCATCAAAATCAGAGCTGTTTGAGGAGGTAGAGGGTAAATGCTCTATTGATTCGCCTAAAAGTAATATTATGTTATCGCATTAGGTTGTAAAGTTTGGCTAATGAAAGTAGAGACTGAAATTGCCCGCCAAATTTAAAAATCACATGCGTTTTCATAATTTATTTAAATTAGTTTTTCTTTGTGAATACATTATTACCTATACTATAAGTGTTAAACTCAGTTATTCCAATATTTGCACTATAATTTTGAGAATTTACTCCGATTTTTTAAAATTTGGCGGGTGATTTCAGTTTCTACTTTCATTAGCCAAATTCTAATAATTTTATTGTTTGTGAAATTTATACTAATTAGAAAGAGGAAGAATTTGATTATTTGTTTGTTTGCATTGAATAGGCTCTGAAACTACTTTGCTGATTTAAAAATTTCTTACAGCATTATAATCATGGATTAGGCCATAATTGTTATCTCTGTATTCCCACGGGAACGAGAACTACGCTGGTGAAACTGCGTGACGTTTGCATAGTTTATCATATGTACAAATATCCCGACAATCTATATTTTTATGTATGAATTGGTTAAGTTATAATTGACTTGATTTTCCCAAATATCTCAGTGAAGTCAAATACCCAATTGATGCATAGATATATTTTTATTTTGGTTTTCATTTTACTTTAAAGATAAAATTTAGTTTTAGAAGCAAAATGAATATATGTAGATTATATTTAAGGTGCTGATGTTTACTTAGTAATTGATTAAGTGCATAACATATTTATTTGATAATAAAGACATTTCAACTTGAAACTGTTATTCTTTCTATTGTTTAATTTATTATATACAATTACTTGTTACTAAAATATTGTGCTATTATATTGTTTTTAATATTTTCACAGTTCAGCTTTTGGGGACGGAGTGGTTTTAAAATAAATATTTTTAAAAATCTGTTTAAATTAATTAATTAATCGACAGAGTTTATAAATATCTGTTTAAATTAATTAATTAATCGAAATGGTTTTTAAAAATATTTATTTTAAAGCTATTCCGTCTACAAAAGCTGAACTGTGAAAATTTAAAAACAATATATTAGCTTTGAATTTCCCGCGTTGGCAAATTGTTTCAATGGGGGCATTCCACAGATGGCGGTAATTTTGGTGCCACTTTTTTTGTATGAGGTTGGTATTCTTCTCCTGAGTAAATATGTTCCTTGCTCACAAGTCACACCCAAAGATTACAATGTATTATTGGTCACATCCTTCTGTCAAAGTTATTGATCAGCGATCCTAATACAAAGTTACAAACTGTATATTTTTTTATAGAATCGATGTTTCATTCAAAGAGTAAATTAATATGTTTCATTGTTAAAAATTGAAATCGTTTTCGTTAGGTAAAGAGCTCTCTAAAAATGCAGGTTTGTGTAGTTGACTTGCTTGTAAACGGTCAACAACTTTTAGTTTACTAAAAGACGAAGTTGCTTATATTTTTATGTACTTACATAGATTCAATCAATTTATTTTATAAACAATAACCAAATAGAGACGATTCTTCAGCCGGAATAGCAAATTATCGATCAAGTAGAGTTTATAGGTTTGGCCTCAGGGTTTGGCTAATGACAGTATAGAGAGTAATATCGACCGGCAAATTTAAAACAAAATGGAGGTAATATATTTTTAAATATAAAAATAAGGTTGCGGATTGTAAAATGTTTTTAGTACCAAGAAAAGAGGGTGTTACCACATGAGCGAGAGATACACAGCTTCAAGAGGATCAGGTTTCAGATGTGGGAGAGATTGCCCAAGATAAATGGAATGTAAGTCTGTCTGTTTGTTTGTCGTTATCTTTCATTGCCTTAACGCTTAACCGATTTGGATGAAATTTGGTATAGAGAAATTGGACCTTGGAGCAAATCATAGGATACTTTTTATCCCAGAAAATTACAAGGTTCAAAGCAAAAATTTTTTTATTCGGTTTTAGATGACGATTTCAAAATAAAATGCAAATAACTCCGTAAAGTCAGTAGCATGCACCCCATATGAAATGTTTGTTTTTTTTTTTCGTGAGGAAATATGGAAACTCTCACACTATAGAGAGGCGCCATTGAAATACTACAATGTTTTAACTTCTAAGCTATTAGAGCTATTTAATTAATTACAGTTTTTTATCTATCCCACAGCAAGTCTTTAATTTATAGGGATCAAAAGTATCCTACATGTAGACCAATGATATAAGCTACAACCATACAAAATTAAATTTAAATCGGTCCAGACATATCAGAGAATAGCCTGTACAAACAGACAAACAGAGAAACCAAAAATTAACAAAAATCTAAATTATTAGTTCACTTCTTTTTGTACAGAAATTTGACTTCTACAGATTTTTTTATAAGTATATATAGATTTTGATATGTCCTGATTATTTTCAGATTTAGAATGTCTCCGGAGAAAATAGGCACGTTTCTAAAACAAAACAATATTGATGAAGTAAAAAAAAAAACTTTGTAGTTTACTACCCTAAAAATTATATTATTTTAATCTTACTTGTGTTTTATTCTAATGGCCACAACTGGCGCACAATGAGAGCCAAAAGTAAGGTGAATCTGGCCAGAAATGGCAAAAAGCCACTTTTTATTTTATTGCTTTTCTAAAAAATTATCTATTTGATGTTACTAAAAAAAATATTTTAAGCTTGAAATTGAGAAAAAATTAAAATACTTACTTGAATAATTTTTCAGCACATGGCTCAACACTGAAGATACGAGTTTTTTGTATTTTTACAAAAATCAATGTAACTTGAAAACTTTGGCTAGCATATATTGCAGTAATTTACTATTGCCTTGTATAGTATGCGGTAATATTTATGGGACATCCTGAATATTTTTAATATTTTGTTACAAAAATATGGTATTTAACTGTAAAGACTATAAATTAACAACGCTTCAAAGTAGAAAAAAAAAACAAATTTAAATATAACAAGTGGTAAGCATGATTATAATAATTCTTTTATTTCAATCTAATATAAAAATTAATAAAAATATCTTTAATTATAAGAAGACATTCATAATTAAAATCATAGATTCATTACCTATAAATTAATACAAAAATGTAAAATATTATCAAGATATAAAAGATTAACATGCTTTAAATAATTAAATACAAAAACATACTTTGTAAAGTAATAGTTATTAATGTCACATTTAAAACCTACGAGTATCTTCACAAAAAGTAAAAATTGCTTAATTACTACAACAGTACTGTAGGTATAACCATTACTATAATAAATGCTGATTCAATAGCACATACTCATAATATAGTAATATATTATAAGTAGTCAATTCACACTAGCAGTAACTACTAAAAATGGTCACATTTACTAAATTTTCATGTTTCATTTATATGTTTTTGTTTTATGTTCAATACAGATTTAGAAGAAACAAACACAGTCAAAAAAGCACAAGTTTAAGTAGATTATAGAGATAAATAGATAGATATAATCTAGTGAATAAAATTTAAATACTTTTACAACACTATCTCAGTATTTCTTAATAATAATAAATTTAGTTTCATGATTTTAATTTTTTTATCTAATGAATAGAAAAACTCTTTAAAAAAATATCTAGCCTATAGATTTACATTTATCGTCAGCATAATTCAAAAAATCACGTTTTGTTGCAATAGCACATTCTAATAGCATAATGCAATCTGCCTCAGCTCTATGGCATTCTTTTACTTTTTTATTTAGCAATTGTTCATAAACAGTGCATAATTTATAGTTAACTTTTGGAGCACTCTCCATATTGGTATTGGTAGTCTTTGGAGTATGATTTTCAGTTTTTTTTGCAACTTTATTTGGAGTACTCATTAATCGTTCACACAATTCATCAATCTCTTGAATTTCCTCTACACTTAGATCTTGCCATTCTTCACCATTGGAGACTCTATCACTCTCATCTAAAGAGCTTATAGAATTATGTACTGCATTAGTATAGTTATATTTTGGATCCTTCAGTATGTTTCTAAAAGCGTTTAAAGTGTCTAAACACATTAAATCATTAGGTAGATATTCATTTGCAGTCAAGTATTCTGATTGTAATATTTTAAAATCAAACCTATCTCCATTGTGGGCTACAAGGCATACTGGCTTGGGCTTATCCAGAAACGCATTTATACACTTTATATTGTCTTTAAAAATAGGTTGATTTTTTAAAAACTGGTTCGTCAACCCTGTCAACTTGGCAGCCGTTGTCTGTATATTTTTCTTTGGATTACATAGAAGCGACAATTTGTTTACTGCAGGTAATTTCCCGCTGTCCGTCTGTTCTATGTCGCTGCGAGAAACCGATATCAGCGTTATTTCAGTAACTTTTGCAGTCTTTGCTGGTATTCCTGTCGTTTCTAAATCGAAAAACACAAACGTTTGTATGATAGTCATCGTGTTTGAGTTATGTAAGGCGTGGCTGGCTACAAGTTACACGTTTTTTTTTATAATAAAACTAAGTAAGTACATAATACTTAAAAGGATGGAACACTGTACAGAATAAAAACTATATTATTTGTTCAATGAATCAATAAAGCAAGCATTAACTTAATTTAATGCCATTGTTAATTTTAAAATTTTATTTTGTATACAATACAATCAGAAACATCTCCAGACACGAACGTCAAATGAAATAAGAATGCTAACAGTGACAGCTTTTGATTTGACAATCGCACGTGGACTTCAATGTCAAATAAATTGACAAATGTTGATACTTGACATATTGTGTAGTTTTTTTAACCGACTTCAAAAAGGAGGAGGTTCTAAATTCGGTCGGTATTTTTTTTTTTTTTTATGTATGTACACCTATTACTCAAAGACGCCTGGACCGATTTCAAAAATTCTTTTTTTGTTTGAAACGGTATAGTCCCCATTTGGTCCCATTGCCATCATGATCTGATGATGGAATCCTGGAGAAATTGAGGGGAACTTTCGAAAAGTATATAGGTGTCTAGTGTGTTCATAAACTTTTCCATTTAATACTTTTAAGCACTACAATTTCATGAAAGTTTAAAATCAATCTGATGATGGAGCCATAAAACAGACGATGGAACTCCTCGGCGATTTACAGCAGTTACCTTGTGTTTGGGCTTGATTAATTTGTATTGATGAGAACTTTCCACATAGATAGGTTGTGACTGTCATTTAGGGTTTTGGTGATTAAGACCAAGGACAATTAAGGGAACTCCTTAACAGTTTACAGTAACTACCTTGTGTTTGGCCTTAATTAATTCGTATTGCTGAGAACTTTCTACCTAGATGAGTTGTGTCTGTTATTAGGGGTCTGATGATGAAGACCAAGGTCAATTAAGGGAACCCCTTAACGGTTTACGGTAGCTACCATGTGCTTGGGCTTGATTAATTTGTATTGCTGAGAATTTTGTACCAAGATGGGTTGTGACTGTCATTAGGGGTCTGATGTATTCGTTTGAGATGAAAATTTACACTAAAAATGCCTACTAAAAATACCGGTGATGTATTAATTCAAGCCATGTGAGAATATCTTATAGATTTAGATTTTGCAGATAGTGTTGTTTCATGTGGTCTTGTCAGAAATGGCTTAAATTAATACATCACCGGCTTAGCACCGCCTTCATACTGATCAGCAGGTAGAACATATTATGATGTTATTTTTCGCTTTTTAGTTTAGTGGGTACGTTTTTAGATTTTGAAGTCGGTTGTATTTTTTTATTAAAATTTTTCCACATCGCTTGAATAGAGCCCTTTTCATGTAAGTTGTCCCCCAGACGCGGCGCTAATTGTCATTTGGTAATGGTGGTCATTTATTATACGGGCGCTGCCAATTTTAGTTCAGGTTTTAGCCGCGGGACTTCTTTCATGAAAAGGACCACACACTACAGAGCAACATCCAATTATCATAACCAACGAGTCGTATAATATGGGGAATCTTTACCTTACTAATTTTAATAAACACTTTCTTTAATCTTTACTAATTTGTAGTAATCTGTGGAGTAAAGTAATTGGTGGAGTTGTGGGCTGTTATGTGTCTAACTTCATTTGTCGTCTGTGGTGTCAAATGTCAACTGTGGTCTGTTGGAGTTGGTTAGTCTGTGTGTGGCAAAAACCAAGAAAATAAAAATAATATCCAAAAAAATCAAATAAACATTTGGTGGGGTCATTAATATATATTTTAATAGTTAATTATTACACATAGCATTATTTTGAATTTTTTTCGGGCCTGTGATTGTAAATGTGTAATAATTATCAATTTATCAGTATTACTAAATAAATCGAACCGGCAACGAGAGGACACCTTTATTTAGCCATCCCCAGATTTTGATATAGATTCTAAAACCCATAGGGCCTGTACTCGGCGTTTTTTCCTCTCAAAAAGTTTGCTATAATCTGATAATATGTCTGAAGCTGAAATTACCACAAACACTGGTGATTCACCAAACGACCTCGTTGAGAACGGGCTCAATAAGTTAGTAGTGAAATGCAAATACTGTGGATCTAAAATATTGGACAAAAAGTTGGGAAAATACATCTTGCAAGAGGTAAATGAAATTATAAACTTGGCTAACAAAACCTCACCACTTTCTCTAAAGTATAATCTGACTCTAACATTTTCATTTAATATTTATTCTAAGATATTTAGATGGTATTTAAAGCACTCAATTTGATACAAATATTCAATTTCCTGGATTTTTCATTCCATATGAGACAAGTCCCTCAAGACATGGAATGATGAATCATGGGTGTAAGGTATGGAATTCATTAACACTACACCCTTGATCTCAAGTCTTAGCTTATTCAGGCAATTAAACAATAGGATTGTACAAAAGTATTTGGACTTTCTAATTTAATATTGTGTGTTTCTTATAATATATTAATATTCTTAGTGAGCAATTTCAATTAGTTGGGAAGTGGTAGTGAGTAAAAATAGAAACTGAAAGTCTGATATTTAATATTATCAGCATTTTAACATCACTATTTGGCCGGACCGCCTTATAAAATAGGGAATAGAGTCTAAAATTAGAGAGAGAGAGAGAGAGAGAAAGAGATTACAGACTATAAAATATCCTTTTTCTTCGAAGTACCATAGACAAGTAATAATTTATTTTTAATTTCAGAAAGAGCTACCACTGATGCAGCAGGACACTAGAAAGGAAGGAGAAATACAGAATGAAAAAGTCAACCAATTCTATCATGTGGAAAACATGTTCACTTTTGACAATATAGGTTTTACACACACAGTAGACTGTTACAAATATCTCAGCTGTGCGGATTGTGATGCAGGGCCTGTTGGATATTATGATATGAACAGCAAACATAGTTATGTTGCATTGTCTAGGATAGAACATGCTTAGAATTAAGAAGCTGCTTCACAGAATAACTGATATCAGCTATATATCATTATTGGCCATCAATCTCCTATTAAAAAGTGGATGCACAATCAGCGACCAAAAAATATCCCCGACTCAATTAGTGCCAAACACAACTTCTTGACACTCAATTCAAGTGATTGCATTTGCAAATTCAACTATAAACTCGATCCTTAAGGTCGAATTTGCTCTGAATTTAGGATTTTATTGAATATTGGACTATATTTTATATAGATATAATTTTCTTTTCCAATAATTCTAATACTGTCAAAGCAACATTGGCCAGTTTTAAGTGAAATTTTCTACATGATTGTGCATCCTTTTATTATTAGAGGTCAATGTTGTTGGCAAATTTTTGTTTTATCTTTTATACGTTTATGTTTAATTATAACTTGGCATTTGATTGCTATATGTCCTGATGTGCTGTTTTCTTTGTAAAAAGCAATTAAGGTGGTTGCATTTTCAAGGGAATCTCAACTCTTAGTCATGTTACATCACTTGACATTATAATGTTGAAAACTTGTTAATTACCCACAGCTAAGGCCTACCCTAGACCAGACCAAGTCAATTTAGGAATTGTAATCTCTTAAATTAGATACCAATACATAACTGGGCCTGATAACTAGAAATGGTTTAAAAAAGTCAAAAGATCAAAAGTTTGCATGCCTGTCGTGATTTTTGTACACAAGTGTGTGTGTGTGTGTGCCTATTCTTTCTCATAGTCTAAAATCTGTATTAGAAACGACCTTCACCCATCAGTTTAATGGATGAAAATGTTTTATATCACCTAACTATTCACAATATATTTTTAAACATCCTTATTTTGATATGAAACATTTCATCCATTAAGCAGATGGGTGAAGGTCATTTCTAATCTGCTACTATCATAGTCCAGATAGCTGACTGACTTATCAGGCACAGGACTAATAGCTTTAATGCTCTCTGAGCCACAAACCTCAGTTCTTAGGAGACTATCTATAGCACAACTAGCTAACCACCAGAACACTGAAATAGAAACATTTATGTACTAGAGACAGTCAGAATGGTATATTATATTGATTTAAAAGAGTGACCATAGTTCATATTAATAGAGTAAGTGATCGTTTATATTGTTCCAATCAGAATTTGTGGGCTTAGTAATATGTTGTTCTTAACTGAAAATCACAGCCTTATAATATTTTTTCTGTTATCATATTTTTTTTCTCTTAATCACTGTTTAAAATTAAGTTGTATTGCATTGTATGACCAAGATGTGATCCAGCAGTATGTACTTGATTTTAAGATTTTGCACTGTGGTAGTACAGGTACTACAAATTATTTAATTAAAACTCAATGTCTCTGTGTTAAGGGGTATCTAATGAAATAATATATTATTTCTTAAATTACCTTACAGTAAAGGTATATACATAATAATGACATTCCAACATTATTTTAATCTGAAAAACTACAGTAAGTAAGTTGTCATTTTATAAAAGAAAATGCTTACATGGTCATGAGCAGTATTTTCGGAATTGTCTATAGCTTTTTAAAACTTTTTAGTTGTAAAGTCAGTAGTAATAATAATTAAATGAACAATGTTGTATTTGTATGTATGCTATATTTTAAAAACATTCTAAAAGAATGTATTTTTATTTTTGAAAATAAATATTTTTTTCTGTATTTCTTGATTTTTGAATTTTATGATTTATAGAATAACCTAGTATATTTATTGCTATTGGTAAGTACCTACTGATATTTGACTGTTTAATATTAAGTTTCCGTGGTGTAGCGGTTATCACATCTGCCTAACACGCAGAAGGCCCCCGGTTCGATCCCGGGCGGAAACATAATTTTTTTTTTGTTTTGGTTAAGGACCTATCTTTTATAATATTGGAGTAGTTTTTTCTATTCCTATGACCTTAATCTGTATTACTTATTTAATTAAAAATTTTCAGAACGATACTCATAGCGCCATCTATTTTAGGCGGTAGTTAGTATTAGATTTAGTACATTGGTTTTCTGTTAGATGGCGTTGTACTAGATCTGTTTGGCAAAGTAACTTCTTTTCATTTTGTTTAATTAAATTAAATATTGGTTAGTTTAATTAGAGAGATTACACCTAAGATGATATAAAAGAAAGTCGTTCTGGTATTTCAAAATACGTAAGTTCTGTGTTTTCTCAACTAGGACTTGAACGGCTGAACCGATTTTAAAGGGACTTTCACTGCAAGTAAGAGGAGGTAGGTAGGTAATTGAGCAGAAATATATTTACGTACGTATAAACAGAACGTTTGTCGGTTCGGCTAGTACATACATAAAAAAAAAGGTCAAGTAATTTTTGTAATAACATCTTCAAAGACGAACAGTCGTGCCTTAACCCTTTATACCTTTACTAAATATAACATTTTTACTAAATTCCTTGTAAAAGTTCAATGGGTAGGTACCTATGCCTCTCCGTCGTCAATAATTTTCTTCGAGAAATTCAAAGTAGCTACCAACTATCGGTAACTTCAATCGAAATTGTTTATTGATTCATCTCCGAAGAGCAATCATAGCATTTCTCCGTCGTGAGGTCAGTCTGCGTGACCAATTTGTATGGAAATGTTATGGCATTTCTTTATAGAGAGCTAACTATAGATAAGTATGTTACGAGTAGTTTGAACTTTTACTATTCTTTTAACTTTTCGCACATTTTAAATTCCACCACAAATAATGCATTTCATTTTAACTTCCTATTAGCTAACTGTTGTAGGTAAGTGCCTATCTAGTACAATAAAATACTGTATGTATAATAGTGTATGTCTGTGATTTCAAAATAACTATGTTTTATCAAGTGTTTATATATAGTTATTTTCACTATACCAATACATAATCAAGCTTTATTTGTATTTTTATGTGGGCTGTTTTCTGGAGCGGCTGAACCGATTTTGAAGAGACTTTCACAGGTTGATTGAGTGCACGAGGGAGTAACACCACCAACTTCTCAAGGCTAAGAATTTAACTAAAAATTCCTGAGAAGAAAGTAAAAAAGATTCGAACCCAGGACCTCGTAACTCACAACAATATAGACTATAACTGGACCGACAAAGCAATTTACAGTTTGCAGATTACATAATATACTGAACATAATTTAAATTTCGTTTATTCTTTTGTCTGCACAATTTATGCAGTCTTTTACAAGTACCTACGAAAATCCGGTCAAGTTCGAGCAAACGGTTATGTGAATTGGTTCAGTAGTGTTAAGTGAGGAAGACGAATATTGTATTATTATATAATAGTTATTCATGATAATAATATTTTGCATGTGGGCTACTTATTTTAATGCAAAAAAAAAGCATGTAGCGAGAACTGTGGGATTAACAATGGACTGGTTTTAATTTCATAAAAGTGTATTTGATTATCTAAAAATTCTAAAACTCTAAAGCTTTTTTATTAAGGAAGCCTAGTTGGTCCACTGCTTAGAGCACAGAATCAAAATGCTTATCCAAGAGCTAGCAATAAAAACAATATCGTAAATTAATATAATACTTAATCAATAATCAAATACCAATAAAAAATACTCTATCTTATTTCTTTAGTTTTTGTGTGCAGTTTTTAAAATATTTAAAAACATACGACGCTTCGTGACATACTGACTCGACAATGTATTCGTTTTTGAATTTTGTATTTGGATTTTGTTTTTAATTATGTAATTGGAATGGCTACGACACCGTCATCTCTATCTGCCTATTATTCTTTAATCTGTGATTTCAACTAACATACGTCAAAATTAGTGAATCAGCCTGCTGGTCCTGGGGTGTGATTCCGCTAGTTTATACTCGTTGTGATGGAAACGAGCGATGTCACTTCGCTGTAACTTTAAAGAATGTAGGCCCCCTAGCCAAGTAGCATGTCGATTATCTTTCTACGATCGCTAACGCTACGAAGACTAGAAAGATGTATGGGAGTGACATTTGCTACCGACACGTCACGTCACGTGATCAAGATCTGTCATTTCCATACATTTTTCTACTTTTCAAAGCGTTAACGATTGTAGAAAGAAAATCGACATGCCACTTGGCTAGGGGGGCAGGGGTTGTAGTGGGTAAAATAGGCTGTACTCGTAACATATCGACAAATGCATGGCATCTTCGAATGTTTACATAATTACTCTGCTTTAAGGGCCTATAATAAAACATCAAACGAAAGTAAAAACTGTTTTTATTATACTTCGGTTAATTTCATTAGCATTTGTTTACGCATTTCTAAATAACAAAAGATGCAAATTAAATCGCGTTGTGAATAATTTATGGCCACAAATTGTTAATTACGGACTATTAGATTAGGTAGTAAATTCGTAGATTGTTCGTCTCCAGGTACCTACCTACTTTCAGTTAATTTTGCTTTAATTTTGTATTCGAATAAGTAGGTGTAGTAAGTAGTCCATTGTAGTTTATAAGACTACGTAACGTGGACCACAGACGACAAGTAACTATACAGCACTGTCTTAATGCCTAGTTCGGACTACTTTAGTATTTTAGTCGAGTATGAACGATTTTTGGGCTGTAAATCCAAAAATTGTTCGTACTCGACTAAAATACTAAAGTAGTCCGAACTAGGCATAAGCGCGCAAAAGTCACCAGTGAAAAAAAACGTGTCGTGTCGTGTCGTGCGACACATCAGAAGCCATCACGACATGTCTCACCACATAAGTGTAAACATTGGCAAACACAATGTATGATACATATTCTGTTCTGATGCGTCATGACTCATGACACTACACGTCAGACAAATATAATTCCGCCTTTATAGTTAATAAACTTTTTTCGATATTTTCACTGCCCATATACATCCCTATGCTCTTCGAACTATGTGGCCTGCCCATTAAAACTTCAGCTTCGCGACTCGCTGAGCTACGTCAGTGACTTTGGTTCGTCTGCAGATCTCCTCATTTCTGATTCGATCACGCAGAGAATCTTCAAGCATAGCTCGCTCCATCGCCCGCTGAGTGACTTTGAGCCTTAGAAGGCTCAAATGGACGTTGGGGTCCCAAGGTGCTGGAATGGCGACCACGCACCGGAAAGCACACTAAGTGAACCGAGGATATCAAGCAGGTTGCAGCGAGCCGCTGGAATCTGGATGCCGGCGGCTCGAGACCGTTGTGCTTGGAGGTCCATGTAAGATGCCTATGTCTATGTGATACCTATCTAAATTACGTCGTAAAAAACGCCTTAAAATAGCAAACAACCGGAGAAGTACCGAAAAACCATAGGTAAATAAATACATATTAAAACAAACACACTTGCTTCGATTTAAAAAAAAAGAAAGACTGCGATTTCCTCAGACGATATAGATTAGACTGCACTGAGACTAACCTAGTATTAGTACTTAGTGCACTTACTTACCTCTTGCGAAATAGGCTATTAGGTAGACGGTCAACAATGAGCTAAATAATCTTAGGTCACTCGTAATGTTAGTACATCAATCTCGAAGACCTAAATCGACATGTCAACGCGATTTCAAAATAAATGTAATATTAATATTGATTTTCTTTGAAGTTCCTTTAAAATAACCGATGAAGCCTACAATTTCATTAGGGTACTCCAAGCCCGTATTTTTTTTTGTTGTCGTTGGTTTTGCACTTCGGTGGGCCAGACTGGTGGTGGTTAGCCTATGTGGTTTTGGATCACGAGGTCCTGAGGTCAATTTTTGGGTCGGGCAATGATGTAAATAATTTGTTTTTTTTTTAATTTCCAGAGCTTAACTTTCCTGAAAATATTTCTTCGGTAAAAGAGTCTCGAAAAGAAAAGCTCAGTAATGTATCATTATCTGGTAATGCCCACCAACCTGCACTGGAGCAGCGTGGTGGGTCTAAGCTCCATATCCCCTTTCATCTAAGAAGGGAGGTCTGGCTCTAGTGGGCCGTTAAAAGAGTTTGTTAATAATGACAATACAGTCATCATTATTGTCCATGATATACCTAAGTCTGAATTTTACTGCAGATTTTAAATGGGACTATATTGGCCATAATTAAAAAGATTATGGCAAATATTCTTTAAAAACACATTAGCTCGTAGTTTAGTCAAAAGACTCACAAAAAAAGTCTTCATTGAGTCTTTGGTTTACTAACTACTCCATTTTCTGGAAACTGCCGAATGATAAAAAAGTTCCCAAACATTCATGTCTCTTGTTAAATAAAAAACAATATGTTTTTAAATAAGATCTATCACTATAGTTCATTTAATTTATCGGTTCTTAGGATAAAATATCAATTTTATGAAAAATAGTGACCACCGTGTCAGGGTTATAAGTTGATGTAACATTATGACCTTAGGCCAAAGTTGGTATAATTGTGAGGAAAAGTGGTTTATCTGATAATTATTATAATAAAATGTAATGAGTTAATTATTATTAAGCGCAATTGAATGAATTAAAAGGAAAAGTATTGTTGAAACTATTAAGATCACAATCGGCATACGTAAATAAAAAGATTTGCATGTATCATAATTTTGTTAGCCGTACAGTCGGATGTATCTAGCGTCGTAATGAATCTTTTTGTTTTGTAATATGACGATTACAAAACATAAATTTTCACTTGTGTTACTCGTATTCTAGCTACTAGTTACGAATTTAGATATTTTTCTTAGGTGCCCAATATTGCAGCTTTATCAAAATTATATTTTATTGAAGTATCTAACCATATCTACATATTTGGAAAGTCAGATTTTGTTTACCCTACTAATGGTTAAATTAGATTATGTTTCTAGTGATGAGAGTAGACTTCTGGTTCTTATTTAGTTTTATTCTTGTACTTACTCCGTCTTACTCTATTAGTTTATGTACTTAGTTCCTAGAATAAAAATGATTAATACTAATCTTTTTAATTGTATATTAATGTACCTATCATTAATATGAATTATGATTATGCAACCTTGAAAATTTTGAAATTTTCTAGTAAGTACGCATACTAGAAAATTTTAAAATTTTCGAATGTAAGTAGTTAAATTAGTTAAAAAACCGAATAAAGATCCAGTGATTATCTTCGAAAATACCACAGAGTTAACCTCTTTATAATATTAATGCCTATAGATATGTACTTTTTAACGCGATTATACTTAATGCATGTGCTAATAGTTAATATAAACCACAACAAAACATTACATTTGTCAAAGGAATACATTTTAGAATCATATGTTTGACGATTCTTTAGCAGAATTTGAGGGTCATAGGTCAATGAAACGACAGAAATAACACCTAGTATACTTAGGCTTACTTTAGTTTTATTTAATGATATACCTAAACCACCTAATCTGTCATTAATTTGTACCCAATTAGGTAAAAGTAGTAAAGAAGTAGCTTTAATATCCTGTAAAAATATTATTAAGTACCTAACTTTTATAGTGACGTAACTTGAATAAAATTTTGTGCTACCTATTATTGCCTTGATAGCCCAGTGGATATAACCTCTGCCTCTGATTCCGAAGGGTGTGGGTTCTAATCCGGTCCGGGGCATGCACCTCCAACTTTTCAGTTGTGTGCATTTTAATAAATTAAATATCACGTGTCTCAAATGGTGAAGGAAAACATCGAGAGGAAACCTACATATCAGAGAATTTTCTTAATGATCTGCGTGTGTGAAGTCTGCCAATCCGCATTGGGCCAGCGTGGTGGACTATTGGCCTAACCCCTCTCATTCTGAGAGGATACTCGAGCTCAGCAGTGAGCCGAATATGGGATGATAACGACGAGCTATTATTATTTTTTAAAACGCTCACTGATATGCTTGACTACGTTCATATATGTGTCTTCTATGCTTTATGCAAAATGTTAGCACGCCTGTATATGTAAGTAATGATAACAGTTCAAAGGCGTAACTAGACTAACTCGTTTACAAGCAATAGGTACCTGGCTATTTGGACACGCAAATCTAATGTTAGCCTTTGTTTAAAAGACCTTACAAGTTTGTTAGGTACTGAAGTTAAAGATCATTTTCTAATAAAAATTTCAATAAGAAATAGGACGTAATGGATAGATGGCTTTTGTTGAAAAAGCTTTTATGTCCTCAATGCATATCGCTTAGCCCCCTAGTTCTTGCTAGATCACCACCCGATATAGCAAGTATTAGTTACTTGTCTAGACGTTCAAAGAAAGAATCCTGAACATCGTGAGGTATTCAAGGCCTTTTTCTCGCTATAGTGAGATGAAAAAAATTGTATTGCGCACAATGTTGTTAAATACTGTTATAGATGTCGTCGTCGTCATCAACCCATATTCGGCTCACTGCTGAGCTCGAGTCTCCTCTCAGAATGAGAGGGGTAAGGCCAATAGTCCACCACGCTGGCCCAATGTGGATTGGCAGACTTCACACACGCAGAGAATTAGGATAATTCTCTGGTATGCAGGTTTCCTCACGATGTTTTCCTTCACCGATTGAGACACGTGATATTTAGTAATAGATGTATTACTATGTTATGTTATTGAAAATGAGGCGCTCAAAAGAGGAAATTTCCTCATCTCAATGTTAGTTGTGGTCAACAACGAACGTCATTTAAAAAAGAAATAATCGTCTACAATGTCGAGTTATGTGTTCAGGAAGTGTAAAACTATACAAAATTTTGCATGTTATGTGCTTTCAGTTTTGTAGCCTATTATTCGGATCACTTTTTGCGGTGATTTTGTAGGGACGTAACCGATCTATAGTATAAAATTATCATTGATTGCGCACGTCTCGCTTCGCTCGTGGTTCAACCTTAGAATCCTTCGCTTGCTCGCGCGTTCGCCGTAAAAATCAATTTTGCTACCTAGCATAACAAATAACTAATTCCAAACAAGCGAGATGAAAAATAATTTGGGATCGCCCCACGAGCCGCGACCTATACAAAAAATCATTTGAATACAAAGGTCCAAGAAAGTGACAATGTATGAATATATGAATTTTTTTAAGTCTAGTGAAAGTGAAGGTATTTAAGTAGAAATAACAATTATGTAATTATGGCGGATGATCTGCGTAGTCAGACAACTTGTTTGTTTGTAGCTAATTGATTATTATTATTATTGTTCAACCAAGTTCATGGGAGATTGTTTTTGAGACCAGAATCAGTATCAGAAAATTATATTATAAAAAATATCTATCGCATTCTCTTATTTGCGCATGTAAGCATGTGAAAATCTCGCTTTTATTAGTGAAAATATTATTGATAAACAGAATATGTTAATTATGTTTTACGAATAAATCGTTGGAAGTTTGAAAATTCGCGGTGTTAAATCCCAGTGCCTTGAAGATTTTGTACTGAAAGAAAGAAAGGTTCAATATTGTAAAGCCCGACCCAAGAATCGATCCTAAGACCTCGTGATCAGGAGCCAGATAAGCAAAGGCAGAATAAGCAAATGAACCTACGAATTAAAGTTGCTTATCTATCAAACTGATGTCAAATGTGCTTTAAAATAATCTCTATACCGACTCGTAAATCTATGTGAAGCCTTTCTTGATGAGTACTGTATACTAACAAAGAAATTAGGAATGAAGGTAGAAAACGCATGTCATTTCATAACTTATTTATTTTAAATTATGTATGGTTTGTTTATAAAATGTTATATAAAATATATTAACCATATCTAATTGTTCAAAGCTTATTAATCAAATTTATTTTCATTAATTTATGAACAATTTAATTATAATTATTATAAGGTGTGAAATGGCTAGTGATGTATTATACCCTTATTTTTAATTTGTTTGTTGGTAAACAGTACTCATTAAGAAAGACTGTATTATAGGTGCCATTTTTATGCCAGAGTTATGCCAATAGCGAAGAAAGTTTAATAAAAGTCAATAATGTGTATTGAAGCTTGGAGTTTTATCTACCTACTTTATATTGTCTATGTCAAACTATAATGACATAACCTTAGAATTACAAAGATTACAGGACACATTGCGTGTGTGCTAACAACAATAACTAATTTAGCACCTCCGCCCATAGCTACCTGCCAACTTTCAGTTTTTGGTTTGTTGTTATTGTGGACCGAGAACCTATAATGCCCAGATCTACCTCATTTTAGTAAGGCTGGAAATTTGTCAGCTTTGGTTCTACTATAGGTAAATCATCATCATCAGTAACAACCTACATTCGGCGGAGTGATGAGCACGAGTCTCCTCTCAGTATGAGAGGCGGTATGGTTAATCCACCACGCTGGTCCAATGTGGATTCGCAGACTTCACATATGTCGAGAATTAAAAAAAATCTTAGGAATACAGGTTTCCTCACGATGTTTTTCCTTCAACGTTTGAGACACATGATATTTGATTTCTTAATATGCACATAACTGAAAAGTCCACATATACAACCTTTCAGTTATGTGCGTTTTAAGGACCCTGAACCGGATTCAAACCTACGCCCTTTGAATCGAAGGCAGAGTTCCACTGAGCTAACACAGCTCTCAGTATAGGTAAGTACGGTAGCCAATTATGGAGTTTGGACCGTGATAGTTTTAGAAGGAACAGGTTTTAAGGGTCATATAAAAATTCAATTAATATCCATTTCATTAATAACCAGATACTCAACAATTGTCGAAGTGTAAAACGTATGTAATGATATCTCCTCCGGGATGATGTGGAATCATTTATCTAATCGTCAGGGCCTAAGCATCGTGGCAACCCTTCGCTAGAGACTTTTAAAGTTTTCATTAAAAAAATCTTTAACTATGACTTACGAAGTTTCCGCTAAGTGACTGTCGATTGGGTATAAGATTTCCCATATCATGCCGAAAAAAATATACCTACAGATAACTCTTCACACCTGGACGGGTGAGGGTTTCCTTGAAATCTTCTAAAACCAGTCCGAAGACTGTTTTGGAAGGTAGTATGGGGTTCGCCCCATAATTTGGACAAACTTTTAGCCTTTTTAAAATAAGTGTGTCTGGCCTTCGCAAGCTTTCGGACTATTGTAAATTCCGGAAATTGTGCGGTTGTGCGGAAAACTGTTATGTGTTGTAGTTAGGTACCACTATTCAATGTTTAAACACACAATCGCATACAAGATAAGCTTGTTAGAATTTGTACAATCATATTAGCTTCAATTAGCGTACCTAATCTTTTTAAAAGAATTGTGCGTGCGACTACTATCGCCATTTTATATCTTTGCCCACCTTGAATTTTTGGGTTTGGTTCACACATCAATATATAGATGAGTAAATAAAATTGAAATGTCTGTAATGTGATATCAAGATAGCTCTGTTTTCTCAAGTGCTTTTAGTTATTTACCTGATACCAAAACACAAAAAATATTTCTTTTTCAAATTCTTGTTCTATCTGACATTCTGTTTGTCTGGGATAGTCTATGTAAAGGCTAGACCAACAACATATACTTTTAATCCCGGAAAATTGCATGGTTCCCGCGGGATATAATGACATTGTTTAATAAGGATTATTTATTGATTAAGGAACCTTAATAATCATCATCATTAACAGACGATGGACGTCCACTGCTGGACAAAGGCCTCTTGCATGGACTTCCAAACAAAACGATCTAGAACCGCCAGCATCCAGCGGCTCCCTGTAACCCGCTTGATGACGTCGGTTCACCTAGTCGGTCGACCAACACTGCGTTTTTCGGTGTGGGGTCGCCATTCCAGCACATTGGGACCCTAACGTCCATCGACTCTTCGAACTATGTGCCCTCCTCATTGCCACTTCAGCTTCGCGACTCGCCTATGTCAGTGACTTTGATTCTTCTCCGGATCTTCCCATTTCTGATTCAATCACGCAGAGAAACTCCAAGCATGGCTCGCTCCATCGCCCGCCGAGTGACTTTGAGTATTTTTAAGGGCCACAGTTAGCGACCAGGAACCTTAATGAAAGGCAATTTCGAGAAGCTTAGTACTAAACTAGAATGATAAATATTTTTGAACATAAAAGTCTGCTTCATGTGTGCGTTAGCTAATATAGTCCATTGTGTTAATTGTGTGAGTTATAATAAAAGTCGTTGTTAAATAATAATTAAAAAGAGTATAAACGAAATTAATGTTCATAACTATGAATACCATAACAAGTAAAATTTACTTAATTACGATTTAATAGTATAATAACTGAAATCTTTAGGATTGTTTATTAAGAATTTGAAAGTTATTGTTGGAACGCTAAAACGATTGTGATGTTTGGTGAATTACGAAAACTTATATGATTATCTTGTGTTTAATAATAATAGGCTGACCTGGATTTTTTGCATACAAATTTTTCCATTTAACGGAGAAATATCTACGTACAAAAGATAAAAAATTGCATAATAATTATATTAATTTGGATTTATGTTCGCCATAGACATCACTTAAACATCATAAAAGCAACCATTAGAACGTACCTCCTTACTTTACGTTGATGTTTAACTGAGCGTCTATGCTGTAACAAAGTATGCTGTTTGCTGTAACAAAGGTATCAATTAACTTATTAAGTCGTACAAATGACTTCTCTGCATAGACCATGATAAGACAATGTTGTTATCAACCCATATTCGGCCCACTGCTGAGCTTTAGTCTCCTCTCAGAATGAGAGGGGTTAGGCCAATAGTCCACCATGCTGGCCCAATGCGGCTTGGCAGACTTCACACACGCAGAGAATTAAGAAAATTCTCTGGTATATGCAAGTTTTCCCAGGATTTCCTTCACCGTTTGAGACATCTGGTAATTAATTTCTTAAATTGCACACAACTGAAAAGTTGGAGGTGCATGCTCCGGACCGGATTCGAACCCACACCCTCCGGAATCAGCGATGTCATATTCACCTATTTCCGTGGGTCCAAACATAGTAGTCGATAGGTGACGATGTAGTCAAAAGGAACGCATGTAGCTATTGGCACGCTGAATAGCTTGGCGATCTTTGCCGGTAGGCCGATAACAAGCTAGCAGGGGCGGTGGTTCCTTAATACCTGATTACCGATTTAAAAGGTAACCCGTTAGGTTACCTTTTAAAATCCACGAGATTTACGGACGTAAATGATTTAACGTACTCAGCCAAAAACACATTCAGACTAAACAACCACATGCACGGATTACCTACAAAAAAAAATCAGTCTTCGCTACTGCAAGCTAGTTACTAATAATATAGATTGGAACTGATTTGTACAAAGAAAAAGTTTCCTGAACTGGATCAAGAGCTATCTGAGTTTCCCTGTAGAGCCCGCAGCCCAATATGCACTTTATGTGCGGCAAACGATTTTTTAATGGAAAAGTGCCACATTTCCTTCTGAAGTCGTATATTTCTAAATGATTTTCCCTCCTGATACCAAAAAGTTGGCATACAAGGACCCCATACTCCATAGCCAAACAATAAACATACTAATGACCTGGGCCTGTAGCCACGTGGCACGTCGATTCTACGAGTATTTCTACAAACGCTAACGCTTCGAAAATTATAAAAATGTATGGGAATGACAGATCAGATCGATAACTTGATCACGTGACCTGTCGATAGCAAATGTCATTCCCATACATATTTTAATTTTCGAAGCGCTTGCGATCGTAGAAAGAGAATCGACTTGCCACTTGGCTACAGGCACTGGTCAAAGAGAAGGGAAAAATTATCTCATTTAATTTCATAATATTATAATAATTAGGTAACCGATTGCCATTAATTAACCATTGGTTTTATTACACTTGGTTCTATAATCCTATCTATTTCACATATTACGTCTTTGCTGTGAACCCAGAGTTTTAAAAACAAAGCTTTACAGCCTTGACTCTGTTTCAATGCGGCAAATTAATTTTCCAAAATTGATAATTAAACGGCGTTGTTACAAACGATATGTTGGCTCGTTCTTTCACATGGTCGTTACGCGCTTTGAGAGCTTCCAATGTTTCGATGTTAGGGATCCGTTTACATTTTAACTTTTAAGTGATTGAATTTTTTTACACACTCGAAATTATAGATAAGTATACGGATTTGTGTGTTTGTAAACGTTTCCTTTAATGGATTAATAAAAAAATTAAAATTTTTCTCTTTTCGAGTTTTTTAAGAAACTGTAATGTAATTATTGAAAAAAAATTACAAACATACCTGTGATCCATATAATATTTGAAAGTTCCCCTCAATTTTTCCAGGATTCCATCATCAGATCTTGACATGATGGCAAAGGCATGATGGCAAAGGCATGATGGCAAAGGCATGATGGCAAATTTGAAATCGGTTCTGGCGTCTTTGAGTAATCGGTTTACATATATAAAAAATACCGATCAAATTGAGAACCTTCCTTTTTGAAGTCGGTTAAAAAGAAAACTGGTAATACAATTCAGTGTGTGTCTACACAAATCTCAAATAACATTAAATCTTTGAATAATAATGTCCTTTTTCACGGAAATTTAGCTGGAGTCAGCCTTTATCTTCTTAGAAGTTATTGATGTCCGCGACTTGGTCCACGAGAAAAGCAGTGTAAACTTTCATCCCTTTTTAAACACAATATATTTTGCATTTTAATGCCAGTCGATGTACCAATTTTTGTGAATATAACAAGAAAAAAACAAAATAACCTCAATTTAACCCGCTAGGGATGAAATTTTCATAATTAGGTATTGAAACACTTCACGTATTAACATAATGGCTATAAACCATTTTGTATAATATATAACTTAAAAAATGACCGTTTTGTATTTTTAGACGGTGGTGATGAGGTGGTGGTCAGGTCATTATAAAGGTCTATATGTTTGTAGATATATAAGATCCTTTATTAACCTATGAGATAACCTTTATTTCTGTTGTATAATATGGGATTGAGTCAAATACCCCTCAGACAGTCTGACATTCTGTGAGTAGAAGAAGAGCAAGAATTAGATAGATAGATAGAAGATATACTTATTCATACAAACATATAAATGACTAGTGAATATGACAACAGGCGGTGGTCGAACCCCGTAGGCCTCAAAATGAAAAACAAAATTCAATTTACAAGCACTTTTGACCAATCAAAGTAGAGTATTTGTAAAGACTCTAACGGGTTCGGAAGGCACGAGTTTTATTGTACGGAACCAGTTGCATTATTAATGAATATCAAGATGAGCCTCACAGATAATGTTATTAACAAATTGTCTTTTGTTGCCCGTATTGTAAATGGTCTGACAGGTTGCGAAATAGCGACGTCTCAATAGGCAACCCCGCTCATTGTCTCATTTACGAAATAAGACGCAATGGTCTATTTGATGTAATTAGAGAAATAGATGTTTGTGCGAAAATACAAGAACTTGGCTACATCGGGCTTATTCACATCTACAGGGTGATTCGGTCTTTAGTGCGGATATTTTTTTTCGTGGTTCTGTATCATTAATAGAATATAAATCTACAAACAGTTCAATACATTTAATGTAATTTTTTTTTTAATTTATGTCTCTAAAATAACAAAATAATGTACATATTATTACTAAACAAGATATATTCAGCTTAAAAGTGATCTGGTGACGTCCTTTAGGTATCAAACGAAAATAAAATAAATGCACAATAGGGTGACCCTAAAATTCTGTTCAAAAGTAAATAACTTTAGCTAACGATAATTTTGCTATTTTTGAGTTAAAAAAAAAAGAAAAAATACGTGATCATTAAATTTTGTTTATGTACAAAATTTAAAAATATCCGCACTAAAAAAATTTTCTTCCTGTATATCTATACTTATAATAAATCTGTACAGAGGTCATTTCTGTACATTAAAGATATTTCCAAAATAACTATCAGGGGGTTATTAGTGGTCGATACTGATGCCATAAATGCAATCAGTAAAATTTTTGTCTGTATGTTCGTTATAGAAACAAAAACTACTCAACGGATTTTAACGAAACTTGGCACAATTATTCTGCATACTCCTGGGCATGGACGTAGCCAGGTTTCTCTCTAGGGGTCAGCTATACTTAAATTATTTTTTTTATTTTTATTATTATTGATTTAGCGTTCCGGTACGATGCTGTGTAGAAACCGAAAGGGGTGTGGATTTTCATCATCCTCCTAACAAGTTAGTCCGCTTCCATCTTAGACTGCATTATCACTTACCATCAGGTGAGATTGTAGGCAAGGGCTAACTTGTAAAGAATAAAAAAAAAAATAATAAGTATTAATTACAAATTGATACTGTCCGACCGAAACTAGTTTTGTGGTCGAAACCAAAACCCAATTTCAGTTTTAGCCTCAGTTTCGTCCAAAACAGAAACATCTACATAAGGTCACTTTTTCGTATCGAAGAAACAAAGTTAGTTAAATCTTTGAATATCTTAAAATTTAGTATGAAACACCATAGAGCGACCGCTTATCTAGAGGGGGGCAGCTGCCCCTCCTGCCTCGCTACGCCCATGCTCCTGGGCAGGTTATAGTATAATTTTCATCACGCAACGACCAATAGGAGCAGAGCAGTGAAGGGAAATGTTGGGAAAACGGGAGAAGTTACTCCATTTTTACAGCGATACTACTGTAAGGGCTGGATTAAAGGGCGGATGAATATGTATAATGTATTTAATATGTATCTATACTTAATATTATAAAGCTGAAGAGTTTGTTTGTTTGTTTGTTTGTTTGATTGATCGCGCTAATCTCAGGAACTACTGGTCCGATTTGAAAAATTCTTTCAGTGTTAGATAGCCCATTTATTGAGGAAGGATATAGGCTAAAATATTTTATCCCCGTATTCCTACGGGAACGGGAACCACGCGGGTGAAACCGCGCGGCGTCAGCTAGTAATGTATATTCTTCATGCGACGGATTTAAGAGCTTGTGTTAAGGGCCTTGTTCTTGAAAATGACATCGGTCACTACAACACTACAAGTATGCAAACTATACCCAGGCCATACAGATATCAAATACATTGGAAAAGATATAATAAGAACTCTAGTTTATGAAAATGAAGGTTAAATTATTGTAGGGATTTTGGGGATTGTCATAATATTTTCCAGTTATGGGAATCAAACTCACGACCTTGGATGCAGAAGTCAGGGTCAGTGCCCTCTGTGCCACTTGGTCATCAAATAATAGTTGCCATGATTCAATTCATAAAATTAAAGCTGTTATCTAGCGATTGCGTTAGTTGTTTATTGTAACTCAAATATATGCAATAATCTAATAAACAAACTCCTGTTATAAACTATCTAAGAATAAAGTCTATTTTTCATTTAAGAACCTCCAGCATTTTCCGTTTATGAAAGACTAGCAGACGCCCGCGACTTCGTCCGCGTGGAAATCGATGTAAACTTTCAACCCTATTTCACACCCTTCTATTTTTATCATCTTTATATTAATAAATAGTCCCCTTATCATTTTACAAAACTATAACTCAAAACATTAACGATATTAAAAAACTTCAATCCCTTATACAAAATCCTACCCCTGAAGGGTTACAGGGGTAGGATTTTGTATATATGTATGTAACATTATTTTTAGTATTTTTCTGGTAGTTTACCTCTGGTCTGGTAGTAATATAACCAATTTTTCAAATGTATGTATAATAATGAAGGGCTTTCCATTCAAACTTCAATCTGTTTCAACTCCTTGTGGTTTAATTATCGCGACAAAAAGTATCCTATAACCTTTTACGTATTATGGTCTCAAATCGTGCTGTAACATTTGAATTCATACAGTAGTTTCCGTAATGCCCAGTCAACAGAAATACGGACAGACAGACATACAAACAAAAAAATAAATTTATATATTGGCTTCAGTATTGATGTAATGCCCTCCAACTAAAATAATCAAAATATATTTAAGGTATAGAATTTGACCTGTTATATATTTACGAGTATTATAAGTAGATATAGACTTTTTACTACTAATGCTTACATCTATTCTTGCTTGTCTTATTCTGTCTTAAAATATAGTATTTGAATGTCATATCCATAATATTTCTTAAAAGCATTTCATTTCATGTCAACTATAATAATCAGATACCACATAACGATACAACATGGCACTAGAATTAAGAAACAAAATTGTGATTCCATTACCAGATAAGCTTTTAGCGATATTCTCGTAATTCTTGTAAAATAGATCTTTTCAGTCGAGTAGACAAGTATTTAGTCACGTTGAATTACCAGCTTAAATTAATTACCAAATTCATTTCATTCAGCCCCCGAACTGTGTGAAAATGACGCCATTATTAAATAATCCTATACGCAGAGCTAAACATTACCAAATGGGGGTCATGTCAAAATGGTGGTAATGTCTCCAAAGAGGTTATAAGCGTGAACTATGAAACGCACGCGTACATTCTCCTCCAATACCCAGAGCCGGCAGTGCATTCCTTTTAAAAAAAAAACGGTTCGTTCCATTCGTTCAGAATTTGAATTTATTATTCGGAGCATTTAAGGATTTTGTGAAAAAAGTGATGTGTATTCTAATTTTTTTTTTAATTTTTTAGCGGTGATTACAGTTCAGGAACAAGGCTTTCAAGGTAAGGGATTTTTAACTTTCTTGGCCTGGAAAATAGATCATAAGTTTAAGTCAGTTTTTTAAAAAAAGTGTAGGACTTTGTTTAGTTAAATCGAATACTTCAAAATGTGATTTAAAATATACGTAAAGCATAACTTTAAATATTGAAAAATAAATTAACGTCTTTTTTATAATTATTGAAGGATTAAAATTTTTCAGTAAGTAAATAGATTTTTAACACTTTTGTGTATATGTATTATCGCTGATTTTATTTGTCGATTCATTAATACTTTTAATTAAGTATAATATCAGATCATTAACCTCATAATCCTACTAATGTTATAAACGCGAAAGTTTGTATGGATGTTTGTGTGGATGTTTGTTCTTAAGTTCGTTTGGATGTTACTCTTCTGATTTGGCTGAAATTTACAACGAAGATAGGTTAATACCCTGGATTAACTCATAGGCTACTTTTCATCCCAGAAAAATCCATGGTTCTCGAGGGATTTGTGAAAAACTGAATTCCACGCGGACGAAGTCGCAGGCGTCCGCATGTATAGTAATAATAATGAAATATTGTATTCATTTTTGTACCTAGTATGGTTTTTATGGTATATGAGAACTTATACTATAATGTATAGTTTTACTGTTTAAGGCAGTAATAGACGCATATATCAGCAGCACTATTAAGAAACTGTACCATGAGAACGACATTACAAATTACAATGCACATATTTTTTACCTTATTATTGCGGATTTTTTAATGTTTTATTTTATTTTGTTTGAATGCACGTAACTTTTATACAATAACAAAATAGTAGTTATAAATTGTTCTAATTTTGAAATGTTAAGCAATGCGGTAGCGAAAATGTTTTAAGTGTTGACTTGGTCATCATCAAATCAATGTCACATAGGTCAATGTATTGATTTGATTAGTTTTGCGGTTTTAATAAAAAAGCTGATTATATTAAATTTTGTCTTGGTTACAATATTTATCTTAAAATTAAGATGGTATGAAGTAAAGTGGTTAATTTTCGTGTCTATAAAACAAATATGAAGATGCTGTCATCTTCATATTTGTTTTGAAGAAATACGGTTCAATACATGTCGCTTTCTCTGTTCCTCTGTTTGTTAAAATCTTTAAAACTACGCAAAGGATTTTGATGCGGTTTTTAGAATAGATAGAGTGATTGAAGAGGGAGGTTTAAACATTTAATAACATCCATGGTTCCCGCGGGATTTGTGAAAAGAAAAGATTTGTAATATTTTCTTTTTCAAGGAAAAACGAAACATCTGGAACCTTCTCTAAAAATATCATTTTGTACCCATCCAAATTAAATCAGTAGTTGTAAAGCAAATATGAGCACACATATATATTAATTAGGTACATGCATATGGGTTGAACACCGGACCCTCTTTTATGAAGTTGTCTTAAAAGAGATTTCCCTTTTATCTTAAATTGAGAGCATTTATAAATAAAACTAAAGTAAAAAATTAGTAAGATTACTATGTCAGGTTAAAATCAATAGGTCATTAGGAGACCCTAGCCTATTTGTAATAGGTCATTATGAGTCAATATACCGTTACAAAAATGATGGATTGAAATTTGCAGGATTACCTAGTAAATAATAATTATTATTATTTATTTACGTCCGTGTAAAATTCAGTTTGTCACAAATCCTATAAGCCAGGGTATAATCCATCTCCATTTGAAATTTCCGCCAAATTCAACCAACAATTTTTTTTTTACAACAACAAAACACCAAAACAGTAATAACAAAAAGCAGTTTTTGCGTGAGAGACTAAAAAACATCTATACTATCTAGTGTTTATAATACAAGTGATAATATACAAAATAATTACATAAAAATAATTGCCGGACTAATAAGAATGTACAATGAATCCAGTTACTGGAAGAATAAAATTTTATTCGTATGGTACGGTAATCACTTCGATAGCTTTACCCTATGAACGTGACCTATAAATTGGATCACGTCTATTTCCGAAACACGTATGGAGTCACGCATGGTCGTTAAGTCACAAGAATAAATACAGGATCAAATGCACTTCCTAGTGAAAGGACTTTCGTGTCACAGATGATATTGTCACGATTCTAATTTTCCATATGTTATTTAACTATTCTGTCTCACGATTTTTAATATAACATGATATCGGTAGACTTATATGATAATACTAGCGGAATTCTACAACTTTGTCCGTGTGGAATTCGTTTTTCTAATAATATAGATATAATCAATGATGTTAAATATTGTTAGATGTGTTACTAGGTCATGAAAAATGAGGCGCTCAAAAGAGGAAATTTCCACATCTCATTGTTAGTTGTGGTCAACAACGAATGTTATTTATAAAAATAATACCTAACTATCGTCTGTTCATATCGTCTGTTGTGTGTACATACAACTCAACATTGTAGACGATAGTTAGATTGTAATACAACTCGGAAGTGTAAAAACTATATATACATAAATAAATAATGGAATTAAAGACAAAATGCGCTCAGTTTTGTAGCCTGTTATTAGGATCACTTTTTGCGGTGATTTTGTAGGCACTTAACTGATCTATAGTATAAAATTATCATTAGGTAGAATAGATTAAAAATCTAACCATTTCTAGTTAAATCACAAAAAACAGGGCCTGTAGACATGTGATCCACCGATTCTCTTTCTACAAGCGCTAACGTAACGTAGCTTCTAATATTAGTAAAGATTTAAAGAGTTTTTTTTTATTCCTATAGGTTAAATAGGGGTTAATGAACTTCATTTAGGCAAAACAAGCTTCACGATTTGACTCACATGTACTAACATCGCAAATCAAATAAAAGCTCGTAAAAAGTTATATGCATAAAACAAACCTTGAACCATAATCGTCTTTTGATTAAAAACAACCGTTTAAAATTTTTACTCATACTTTCACAGGCTAGGATAAATGATATAATAGCCTAGTAAAAGTTGCGTGTAATTATCTAAAAAAAAAAAAATATCTAACCATTAACGGAATCAGCGAAAGTGAATTCTGATTTCCGTAAAATTTTTAAACGTTACTCAGTTTTAAAACGTTTTGATATTGTAATTAGTAGACATGTTAATTTGCGGAGATTTGATGACCTCTCCGTATTTGGTAATGCTGTGGTCTTCAACTGATGTTCTGTGCTAGATTTCCAGATCGGGTTGGCTTAGGATTTTTATATATTCTTGAGTAGGGCAGGCAGTTGATGCACTAGATGTCTTCCATTGTGTGTCCCTCTATATATAAGTGAGCTGAATGAGAACAAAGAAATTATTGTGTGCGAATCAATGACTCTGTGTCTGATTGGTGCACAATTTCTGCCGGCGTACCGCAAGGTGGCGTGTTATCTCCTCTTCTTTTTTTCCCTTTTTATAAGATCTATTATTCTTCAATTTATCTCTCTCTATCACTTGTATGCAGATGATCTCCAATGAGTTAAGATGATATGAGATTGAGGTGAGTTACAGTTTGGCTGCACGTATTGACTGGGATAATACTCCTCACGTAGTTTTTGATGGAACGCGTGTGCAAATTTAGTTACACGGTTAAAAATCTCGGAGTTACTTTTGACAAGTATTTTACTTGGGCCCCTTAGACAATACAATATAGTATATTTATTCTTCTTCTTAATTAAAAAAAAATGTTAATTTTGTAACGCACGGATTTTGAAATTGCTTTAACCTTCGTGTGCTCGTTTTTTTCTTTTCCGCTCGGTTCTGGTGCCCCCTAGACGGTATGCCCTAAGGAATTGCTTAAATAGCGTATTGGGTAATCCAGGAATAAGGGCAGGTAGGGATTGGCAACGGCCGTAGTAGGCACCCTACCGGCAAAGAGTAGCCGTACCGTAGCTAGTAATATAGGCTTTTCTGAAAAAGGGGGGGAAAGGTAGACACTTTAAATGAAAGCGTATTATTAAAAATTTGAATGTTTTCCACGCAATAAGATATTTTCCAAAACAATCGTGCTGTGAAACGTAAACAGTGTTTCAAAGATCAATGATAGAGTCATTCTCTATCTTTAATCTACTCTAGCGTGGGCCAAATTGTAATGTTTAGGCCAGAATATCGATAATAATCATTTCAAAATATATAATGATAGATTCGGCGATTTCAATTTGATACTTCAAAATTTATCACGATCAATCGTAAATAAAAAACGTGTGCACAATTTTTTTTTATTTATAAGACTTATTATAGGCAATCTAATCTTTCGCAATGCATTTAGTACTTGCAATATAAATAGCTGTCAGTGAGTCTTCAAATATGAAGAAGTTCTATATCCTTTAACTGTGTCAAGGCATCATTATAAGATACCTTAAATTTTGTCATAACCTATGGTCATCAACATCATTATTCTGTCTAGTTATTTTGTCGTACCTAATTTGCATTACGCAATCAATGTTAGTTATATTGATGAGAGCTTTTTGTGACAGAACTGGTCTGTGGAAGTTTACTTCTTCTTATTTGAGTCTTTTAACACCTGGCATTTCGCCGAAACAAACTTTTCCAGGTGGATCTTTCGCGGACTGCTTTTTTTGCTTTTGAAATATGACCAATATTCCCATTTCCCTCCAACTAGTCGGGAATTCCTGTATTAAGAGTGGGTACGACAATAAACCTACGGAGCGGGGATCGAACCACCATACCTCTGTGATGAGCCTGACCGCTCTTACCGTTGAGCTATTGAGGCTCTAAAAAAGTTTCCTCTCTTGAGCGTGATCCAAAACAGACCGGTAGCCTTTAACTCCGCCAAAATGAACCGCTTCCATGATACCTTTGGCTTACCACGTCTTCTCTTGCCGCCACTAAGACTTGTGAGGATTGCAACTCCAGATGATCGGCGTAAGACATGCTCTATCCAATCCACTTTCTGCGTTTTATTTGATCGATAATTAGGGTGGGTGCAGAGAGGGATGATTAGAGATTGTTGCAGGCCGAAAGACGCCGAATATGTTTCGGCGTAGTGCCAGTTTCCGTGATAGTACGGAAATAAAATATAGCCTATGATACTAACAAATGCGACTTTTACTGGTAAAAAAAAAATTTCAAAATCAAGATCCAGAGATTACCCCTACATTATAACAAACATTACCTCTTTATAATATTAGTATCTATCGATTATAATATTTTTTGTTATGTTATTTATTGTATGTGAGTACATGTCATAAATTACTATTTTGTGATGTCAAAATTTGGTAAATTACATAAAAGAATTTTATGACATTCATATAAATTCTTGCATAAACATTACACATACACAGGTCAAGACTCAAGCTATGGTTCTGAATTGTTATTGGAATTAAACGTTGTAATAGCTTCAAAGCTTGCACAAAAACAATCTAATGAAAGACCGTTATTTTCTAAATCAAATACGCAATACAGCTTTTAATGCCGATCGTTAATATTAGATACATTAGAAATAACGATAATGACTAGCCAAGAGAAATATTTTGTAACGTTCAAGACTCAAGTTGATGTTCAAAGGTTATGGGCTAGCTAAGTGGAGCTACAAATATGAAAGGTCGAAGGATGTTTAGTGGACATTGCGAAGCTAATTCATATATACAGATACAATACAGTGAAGGTAAAGTGACTGTTAACACATACAGATTATATTTTGCTGACTTTCAAAAATGGTAGCTGATTTGACACGTGGTTTAATTTATCTTATCTAACTGTCAACTTAATAACATTATATCCAAATAATAAATAGTATAAATGGTTTTCATTAATGTATTGTATTTATAGTTACGTTACATTGGTGTTTAACTTAATTGGGGTGCAGTGCAGGCAGGTCAGTTAAGATACTTAATCCATTTTATTTTATACGATATTTTCATCATGAGCAAAGAGTGATGTAGATACTATCAATTTACTAAAATAACTTTAACATACTCATATCTTCGGTTGTTAAATTTAATTTAATATATCAAGCCAAGATAAATTTTGCTTTTATTCCAAAGTTTTATTTGTAGTCACGGAAAAATATGAACTAGTTGTTTGGCTGTTATATGCAAGAGATACAAATAATTTACTAGAAATAAAAAAAGGTTTTTTTTAAATATCTCATTAATTATATAATAAAAGAATAAGGCATCTATCTAAGAAAAGGCCGTAATTTTTATAAACAAAATGTTGTAGTAACTATATTTAGTTTCAATATGATCCAAGTCGACTAAAAATATTATGTAGCCCTTAATAAGTACAATTTATTTCTGGTCATGTATTTATTATCAACATACAGACGATCTACCTGTTCAGTATCCAATGATTTAATGAAACTTTGTTTTTGCTGAGAAGAAGCGACTAGAAATTCAAGTTAATCAAGTACGTAATACCAAACCTGAAGCTAAAGGTTAGGGAACAGCCGCAGTACCGGTGCCTAGACCTAGAACTTTCCCCGTGACCCGTAGTTTCACCGATGTTTATCAATAATCACATTGTTTATGGCTCACTAGCTTATGCATGCGGGTTCATGTGCTGAGAATTTCGGATGATTTTTGTTTTTTTTTGATTATGACACTAAATACTGCTGCCTAAAAATATCTTTTTTCAATTATAGGACAAGCTAACCCTTGTTTGTGAACTCATTTTATTTTAATCATCATCATCATCATCGTCATCATCATCATCATTAACAGCCGATGGACGCCATTGCCATTGCTGGACATAGGAATCCAAACAAAACGGTCTCGAGCCGCCAGCATCCAGCGGCTCCATGCAACCCGCTTGATGTTCTCGGTCCACCTAGGGTCCACCAATACTGCGCTTACCGGTGGGGGGTTGCCATTTCAGCACCCTGGGATCCCAACGTCCGGCTCTTCGAATTATGTGCCATGTGTGAATTACCACTTCAGTTTTGCGATTCGCTGACCTATCTCAATTCGCTCTATAGCCCGCTGAGTTACTTTTGAGCGTTCTAATACGTCTAAGAAGTACTTAAAAATTTATTCTAACAAGCCTCTGACGGTTTCTACGCAATATACTGGAACTTAGTGATAGCGGTCTTTGCCGGTAAGGTGGTAAATAGTTCGACCGAAGTTACTACCAAAAGGAAACCTGAGTAAATTTAGAAAATATTAACCTGTGCTGGAAATCGTACTCAGGAGTTCTCTGTTGAAAGCCATAGCCACCAACTGTGCTACAGAGAAAATATATGTTTCTTTATATGTTTGTCTTATATGCATTCTCTACCAATGATTTGATAGAGGGAAAGTTTAATTTCTGATCCACACATACGGAAACATTTCTAATTTAGTGCAAATAATTTACAATACGTGTAACTCGTTCTATAAATAGTTTCTTGCATCGTGTGGGGATCAGGCAGTTTTCTATAAACATTAGATACAAAGGACATGCTAGTCGCAACTTAGTAAGGACTACTTGAGAAGTCGTTGCATAAATATGTTATTTTCGAAATGAGTAACATCGAATCACCTCTGACTTACGAGGCCATAGTACAAACAGATGTACCAGAGATTGTTTCAGTTTCCAAAGCTTAAAATAACGAGGTAACCCTTTAAAATAAGACGTCCTTTGCGACATCGCAACAATGGCTTTCCTCGTTGGCTAATTGACGGAGCCTCACGAACTATTCTGTATAATGATGTTCCGATTTCGTATTCGGCATTTCTTAAGACGTTTATAGAAATTGCACCGGTGTAGAGCTTTTTTTGCGTAACTTAAACAATGTTTACGTAATAGATCATATCTAAACAATAGGCTATAAGTGTTAATTAATATTTTATCGTAAGTACATTGTGCATACTCCGTGAGAACTGATATCGATACGTTTAATTGATTTTTAACCGACTTTTATTGAACGTATTAGTCAATATATACGGTGTTGAAACGACTCAATATTTCGAAGAAGACTATCCACCAATTGTCTTCAGAGAAAACTTAATACTTCGGTTACGGTAGGCCAGGAGAGAGAAAATAATTTAGAGAAACTTGTTATTATTACTGAAATGGAAGGAAAGAGATCTCGAGAACATAACTCGATGTATTAATCAGATCTAATGCATGACGCTCTCGACACAAAAGTACCTGGACGAGGTTTTGGAAGTCGCGAGTAGATTTGCCGTAAAAAAGTTATTATTGGTTATTGGTCACTACACTCAATAATGAGGAACACTACCTCACTACACACTACACATAAGGAGAGGAGGGTTATCTATCTAATTATTTTAATTTGTTAATTATGTACTGACGTATGAATACTTACTTGAGCCGTGATAGCCCAGTGGGATTAACCTCTACCTCCGATTCCGGAGGGTATGGGTTCGAATCCGGACCGGGGCATGCACCTCCAACTTTTCAATTGTGTGTATTTTAAGAAATTAAATATCAATCAATCGAGAATTTTCTTAATTCTCTACGCGTGTGAAGTTTGCCAATCCGCATTGGGCCAGTGTGGTACACTAAGGCTTGATCACTCTCATTCTGAAATGAGACTCATGCTCAGCAGAGAGCCGTATATGGGTTGTTAATGATAATGATGACATCGATCTCCTATTAAAAAGTGTGTTCAGCGAACAAAAAACATCCCCACTCAATGACTGCAAACTTCTTGGCACTCAATTCAAGTAGTCGCATTTGCAAATTCATCCTTAAAATCAATCCTTAAGATTGAATTTGCTCTGAATTTGGGATTTTATTGAATATTGGACTATATTTAAAGAACTTTAGGTATAATTTTCTTTACCAATAATTCTAAAACTGTCAAAGCAAAATTGGTCAGTTTTTAAGTGAAATTTTCTACATGATTGTGTGTCCTTTTATTTATAAGAGGTCAGTGAATGATGATGATGATAATGGAACCGTAAATTTATACCTAAAGCAATGAATTGTTTTGTCGTAAAATTACATTAATGGCTTAAACGTCAAACTGACATTTCCATGGCTTACTTCGTAAGAACACAACGTTATTGGCTGCACTGTGCCCCAGTTATGTTGACCGACATCACAATAGTTATGAGATGGTATCTGATGAGCAAAAACTGCTCACACGCCGCACACATTGTCTTAGGTTAATCGTGTGTGTTCTCAAGCCAATTTAATTTTTGATATATCAATCAAACTGCAATATATCTAGGTGATAAATCAGTTAAAGCACATTGCAATATGTCTATACGTTGTTTTCTTAAGAATTTTATATCATAGTTCAGACCTAGTAGATATATTATAATTAATAATCCTAACATAAAACCATACATACATATAACAAAACAGTGCCTATACAGCCCCCCCTAGCCAAGGCTAACTAACGCTAATAGAAAGATAAACTTTCTGTTCTTACCGAACTGTTCTGTTTTCATGTGTTTTTCGATGGTAGGCTGAGCTTATTTGGATTATCTTTATTGACAACGGGGCATAATTTTTTTTTTTTAAACAATTTACAAGTTGGACTTTGTATTTAAGACTTTAGAAATACGATTATGTTGTGTAAAACAAAAGCTCAGAGGAAGTTTGAAGTACTAAACAGAATTCCAAATCTAGCAATGTAAATATTTGTTTGGTTGTGCAAACATCGATGCAGCCTTATTGAGTGTCTTTCAAATTGACCTCAAATATTGCATGTGACTAGCATCTATCTATAGCTTTTAGCGTATGACTTACGAGTATAAGTCACTCAAAAAATACAGACCCTAAGTAAAGAAAAAAGTTCAAGTTCCATTTTTATGATTACCTTCTTCGTAACGTTATGTTGTGTTTGTACTATAAATACTAACGAAAAAATTATCCGCGCGGTTTCACTCGCCTGGTTCCCGTTCCCGTGGGAATACCGGGATAATATATAGCCTTCCTCGATAAATGGGCTATCTAACACTGAAAGAATTTTTCAAATCGGAACAGTAGTTTCTGAGATTAGCGCGTTCAATCAAACAAACAAACAAACTCTTCAGCTTTATTATATTAGTATAGATAAAGTTGCTCGACTATACTATTGTAAGATGTTAGCATTCTAACTTGATAAGGGTAGATGCAGTTTATTAAGTATAGTACATTATATATATTAGATTTTTTTTTGTGTATTCTAATTCTTGACTATTGTTATCAATTTATTTGAATTGTTTAATTTTAATTTATTTGACTTGGATAATGTTAATTTATTCTTAATTTTTAATTTGTTTGAATTTGAATTTATTATTTTCAAATTATTTTGATTGTTTAATATTCATTTTGTAATTTTAGATTTATTGTTGTAATTATTGTTTCTGATAGTTCGAGAAACGAATTGGGAAACTGTAATGTTTCTCTGGGCATATTTCATGTGTATAAATAAATAAATAAATTATATCCCTAATAACCTATCGGTTTTACGCGTCTCTAATGGCTCACAATCACTTGAATATACGAGATCAGTCCAGAAGTAATTTAGGGCATACATAAATTTGAATCTTAAAAAAAAAAATACTGACCATTGAGAACCTCCTCCTTTTTGAAGTCGGTTAAAAAGTTGGCATCGAATGCATTTAAATACTAAAATATAATAGTTTTATTCATCTATTACTAGCGGACTCGGTCAAGCTTCGCTTTGACTTACACCTACCCCTACCCTACCCTACCCTACCCTACCCTACCCTACCCTATCCTACCCTATCCTACCCCTTTTTCTCTGCAATAAACCTTACGGAGCCCGATACCTTTTCAACGAATGCAAAACCGTGGAAATCGGTTCGAGCGTTCTGGAGTTATAGCGTCAGGAAGGAAAACCCGACTTATTTTTATTCATCTATTATTATGTAAGTAACTGAATATTTAAATTAAGTTATGACCTACGAGTTAATAAATATTTGTATCTAATCCACAAGAAACATATCTTGCACGCTATCTTGCAAAACGAATCTGAGTCAAAAGTTATTATCATTACATAAGTCAGCTCATCCGTCTGTCACAAATCCAGATTGTGATGTAACCGTACCACACAATTGGACGTGTATCGACGTCTGTACGATATGATTTGCAGTATCTATTCATGTTATTTATAGCAATTGATCTTCCTTATATGGAGATGCTGTAATCTTTTGTAATTCCTAGGTTCAAATACGTATTTGGTGGTATGGTTTCTTTTGGGTGCTTGCTTAATCTGTAACCTATGATTTTGTTTCAAATATTTGTACTTACTAAAGGGAAATGCAATGCAATGTATTAATAGTAGATTTAATATCTGCTATTGACTTCTAGCGGTTATCATTATTCATCATCAACAAACCATATTCGGCTCACTGTTAAGCACGAGTGAGAGGACAATGAGAGGGGATATATAATCCCAATAGGATTCTTGTGAAAAGCATAGGTTTTTTTCTAGAATTCTTTTCTTTATACCAATATTGTTTCACATGAAGCAATCAATTTTGTTTTTATACACATCAGATTTTTTGTCAGTGCTCTAAGCATATTAAGTTAATTGACAGATTTACCATTATTATATTACCTACTGTAGGTTATATGATCTTCAATTGAAGTTCTAGAGAAATTACTATCGCGCTTAAAATTAAATGTTATGTTAACAATGCTATTAGTATCCTACTAATGTATAACGCGAAAGTTAATAAATGAAAGAAACATACATCCATACAGGATGTATGTTTATTTGGATGTTTCATGAAATTTGGAATGGAAATAGATTTATTTTTAATGGATTAACACAGGCTACTTTTTATCCCGAGAAATTCCATGGATTCGCGAGATTTGCTAAAACCTGATGATTTTTATGGATGAATGTTTGTTACTCTTTCACGCCATTGCTACTGAACCGAATCACCTGGAATTTGAAGTAGAGATAGATTATAGTCTGGATTATTTCATCTCGGAAAAATCCATGGTTCCCGCGGGATTTGTGAAAAACTGAATTCCACGCGGACGAAGTCGCGGGCATCCGCTAAAATTATAAAGGGTGCCAGTGTTACTCTTGCTTCAATTACACAAAAATATGTTTTTTAAATGTTTGTCATACTCCTTAACATAAACAAAGATTTGCCGCTTCTAACACCGACCATTTGAGTTAATGTGAGTCTCCCACGTTTTTGTTTTTACGAATGGCAATTTATCTTAGGATACTACGACTATATACGATACTACATAGGATACAATAGGTATAATACATACTAGCTCGATTGCAACAAATTGAACGATAATTTCAGTTTTGTGAATATTATTTCCATCTGCTTCAGCCATTTGATTGATGGGGATGAGATGAGAAGAAACAACACAATTCTATAAATTAGGGACTCATGACGTTGTGAAAACGCATTATTAGATCGTCGTTATTAACCCATGTCGAGTCTCCTCTCAAAATGAGAGGAGTTAGGCCAATAGTCCACCACGCTGGCCTAATGCGGATTGGCAAACTTCACACACGCAGAAATCTAAGAAAATTCTCTGGTATGCAGCTTTCCTCACGATGTTTTCCTTCACCGTTTGAGACACGTGATATTTAATTTCTTAAAATGCACATAACTGAAATCACCCTCCAGAATCGGAGGCAGAGGTCATATCCACTGGGCTATCACGTATTGTATCATTAGATACGGTTACATAATATTATTAGTATTGTACACTTCCTCGCGGGAAATGAAACAAAACAAACAAATAGGAAGTGTAATGCAATGCAGAAATGCATGTAAAGCAAACATGGTCGAAGCTTTCACCGATGCAGCGCTAACAAGAGTCTTACCTTACTCGGAGTTCTCCTTCTGATTTATCTGCCTTCGACGAATTAATTGTAGCTTTCTTGTTGTGTTACCTGTAACAGTTTCTCATAGTCTTACCTGTTCTAAGGTTTCATTTATGTATATCTGCCTAGTTATGTGTTTTGGACTTAATTGACAATAACGTTTAAGAATGTTCTTGAACGTTTGTACTTTTCCTGCGTGAATTGCGGTTGAAAGTCACTGTTCAGTGTGCCTACTGGGAGTTTTAAATTTTTTCATACTGTTAGTATCGCGTTGACGTAAACGCGAATATAAATGGAATTGAAACAGTTGTGCTGTGCTACCATTAGATGGCGCTGTTTCAATTCCTTAGAAATTCGCGTTTACGTTAACGTGTTCGTCCAAGTATCAAACTGCCACTAGGCCCTCTGGTTCTTACTGGCTCTTCTCAACATAACCTATCTTTCAAACCGGTGGTAGTCTCTACAAATAGTCAAACTTCACGTTACAAAAGCCTTAAAATAAACGAATTTTCAATTTTGAAGTTGTCTTATAAGGTTTTCTTACTCGTCAATTTTTTTTTTTGGAAATTTCTACTATATAAGAACTTATTGCGGAAGCGTAGGTGTTAAGTAAATATGCAATAAGTTCTTATATAGTAGTAGCATAGTTTATTTATTATTATTATTTTTACTAATTCGCAAATTAACACTTCTTTGTACATATGTTTTCTGTGACTTCATTGTGATTTTTATAAGTAGGTACGCCTTAATGTAGGGATGTCCCCGATTAAATGATTTGGTAATAATTACGATTGTGATTAATTTAGTTATTTAGTATAATATTTGTGTATTAAACGTTTGACATAATCTTTTGAAAAAGTTACTAAAAAAATAATCTCGAATATCGTTTCTTGGTTAATACTTTGACAAGATAAATCACAATAATTGTCACATGTATAAACAGACTTATAGTGTCGCAAATATAGATAAAAGAAAGCTTGTTTACAAAGTAAGCAGTGGTATGTCAATTATATGTCGAGTCATTCAACATAGGCATTTCAATATTTCACCAAATGCTCATATGACGTAAACCCTTTCACCTAAGGTTAAAAAGTGAATAGTGACATTATAAGGTAGGTACACATTACATAAACTCACACTTCTTTACTGTTATAATGTACGCGGCATACATCAGTTATGTAATATGTGAATCTGCCTTAAGTTGCCTCAGGCGGGCGTTTTAAATGCCATAAGTCCGTATGTTTAACGGCCCATAGCAAAATCTCATAAAAAGAAAGGCTGATTTTATGCAAATATATTATAATGGGTCGGTTCTATAGCGTGTTAATTATATAAACTACTTAGGTTGAACATAAAAATTAATTAGGTGAATTATCATTAAAAAATAAATTAATTTCTCGAGCCATTTAGCAAAAAGTCTAAAGTAATTACAGACATATTACATGAATTTAATCATATAACTGCTCTAGCAATGACTTGGAAATTTATAACCACCATTTGTGGATTTATTCCGTTGTCTTATTTATATTAAAAAGATTTACTGTAATACATCTTACACTAATTATTTTTATTAATAATAATAATTCATTCGGTTTAATACTTGTATTATTATGTATTCTTTCTGTGGTTTTACCCAGATATAGTCGTATTTACCTCTTCCCGTATTTCGCTACATTTGATATCAAGAGAAAAACACACTTGTTTATAAGCTTAAACTATTTATGAAAATCGCATTCGAAAGACTGAACTTTCTATTAAAATTAAGCACTAAATCGGTTTGTACAAAATTTTAAATATCTAATATGTTTAAACAAATAATACCTAAATATAGTGTACTAATGTCAAGTTGTGTGTTCAGGAAGTGTAAAAACTATATAAAGATAATAATATAATATAATAATAATAATAAGATAATATAATGGAATTAAAGACAAAATTGTTCATGTGTGCGGTCAGTGGAGTCGCAAAATGCGGATTACTTTTTGCGGTGACTTTGGAGAGACGTAGCCTATCTATAGTATAAATTTATCATTGCTCTTTCCTATAAGGATAGAAGCTTGGCCCTGTAGTGGACCGTTAAAATAAGCTGATGATGATAATAATGAACCAAGCGTTTTTTGGCCGCTCGTCTGCACTGCACCCAAGCTTAGCTGTTAAAATTGCATCAGAGGTCACGCGCACTCACAAAACTGTTATAAAATAAAATTCTCTAATAATGACTCCGTAATTTTATTCGCATATTAATTACTTTCATTATAATGCTTTACTTGCAAAATTTTGAATTTAGCTAGGACTAACAAACTATATAGTTTATATTAAAATTAGGTCATATAATATTTACAGTAGGACGATTATGATATTATGTAGAATTTGTGCATCAAATGTTTTTAAAGGTCGCTACTTGCTTAAATTTAAGCTATTGGTTTGTTGTTTTATACTTTATCATTATATAGTTACATATATGATATATAAGGTATGCTAGAGTATAAAACAATTTCTATGCCATGTGGCAATTATTTCATAATAATTCTTCTATTCTACTAATATTACCCTACTAATATTTTAAACGCGTAAGTTTGTATGTATGAATGTTTGTTACTCTTTAACGCCGATACTACTTAAGCGATTTGCCTGAAATTTGGAATGGAAATAGATTTTACTCGGGATTAACACATCCTACTTTTCATCCCGGAAAATCCATGGATCCCGCGGGATTTGTGAAAAACTAGATTCCACGCAAACGAAGTCGCGGGCGTCCGCTAGTTCTTTCTATTTTCAATGATATCCTTGCTATAGAAGTGGGATACTTAGAGCTTAGCTCGTTTCCTACGTTGCAGGTTGGCAAGTTTAAAAATGTCACTATCTTATAATTAATACCGAGACTTGATTAACTTGCTTTGCTTTGTTATATTTTGAGTTTCACGTAATATTGTCATGTAAATAGAGATTGTAGATGTAACATGATGTTTAAATTGCGTTTGACAAAAGGTAATAATGATAAATGTTACGTGAGCGTCTACAAATGATTTTACTAAGTACAGGAAAATAATATACGTAATAACTTTTCCGACGAAGTAGCAGATACGAGTACGTGAATTATTGTCACATCCATACAGTATGCTGCGTAGTGTAATGTCCCTGAATAAACCTAGAAGTAATTTCAGATACTTTTCAGAGTGACGTCACGTCTTTCATACTTGTAGGCACCTGCACTGTAACATCAATACATATAAATAAAAAATATAGTTACGTGACTTAAATTCAATATGGCGGACGTACAAGATGGCGGACAGGCTTTTTGAAGTCCAACCCCATGATCAGTTTTTTAAACTAATCATTTTTAAAAAATAATTTTAATATTAGTATAGATGAAGTACCATGGGCTAACCCCTGTACCAAAGAGGCATTATTACTGAATAAATAAAATATATCTAAGTATTTACGTTTCCTTAAAACAAACAATTGCAAGGTGCAAATTGGAGATTCACATGGAAGAGGTCACATTATCTGGGCTGTGTTAATTACAGAACACTGCTAATTACATAAATCGCGATAAAACCACAAAGGTCGTTATTCTATTAAGTTTGACGTGGAATACGACTATGTAAATAAGACGTTAGGTGTGTATGTATAAACTTAAACTTAGTACTTAATCTTAAAAGCATATAAACATTTTTAGATTAAGCAGAAATAGCACTGTGACAAAGTATAGACTAGATTATTAAATTCTTGAATGTATTCGTATGTTATCGATTTACCTAAATACTACTAATTCGATTCAGATGGGATTTTCTTCAGGGAAGATTTTCGTTGGTAGTACGTTGAATTCGCTTTCGATTATTCAAATCTAGGAAGTCACTTTTTAATTTTAACTCAGAGAAAATCTATTTACTATATCTATCCATGATAGGAAAAAATACTTCCAAGATTTATCATTTCACATTTATCATAATCAAAGATAACCATATTACAGGAAAAAACAATATTTACCGACTGTCGGACGCCCCGTGGTTTCACCCGCGTTGTTTTCTTTCCCGTGGGAATGCGAGGATATCCTAGACGGCCTCAGTGGCGCAGTGGTATGCGCAGGGGACTTACAAGACGGAGTTCCTGGGTTCGACCCCCGGCTGGGCTGATTGAGGTTTTCTTAATTTGTCCAGGTCTAGCTGGTGGGAGGCTTCGGCCGTGGCTAGTTACCACCCTACCGACAAAGACGTACCGCCAAGCGATTTAGCGTTCCGGTACGATGTCGTGTAGAAACCGAAAGGGGTGTTAATCCTACTCCTAACAAATTAGCCCGCTTCCATCTTAGATTGCATCATCACTTACCATCAGGTGAGATTGTAGTCAAGGGCTAACTTGTACAGAATATATAAAAAAAAATCCTTAGGTATAACATTAGTTATGTGACAGTGTCAAAAAGTCCCGCCAAAATGTATTCAATCGATTCAGAGATTAGCCGTAACAAACCGACAAGTAAAAAAACAGGCATTTTACTTTTTTTTTTAAATAATAAATATTTTATTTTATCTGAATTGTATTTGTGGCACATTAAGAGTTGGTACATTTGCCTGTACCGTTACCAAAGAGTACTAATCGATGTACATCTAAATACTTACTTCTCTGAAACTCAGACATAAGATTTTTTTAAATGAAAGTAAAGACACATGCTTAAGCTAGTCGGATTATATCTTATTTTTCGTTAAAACTTAAGAATTAGCATGAGGAAGACAAGTAAACATTACTATGTCAAGGTACAATTAACATATAGCTTTAGATAAACCTATTGTCTGTGGGTGATAAATCAGCGGCTGGGAATCGAACCTGCAACCACAATGAACAATTGCTCTTTGCGTAATGTAACATCATTGGTGGGTTGGGTACTTGAAGAATGAAAATGTAGATGCATTTTCATGAGATTTTCAAAAATGCCTGTAAAGCTTGTAAGCGATTGCTTGCCGTAAATTTTGCATGCTAAAAAACGAGTCACGCGGCCGCGTGTCAGCCAAATTCGATCTTGTATCTTTGTATCTTTAAATTGACCATTTAGGTCTATTGACTCTTAAATAACTTGAAATTTTTTCAACAATACAGTGTTTTCTTGATACAGTGTTCACATGATATCGTCGTTATCAACTCATATTCGGCTCACTGCTGAGCTCGAGTCTCCTCTCTGAATGAGAGGGGTTAGGCCAACAGTCCACCACGCTGGCCCAATGCGGATTTGCAGACACACGCAGAGAATCAAGAAAATTCTCTGGTATGCAGGTTTCCTCACGATGTTTTCCTTCACCGTTTGAGACACGTGATATTTAATTTCTTAAAATGCACACAACTGAAAAGTTTAGAACCCACACCCTCCGGGATCGGAGGCAGAGGTCATATCCACTTGGCTATCACGACTCCTGTCACATGATGTATTGTAACTATAACATAGTATATATGTATCTTGTTTGTATTAATATGTATTGTGTACCTACAATAAAGTTTTTTTTTTTTTCGTTTTTTTTTGTTACTTGTCGATTAATACAAAATTTGTATGTTCCAGATGGCGCGGTGGTGCACATTGGCGCTATGCGCGATGGTAGCGTGTTCGACTGCGATTGAAACAACTTCTCGCTTTAGTAAGTTTACACCTCATCATTATCAGCCTATTAACATAAATGGCCATTGGTTTAAGGCTTGGCCCACTACAGGGTCAAGTTTCCATCCTAGGAGATGGGATATGGAGCTTAGACCCACTATGCTGCTCCAATGCGAGTTGGCGGCATTATCAAGGTGATGATCATAGTTTAACGGCCATTTTAGGTAATGATCGGGAACCGACGGCTTAAAGTGCTTTTTGAAACACCGGAGAGTAACACCAACTTCCCAACGCGGGCTGAGAAATTTTGCTGAAATTTTCTTAAAAGAAAGAAAACTCAGTAGGTATTCCATGACCTGATTCAAGATTCGAACCTCTTGATCCAAAGGAACTATCTTAACCAATGGATCAACGAAGATTCGACCTTTTCGCGCACCAACTGTGCTTAGTGTTATTGAAATCCTTGCAAATATGAGTATTTAGACTGTAGATTGTTCTAAATTGTTGTTACGAGGAGACATTGGCAGACGCAAACGAAAGACGGAGCTATTACTTCGTTATTACTTATCATACGTTACTTGCTATTTCTATAAAGAGATTGTTTTTTGGCTAGATCTCAGAAAGTATAGACTTTTTTACCTTTCCATTGCCATTTATACCCTTAATGTTGCAACGAAGTCGAAGGGTTGCCACAAAGCTAGGTGTTTGGCGATTGGTGCCCTGAGGCATGATTATACTATGCCAAATAACATATTAAAAAAGTAGGTGCGCTATAAACTTGGACAGTTGACAGGTACTGGACCCGCAAAATCGGCTAGTTTCAATAGCCACCACGTTTAGTCCAATTTCTATATTCGTACTTAGCTATGATACTCGTAGGATCATAGACTGACTAAATAAAATGAGGTAGGTAGGTATGTCTGGTGATCGCAGGTTCTTAATCAATAGTTGAATATTGATACGTTTGTTTTTAATACAGGGTATTACAACTGATTCATAGAGAAAAACCATTGAGCACACTTATTGCGCGAAAATAATGGCATTTTTTCCATGGACTTTTATTATACGAAGACGTACAACACTGGGTAGTTCATAGATCAGGAACTTTAGAATTTCAAGATTTATAATTACTTGTTGAGGCTAAATTGGAAAGTCTGCAATTCGATGTAATTATTTTTTTAGGTTTCACCCTCTTCATGCATATCCGAAAATCATGGATTCCGTCTATAAAGTTTAAATAACTAAAGAAATTAACGAAATCAATTTTTTTTTATGTTATTTGTTTCTAGTTTATAATAATTATGTTTTATTTTAGGGTCATGTTAATATATGGTCAGGTACTTAACGAAGTGTAAATTTTATTAAACTAACAAATTAAAAATTGTGTTTTGTAAATTCCTTATAAGTGTAAATATTTTTACAGAACCGAAAAAACCTAGGAGTGGTACGTACACTGCACTAAAGTGGAACTTATCTTGGTTAAATGGTTTTTTAATTACCTATCCATATTCCATCTTCATTAGATAATTAGCCTGTCACGCAAGAACCTTTAACCGCAACACAAATGCTTACATACCCTAAACTTTTAAATATTACCATCAATTGATTAATCAAATTAGTCAGTAAATCGGTCAGTTGTAGGATAAGGGCACATAGCCGAAGCATCCGCAAGAAGTTAGATCAGAATATGTGCGATTATAATATTGTTTATATTGCTCGCAAAATTTTTTTGATTGTTTTGACTGACTGATTCAAATTTATGGCATTTGACTGTGTTTTTTAGTCAATATTTAAATTATTCGAAAAATCACTTCAATTTCAATTTGACGTCAGAAGATAACTCTTAATTAAAGTAAACGACTTTCGCATTAACAAATAGCCTGCAAAGTTCCTGCGGCGCTTGCAGATTTTTTAACATTTATAAGTCACTGAACTTAACTTTAGATGAATAATGAAAATTATTAAAATTTATCGTCTTTTTCTAGATGAATTTTCGTGTTTTGAATTGTATTGTGTAATAATTATATTCTGTAAATAATGTTTATAATATTATGTACATTTTTCTCTTCCATAAATCCTCTGAAAAAAAAAACACTGAATTTCTAATTTATTTTAAGGGAAAATCTATTAAACCTTCCATCACCATTTAATGCTCGTGAAAACATCTCGTCTCTTGATGCATGTCAACTCCATCGATTTAACATTAGTTAGTCGTAAAACTTAACATAAATATTCTAACTTTGTAATTTCGACATTTTAAAATTTTAACAAGATTCAACGTACCTGAAAGGTGCATGTTACTGATTGTACTTTATATGTAACAATACTATAATCTTCTGTCTTTTTCTTTCCTTTATTACTTACATTGGAAGAAGGAATGTGGTCATAGTGAAGATATACTCGTAATAGTAAAATTTTCAAATTCGTTACTCACATTGTCTAATCTTCTAGTCCATTTTCTAACCTGTTTTGTGGATTTTGTCATGGTCTTCTCTCTGCAAAGAGAATTAATCACGGTGGCGGAAATCATCAACTAAAGGATGATTTTCCTGATCATGAAGTGATTTCCAGCTGATCTTCAACCTGGGCAACAAGCTGAAGCGGATGAAATGGTGAATCATCTTATTCAGTGGATTCAAGGACTATATCAGCAGAAGAATAGGAAAGGTCCGTTTTACAAAATAGGAACTGACTCTTTAATATATTTACAACTCACATTGCAAAATATTAAAATACTATGAATTTACAAAAAAATGTTACATAGGAAACGTTATGTTTTAAGTCATTTATTCAAGTTTACATCAAACTCCAAAGGACGGTTCATACATCTATGTAAATACACAATGTTCTATGTCACATTACACGATTTCATGTAACACGCTTTCACGCAGGTTTACATAAAAGGATTTTTACACTAAATCACAATGACGCACAAAGTACTTTTCTATAATGTATAATTATATTATGTAAAATTATTTTCAACAAACGTTTTCGAATTTCAGCTCGTCAATACTTTGGAGGCAAGCCAGAGAGGCCAAGACCATTTGAACCTCCATCTTATCTTCCCCCACTTGGTTACCCACCGTCAGGTAACCGGCCGACACCCTCGTATAGTGAAGGACCTTCATCTTCAAGTCCATCCTATTCGCCTAGCTCACCTTTCCTACCAAGTCAACCTTCGTATCAGCCACCTCAAACTGAAGAACAGCCCTTCCAACCTAGTCAGCCACCGTACTCACCAAGTCAACCTTCTTATCAACCAAGTCAACCAACTCAGCCTTCTTATCAACCTAGCCAACCTTCTCAACCTCCTTATCAACCCAGCCAACCATCACAACCTCCTTATCAATCCAGCCAACCATCTCAACCTTCTTATCAGCCCAGTCAGCCGTCACAACCATCCTATCAACCAAGTCAACCAACGCAACCTTCATACGAACCAAGTCAACCTTCACAGCCAAGTTACCAGCCAAGTCAACCTGATTACCAGCCTAGTCGACCATCACAGCCTAATTATGAACCTAGTCAACCAACTTCTCCGAGTTACAATCCCAGTCAGCCTGATACAGATGAGCCAAGCCAACCAGAAAATCCAGAAAATGGAGATAACGAAAATAGACCTCCACAGAATATATTGCCAGTACCAGTTCCAGATGATGATGATCGACACCCTCCGCATATTCATGATATAACTGTAGATTGTGGCAAACAAATGATGACTATAAACATTGAGTTTAATAAAGCTTACAACGGTATTATCTACTCACAAGACCATTTCAAGGACTCTGATTGTGTTTATGTTAAAGAAAATTCGAACCAAATTAAATATTCTTTTACTGTTAGTCTTAATAAATGCGGAACAAGATTTTTCAGCGATTTTGAAAATGAAGGTCAAGCTTATTTGGAAAATGTTCTGGTGCTTCAAAACGAACCAGGTATCCAAGAAGTATGGGATCACATTCGTAGAGTCAGATGTCTCTGGGAAGGAAATCTAACTAAACAGTTAGTTTCATCTTTAAGTGTCGGAATGTTGAATCAAATCACTAGTAACTTCAGTGGAGATACTGCGATGGCAAGACTAGATATTCAAACTGGTAAAGGACCTTTTGCACCCGAAGCAAATGGCTTAGTGAAGATCGGAGAAATTATGACACTCGTTGTATCTGTAACTGGTGATGCAGGTTTTGACATTTTAGTAAGAGAGTGTGTAGCTAGAGATTCTGGAAATAATCATCTTGTTCCATTGACTGATGCTAATGGATGCGTGCTAAAACCAAAACTTTTTGGGGCTTTCCAAAAGACACGGGAAACTGGAAACACAGGTGCTTCCGTCATTGCATTTGCGTTCTTTAATGCATTCAAATTTCCAGATGAAATGGATTTGATCATTCAATGTGATGTTGAACTATGCAAAACTGATTGTGAAGTCTGCCCTAATCCTGGTAGTACTGAGCCAAGAAGAAAAAGGCGCGACATAATTCATTTTGGAAATAAAACATACGAGCCCGTGACTACCGTCGAAAAGGGTCTCAGAGTAGTCTTTGCTGAAGACTTGCCTGAGGACACTGGAATTTGCATTTCAACGAGCTCGGCTCTATGGGGAGGATTGTTAGTAATTGCTGGATCTTTAATAAGTAGTTTAGCTGTGTCTTTCTGTTGGCACAGATCACGAGGATCCGTGAAGTTTTTGTAAAACAATTGCCTAAATAGCTCTTCTCAGCGTACTTCTTGTACCTTGTGCCTTTTCTTAAATATAACAGTTATCTCTTAGATAATAATTTAAAAAACTAAAGTAAATTGTTTTTTAAATATATTTTTGTAGATATCGTTATTGAAAAATAAATTAGTATATATAGTTTGGTCTTGAATGACTGACAGATAACGTACAACAAAAATGTTATTGAATGTAAAAATCTTTTTTTTATTTGTATAGTTTGTAGATATTAAATTATATTTAACACTGCCAAGTATTAAGTTTAGAAAAGTAATGTTAACAATATTTTAATTAAATAATTAAGCTTACAAACTAGCAATACTAAAGTGAGCAATGAGTATATTAATTTATATTTTATTTGAACATAAAATATTAGATATTATGTATTTATGCAAAATTGGATTAGATACATTAGGATATTATTCAAGACTAGGTATTAAATCTAAGAATCTTACTTTAGAAGAACTAAGATATTATTTACGTAATGTTTACAAATGGTGAATTATGTTTTTATTTGTGCAAGTTTTGTAAATATTATCATTTAAGTTTCACAAATAAATTTCTAAAAAGTTAAGGTTTTTGTTTTATTCGGATAGCCTAGTATGTTAAGCTAATATAGTTTTATATAAAAAAAACCAGTATAGTGCGAGTTGGACTCGCCCACGGAGGGTCTATTCACGGAGGTTCAAGAATCGAATTGCTTAATACGAATTTCAGACCTGTTTTTGTTAAGATTTAATTACAATAATTAATGTATAGTTTGAGATTTTTTCTTGTACGTGACAAGAACAACAGCAACAAGTAACGATGTTACTTGCCTCATCGTACAACGTATCATCAATAGAGAAAAGTACCATAAGAGTTTTGATTGCTTTGAGAGTATCGAAATAGGCGTTTTTGCTAAATAAACGGCATGATCTTTTTTATGTAATAAACTTAGAAGTTTGATTTTTTCGCACCTTCATGGGACCGTAGACAGTATGCGGTCAGTGACAGATAGTCGGACAGACAGACAAATTGTGACATCTAGTGTCTGTCTGTGGCATCTTAGATAATAATGAATCTCCATCCTTACAAATGTCAAAAAACAAGCTGCTAAAAGTTTTCCTCGATATTAGAGGTTCAATTTATTACACCCTTAATTTACTTCATGCCTGTAAGTTAATAAAACGATTAAAAAAATTAAAAATAACACAATGTTTAGCCGCACGTTTTATCTTAATGTTTAATCAGACGTTAATAAAAACATTATTCAACAATGTAAAAATATTTGGAATTTAAATATAACTTCATAATCATATACAATTGCCACGTTGGTAGACGAAACGTGGCTACAAAGTAACGATAGCAAAACAGTTTTTTTTTAAAACTAATACAACAGTTTTAATATTTAATACCCGAGTCAATTCTATACTTTTACGAGCAGGCCTATTTTTCCTTTATAAAAAATATTTTAATTAACACAAGTACTTTTGATTATATTAATTTTGTAATGCATATTTGAGTGGGTGAGGTATAATATACGAGTATCTTTAATACATCATCAGCATCATTAAAGTATAATGGACGTATTCTGCTAGGTATAGGCTTCTTGCAAGAACTCTGCAATACTTTGGACTTGCAAGCATGTTGCAGTCATCTTGATGCCATCGGTCCAATTTGTGCTGGGTCGCCATTGAAACCTGACCTTAGAATTAGCTCTTCGGAATATGTTCCCCAACCTTGTCCACTTCACTTATTACAATATTATTGGGGTTTTTAGAAAAGACTTCAATTATTTCCAACCTACATAAACAGAACGTAAGTACATGACATTACTAAAATTAAGTTACCATTAATCTTAATGTATAAAAGTAAGTGATTTATATTATGCAACTCTTTTTCTAATGAAAGCTAGGCTAAGGGGTTTGTTTACCTCTGTAGAACCCTTTTTGCTGACCCTGATGCTTATGACGAGGGTTTATTAAATAGCAAATAACAGTATCTCTACTGTTTGCAGACAGACATTATGCATTACAACGTTATGATGTCAGTAGAGTTAGCAAACAAAATGTGAATACATTAAGTCAATTAATTCCAACTTTTAACTACATTCACTTAAGAGTGATTAAGGATTGTTTCTGACTTTTCACAGAGGTGAATGGTATAAGTGTGATCTACTTTATAAATATAGTTGAAAGAGTTCTTATGTCCTCCTGTCTGTTGCCGGTCGTTTGAATAAAGCTTTACTTTGCCTCGTTCCGGAGTAATCTATTAGTATCTTAGCTATTTGTAGCCAGCCATTTTATTAACTAGCTGACGCCACGCGGTATCACCTGCCCGGTTCTCGTTCCCGTAGGAACACGGGGATAATATATAGCCTATAGCCTTCTTCGATATATGGGCTATCTAACACTAAAAAAAAATTCAAATTGGACCTGTAGTTCTTGAGATTAGCGCGTTCAAACAAACAAACTCTTCAGTTTTATAACATTAGTATATATGTGAGACGTGGTCACTAACTATGGACCTCATATGAAGGCTTAAACAGGCGATAGAGCTAGCTTTGCTTGGAGTATCTCTGCGTAATACAACGAAAGAATGGAGAAATCAGAAATGAGGAGATCTACAGAATAAGCTAAGTTACCGATATAGTTTAACGAGTCACAAAACTGAAGTAGTAACTGTTGTTATTGATGACGAATAAAATTATCTCAGCTTTGCACATACTCCTTTATTTAGCGTTTATGAGCGTTAAGAAAAAAATATTATGCACTGAAAAACGACTCCAAATGGCAATACTGATGGACAAAGAGTTAGTAGACAAGAAGACACACTCATCCCGTTATATTTAAATGCCTAAGTAAAGTAGAATACTAAAGGTAAGGATTGTTCTGCTACAGATTTTTGTTATCTAATCCAATACAATAAAGTATTCCAACCTAATTAATACCTAACCTAACAGTACACAAATGATAATAATTATTATAATACATATTATTATTTTATAATACATCTCATTATAAAGTAAAGTAGCAAAGCAAAGTGTGTGCACCTTTTGGTGTGAAACTGTTGGCTAGCCAAAATGGATAATGAAAAGGTGAAACCATCAGCGTTTTTGATCCAAGGATTGTCGACTTTGATAAGTTAGTAAAATTGTATTTCTTAATGTAAGATCTTTATAAAATTGTACTTTCATAAGTCACAAATTTTCAACAAGTTCATCAATTCTAATGTTATAAAGAGGTAAAGTTTGTGAGGTTGTGGGGATACTCTTTGGGTCTAATATAACGATTGACAATTATTTTACTAATAGAAAGCTACGTAATGTATCATATAGGCTATTTTTAACACCACATTGCCACGGGAACGCGGGTAAAACCTCGGGGCGTCTTTTAAAATATTAGAAAGAGGTAGAGTTGTATTGTAGAGGTAATTCTGGATCTACTGCACCGATTTTGAAAATTTGTTTAAGTGAAAAGCCACGTTGTCTAGTGAACCTAAACGTACGCGGTACAATGATAAGACACCAAGTTTAGAGACTTCTCATCTGATGGATATGGTTGCCGAGTAACAGGGTAACATGAAATGTAGGATGTGTTGTGTAGGCTATTACTGATGAAAACAAAATGTTAAACAGAACTCAACTCCTTAATGACTCTAGCATTACAGGTACTCGAAGTATTGAAATTAAAATAAATTGATGTAATGTTGAAATGAAATGAAAATGTTATAAATATAAATGAATTAATTTGTAAATAATGTGCAATTTTCGGTCTTTGGTAACAACCGGTGGTTCGCAAATTTAATTCTATCAATTAGGAGATTACTAGGTTTCCAACCCAATGTCATAGTCCTTTCTCGAACTAGTAAGAAGCGATTTGTTTCTTAGTTTCTTATATACATGGCTAATGTGTGGAACTCTCTCCTGAAGTCCGTATTTCTTAATTCACACAATCTGGGCATCATTAATATGTTCCACCGTTATATGAAGTTCCACTTCAGGCCTCATTTACACTTACTAAATCAGGTGAGATCGTGGTCAAACGCGAGCTTATTTTTTATAAAAAAAAACTATTAAAAGCACTAACATTTTTATCATTTTCAGTTGCCTATCTAACTAGTCTTACGGGATTTGTTTATGCATGGCCTTCGTACACAATGGAAAACTTTCAATCAAATTCAACTGTTTTAAACACTCCTATGTCTTTGGCTGAAATATCTCTTTTAGGCAGTTTAACAAATGTAGGAGCTTTAGTAGTAACGCCCTTTTGTGGGTACGCAGTAGATAAGTTTGGCAGGAAATATTCAGCCATGCTATTTGGATTACCGATCGTGGTAAGTGTTATCTAATTTCAACATCATTGTAATGTAATGTTAAGATCTATATATTCGCGTAAGATATTATATTAGTACGAGTACTTAACTTCTTTGGTTCTTCTACGGATCTCCTTACTTCTGAGTCGATCAAGCAGAGAAACTCCATATATCAGCATTACTCAAAACCAAAGAAAGAAAACCTTACCAGGAAATTAATGCTTCTGTTAGTGCAAAATACTAGTAGCTGCAAAATATTATAGCACCATTTGGAAGAGATCAAAAGCTGCGTATAAGTTACACGCTTTCATCTATCACTATTACACTTAACTTAACATTCCTATTTATAGCTAAATAATAATGTTTGATTTACGCAATTTCATAACATTTTACCTTTTAGATTTCCTGGGGAATAATCTCTGTGACCAAATCTGTGTACCTAGTCTTGTTTTCTGTGACTTTGGCTGGCGTCGGAGCTGCTGGGCAGGGAGTATCTTCAATTTACATATCAGAGATATCTCAAGATTCTATCAGAGGAGCATTAACTTCGACCACTGTATCGGGATTCTTTACAGGATTATTATTCTCGTATGCTCTTGGGGGATACTTGTCATATAAACAAGTTGTTTACGTCCACTTGTCATTATCAATACTTTATATCTTATTGTTGATGTTGCTGAAAGAGTCACCAGTGTTTTTGTTAATGAGTGGAAAAGAGAAGGTACGATATACACGTTAAACAATAATATTTGTAATGACCGTTTTGTATTAAATACCTTAATCTTTTGTTTTATTTTATTGCAGGAAGCAGCTGAGTCGATCGCTTTTTATCGTAGAGTAGACGTCACTTCTAAAGAAGTTGACATTGAAATAAAGAAGATCTATTTGCAATTGGATCCACGAATTGTTAATAAATTACAAAGTGGAAACGGTAATTGCAAGTATATTGCATAGATTCACTAGGCCTAAGTTAAGTATGAAGATGGACGATCATAGAAAAGTCGAAGAGAATTTTATAATCATCCTCATCATTATCAACCCATAAATTTCGGTAATTAATTGGTAGACTTCACACACGCAGCGAATTACGACAATTATCTGGTCTCCTCACGACGTTCTCCATCACCGTTTGAAACACGTGGTATTTAACTATGGTACATACCGGGCGGGAATCGGAGGCAGGGTTCATATCTACTGGGCTATCACGGCTCGAACTTTATAATTGGCATCTCTAAAATTTGACTTTTTGATGTTGTTCATACTCGTAAATGAGTATTCATTTATTATTTCAAAAGAACACTGTCACTAATTTTGTTATTTTGTTTGGATTTTTATCTACGAGTAGTATCACATCAAACTTGTACCACAACCATCTTTAGAATTTATTGCAAATATCACTTTTTTACTATTATTTCAAAGAAAAATTAAGTTTTTTTTTTGGTATTAATAAAATATTGGTAATTTAATCCTTAATTTAACAAAAATCAGATCTTTAAAATCTTAATTACAAAAGCTACAAAATCCGTTAAAAAATATAAATCGGTCACCCTTGGAATCATTTCAAAACTAGTCAAATTAGTTTTAGATAATTAGGTGGTGTATCTACTATGTGCGTTTTATTCATTAACTACGGTATCAGTGGTACTTACAATTTGTAACATGTTTAAATAGTGGTTAGAAGTTATACATACATTTATTAGTTTATATTTAAACGTTGAATTATTTTGGCTGAAGTGATTGTTTGTTTAAACGCGCTAATCTCAAAACTTACTGGTTCAATTTGAAAAATTCTTTCAGTGTTAAATTTATCGAGAATGGCTATAGACTATATATTATCCCCGTGTTCTTACGGGAACGGGAACCATACGGATAAATCCGCGAGGCGTCAGTTATACTATATATATATATATATATATATATATATATATCACGTCTCAAATTGTATATCACATACTTATACGATTGAACATTTTAAAAATGTGTTTAATTGTAGATTACGATGTAAAATTACATAATCGTTTCAGATATACAAGCTGCAAAGGAACTGATCGAAACAAATCACGATAGGTCTGCTATTCAAGAAACTAAAACTGAAACACCATGGCAGTTTCTAAGTAAGTCTAAATACTAATTTTGTGAAACGAGTATATTTTTTTTAACCAACTTCAAAAAAGAAGGATTTTTGTTGATGTTAGTTACCTCATAACTTGTTAACGCGAAAACTTTCGGAATCAATTTTACTTTTTTCAAACTAACATTTATTCATTGAACTCTAATTTCAGAGCGTTCAGAATCATCGAAACGAGCTTTGTTAGCTGTGTTAATAGTCATGGCGGTGGTGATTCTAATGGGGTCTATAGTGTTACAAGTATATGCAGAAGCTCTGTTCAAGGAAGCGCTGCCTAACATGCATCCTAATACTTGCTCAATCTGGCTGGCTGTGGTCTACTTATTGGCGAGTTTAGTTTGTGCTGCAATGTTGGATAGGTTTGGGAGGAAGGTAACTTACATTTTTACTTTGCAGATCAAAGCTTTTATACTATAGACAGCGCTACTAACGAAAGTTATTTAAATAATTAATACCTAAATATTGTCTATAATGTCGAAATGTGTATGCAGGAAGTGTAAAAATTATATATACATAAATATATAACGCAAGACAAAATTGTTCATATATGCGTAGATAAATTTAGATCACTTTTTGCAGTGGTTTTGTAGGCACGTAACATATCTATAGTATTTAAAATATCGATTTTGCAGACGAATAAGTAATCTTTTTCATTTTAAACACCGTACAATTCGTTTTAGTTTCGATCAAAAATGTTAGTCTCGTCTCAATACAATTAATAAAAGTACATAGAAAGATATATTTTTATTGCACATAACAAAATAAATAAAAAGACAATATTCATCAATACATAAAGTAGATATAAATATGCGAAAAGGTGGTCTTATCGCTAATAGCGATCTCCTCCAGACAACCCGCATTGTAAGATTCAAGCTAAAGACCACGGATAGTGCAATAATAAGTAAGTAATAAAAGTAGTATAAAAAGATTTTAAGGATTACTTAGAAAAAACTGACAGGCCGTAAAAAGTACTTTTCGCTCAAGTTTTTTGCTGTACAACAATATTATTTAAAATTGTTGTGCCAATTTTGGTTAAATGTACCTACTAGTTTCTTTACTTTAGTAGTAATTTTGAGATGAATGATATTTAGATGTACCTAATAAATATTTTTCGTTCAAATTGATATACAAGCATTTCTTGTTTGTATAACTTATTTATTAATCCTTTTTGTATTTCACCTATTTTTAGTTAAGCGTTTAAAATAAAATTTATTTATTAACATTAATATTATTCTATTTTCAGAGCTTAATGACAGTAACTTCAATTTTGTCTGGAATATTCAACATGTTGCTCGCCTCCCAGCTTCAGATGCGATGGGCACCTCACTGGTTCACCGCATTCGTTATATACGGATACAGCTTCGTATATAATCTAGGAGCAGCCGTAGTTCCTTATGTTCTTACGGCTGAAGTGTTCTTGCCAGAGGTAATTTGATAAATAATTTTATAGGTATATAACTATCTAAACATATTAGATTTTGCATAAACGTAAATGAACAGTTTCAATTTATTTTTCTTTTATTTTAAAAACCGATAGAAGATTGTTTGTGGTCATAAAATTTACAATTTACAAATAATTTTTAGACGGTTCTGAAAGAACCACGGGAAAGAACCATAATAATTAATATGCCACTGGCTTGGCACCGCCTTTTACGACTCATACGATGTTATTTTTAGCTTTTTATTTACTTTTGTGATTTTGAAGTCGGTTGAATTTTTTTGTTAAAAAGATTTTATTTTTCTGTTTTAGTGTCTATGTCTATGTCTCAAGGTTAACTTAAGTAGTCCGATAGTAAAATATTGCGAAAATTATTGCGATTGCGTGGTATTTTGATGATGTTGATGAATTGATGATGCGATGAAGTATAAGATTTTTATTAATTATTATTTATTGTCATTATTTCAGGTCAGAGGTCTTTGCAACAGTTTCTCAATGGCTTGCATGTGGATAACGAATTTCGTTACTCTCATAATATTCAACCCTTTAGTGGAGGCGTTGGGACTTGGACCAACATTCTACATATTTGCTGGAGTATGTTTCTTAGGAGCTGTCTACAGTCACACTTGTCTTCCAGAGACAAAAGGCCTGTCCGCTGACAAGATACAACCATTGTTTATGAAAAAACTAAAACGGACTCCATCGAAAGCTTAAAAACATTAACTACTATCTCTGTGTACAAGTGATTTCTAAATAAACCCTGAATATAAATTACAACGTTTGTAATTGAGAGTGGTCATGTTAAAAAGTCCGATGTTAAAAAATTACAAAGTTATGCGTTACCAAACATAAAAAAACATACGCGTCAAATTGAGAGCCTTCTAATTTTTTTGAAGTCGGTTACTGAAGCATAGCACGATGTTAAGCCGCGCGCGTTATTTTAATGTCCAATGCCGTCAATAAGAACATTATTTAACAATGTAAAAACATTTGGAGATTAAATATAACTTCATAATCATGTACAATTGCCACGTTGGTAATCGAAACGTGGCTATAAAGTAACGATAGCAAAACAGTTTTTTTGAAACTAATAATGAAACAGTTTTATCTTTAATACTCGAGTTGATTCTAAGCTTTTACGAGCAGGCTCACTTTTTATGGAATTAATTTGTCCCGTTACACAAGATATTTTAATTAAATTAATTTTGTAATGGATGTTTGAGTAGGTAAGGTATAATATATACGCGTACCTTTAATACATCACCATTATCAACCGATGGACGTATTCTGCTAGATATAGGCTTTTTGCAAGAACTCTCAAATCATCGGTGCATCTTCGGTCATCGGTCCGATTGCTGGGTCACCATTTAAGAATATTGGAACCCCAACGATGGAACTAGCTTTTCGAAATATGTGCCGCGCCCTTTTTCATTTCACTTATTAAATCTTATATGGTAATTAGAAAATACTTCAATTAATTCCAATTTAAGTGTTTTCTAAATACATGACATTATTAAAATTAAGTTATCATTAATCTCAAACTATAAAATGTCACTTAAATGATTTATATTATGCATTTTTTTTCTAATGAAAGCTAGGCTAAGGGGCTTACCTCTGTAGAACCTTTTTTGCTGACCCTGATGCTCATGACGAGGGTTTAATAAATAGCAAATAACGGTATCTGTACTGTTTGCACACAGATATTATGCATTAGAACGTTATGATATCAGTAGAGTTAGCAAACAAAATGCGAATACATTTAAGTCAATTAATTATAACTTTTAATACCATTCACTTAGGAGTGATTAGGGATTGTTTCTGACTTTTCACAGAGGTGAATGGTATGATTGTGATCTACTTTATAATAGTTAAAAGAGTTCTTATGTCTTTCTGTTAATTTGCCTTTTTGCTGGGCGTTTTGAAGAAAACTTTAATTTACCTTAATCCGAAGTAATCTATTAGTATCGTAGCTATTTGTAGTTAGCTATTATATTAATGTGAGACTTGGTCACTAACTATGGGCCTCATATAAATGCTCAAACGGGCAATAGAGCGAGCTATGCTTGAAGTATTCCTGCGTAATACAACGAAGGAATGGAGAATCCAGAAATGAGGGGATCCACAAAATAAGCCAAGTTACCGATATAGTTTAACGAATCACGAAACTGAAGCGGTAATTGATGACGAATAAAATTTATCTCAGCGTTTAGAAAAAAATATTTGGCACTGCAAAACGACTCCGGCAGGCAATAACCATGGACAAAGAGTTAGTAGACAAGAAGACACACTCATCCCGTTATATTTAAATGCGTAAGTAAAGTAGAATACTGAAGGTAAGGATTGTTCTGCGTACAGATCTTTCGTTATCTAATCCAATACAATAAAGTATTTCAACCTAATTAATAGTACACAGATGATAATATTATAATTATTATAACACATTATTATAAAGTATAGTAGCAAAGCGAAGTTTGTGGACCTTTGGTGTGGAACTGTAGACTGTAGGAAAATGGATAGTGAAAAGGTGAAACCATCGGCGTTTTTAATCCAAGGATTGTCGACTTTAATAAGTAAGTAAATCTTATATTTGTTACTTAGACCTCGTACATATATGAAACTGTTTCTTCATATGTCACATATATTTTGCCTTGCCTATAATTCATGTATACTAATATTATAAAGAGCTAAAGTTTGTGAGGTTGTAGGGGTAATCTCTGGGTCTACTGAATCAACTCTGAAAGTTATTCTACTACTAGTAAGCCACGTCATTTGTGAGAACGGGAACTACGCGGGTAAATCCTTGGGGCGTATCGCCTATTATGCCTTGCCTAAATTGAGCTCTTCATAATAAAGTTCATTTGATCCTAAACTGCGTATACGATACGATGATATGACAATAAGTTTAGAGACTTCTCACCTGAAGGATATGGTTGACGGTGAAACAACAGACATACAAGGTCCTTCATCTATGCATGCAATGATTGACAGGTACAACGCAATTTAGGATGTGTTGCGTAGGCTATTACCGATGTTGTTTATATTAATGTGGCGTTCTACATTGGTAAAATTTGTTTACCTTAATCCCGAATGTCTCTAGAATTAGATATAAGGTTAGGAAGAAAATATTAACCAGAATTTAGGAAAGTAGTAAAAGGTTTTGAAGTTGAAATAAAATGATGCGATGTAATTTATAAATTAAGTACAATTTTCGATCTTCTGTCTGAAAGAGTCGACTGTAGTAGTCGACTCTTTTAGACAGAACTAACTAACGTTTGCAAATTAGATAGATACTTAAAACTAGGCATAAAATATGTATAAATAGGCACAATATTTGGATGTCTATAACAGCACTAACATTTTTTTCATTTTCAGTTGCGTACTTAACTAGTCTTACGGGATTTGTTTATGCATGGCCTTCGTACACAATGGAAAATTTTCAGTCAAACTCAACGGTTCTAAGCACTCCCATGTCCTTGGCTGAAATATCTCTTTTAGGCAGCTTGACAAATATAGGAGCTTTAATCATAACACCATTTTGTGGGTACGCAGTAGATAAGTTTGGTAGGAAATATTCAGCCATGCTATTTGGATTACCGTTCGTGGTAAGTGTTTAAAATTGTTATCTAATTTCAACATCACTATAATCTAATGTTAAGATCTACATATCCGCGTAAGTTATTATATAAGTACGAGTAAGACAATCAAAAGTAAATTTAGAAGAAGTAAAAACAGAAATAAAACGATGATGATGAATTTTAATACAGGTGTGTAAAATTAATTCGTGTAACAACTTTGCGTATGCACAAAGAAGTTGTTACACGGTAATATTATAATAATGTATTAGCTGAAAGAAATAAGAAAATAAATGTAACGGTGATGAGGAGATTCGTAGAAGTATGAACGACCTATCGGATTGGTGTAAAAACTGAATTATTATTAATATCACATATTTATAACATGAATATACTTTTATAATATTAGCAATACTCAAAGTCAAAGAAACAAAACCTTACCAGGAAATTAATGCTTCAGAAATGCTAATGATGCAGAATACTCGCAGTTGCAAAATGGAACATTTGGTAAAGATCAAAAATGCATTTAAATTACACGCTTTCATGTATATTTTTTACACTTAATCTAACCTTTCTTTAATGCTATAGATAGCTGTAAGTAATATTGTATGATTCACGTATTTTTATAATATTTTTTCTTTTAGATTTCCTGGGGAATAATCTCAGTAACCAAATCTGTGTATCTAGTATTATTTTCTATCAGTTTGGCTGGCGTCGGAGCTGCTGGCCAGGGAATATCTTCAATTTACATATCAGAGATATCTCAAGATTCTATCAGAGGAGCTTTAACTTCGACCACTGTATCGGGATTCTTCACAGGATTATTATTCTCGTATGCTCTTGGGGGATACTTGTCTTATAACCAAGTAGTTTACGTCCACTTGTCTTTATCAATTCTTTATATCTTATTGTTGATGCTGTTAAAAGAGTCGCCAGTGTTTTTGTTAATGAGTGGCAAAGAGAAGGTATGTTATGCACGTTATACGTTAATATTTTTTAATGACCGTTATCTAATAAATTAAATACCTTATTTTTTTGTTTTTATTTTATTGCAGGAAGCTGCTGAGTCGATCGCTTTTTATCGTAGAGTAGATGTCACTTCTAAAGAAGTTGAAATTGAAATAAAGAAGATCTATTTGCAATTGGACCCACGAATTGATAACATATTACAAAGTGGAAACGGTAATTCTTTGCGAGTATATTGCATAGATTCACTACGCCTTTGTTAATTATGGAAATGGATATCATAGAAACTTACATTCATATACTTCTGAGAATAATAAGACTTTTTAGTTGAAACTGTTCTTTTCTGACATTTCTTGTCTCATTTCAAAAGAACATTCACAATTTTTTTTATCCACAATTTTTTTTCATTTCGTTTAACTTTCGGTTGAATGACGTACCAGTTCAAACGAATACCATCTTTAATTTTTTTTTTGTAAATATCAAAATTTTAATTTTTTTTCATCATCATCATCATCATCATCATCATCATCATCATTATCAGCCGATGGACGTCCACTGCTGGACACAGGCCTCTTGCATGGAGTTCCAAACAAAACGGTCTCCCTACAACTCGCTTGGTATCTTCGGTCCACCTTGTGGGGGGGCCTAATTTTCATTTTCTTTAAAATTAGAGCGAACATATTTAAAAAATATATTTACAAATACTTTTTGCGTAACAAACAGCAGTTTATAAGTAGTAACATAAAATTAAACATATTTTATGTTCATAATAATTATAATCATAATCATAATCAGTGAACTGACTTGGTGCTCGTAACATGCTTAGAGTTGTTACAATTTATACATACATTAATTAGTTTATATTTAAATGATGAAATATTTTGATTGTTTACACGTGTCACGTCTGAAATTATGTATCACAAACATACGATAGACCCACACGTAATGTTAATCCCATTCGCATGTTTTTGTTATTTAAAAATGTGTTTTTATACTGCCTACTACATAAAATATTAAATTGTTTCAGATATACAAGCTACAAAAGAACTGATCGAAAAAAATCTCGATAAGTCAGCTGTTCAAGAAACTAAAACTGAAACACCATGGCAGTTTTTAAGTAAGTCTAATCAGTAATTTACTTGATGAGGTAAAGTAGAAATTTTAAAATTAAAATTACGAGCGTAATTGAAAGTAATTGAAAGTTACGAAACCAAATGGACTTCCAAAAAAATATTATCATAAAAACAAAAAACCCGACTGCTTAATGATCTGAAAAGAGAAAAACAAGTAGGTATCACAATATTTGTATAAAGCTCTGACTAAATTCTTTGTGGTGCCGCATGCGATGACAGACATCGGTATTTCATTCTTTACCCGTAAGTCAAGTAAAAAGTAATACACTATACAGGAACTCAACTGTTTTCCTTAACCTAAGGGTAGCTTGGCCGTAAAGTAAAGGCAAAACCCTTTCGTGTTTGGCTTCTTTACTAATTTATTTATTAATATTCTCTTTTACTCTACTTTGGCACTAGAAAAAACGTTCAAATGCGAAACTTTCAGGGCGTTTCTTATCAGTTTTACTTTTTTCCATTTAACCTTTACTCATTTGAACTCTAATTTCAGAGCGTTCAGAATCATCGAAACGAGCTTTGTTAGCTGTTTTAATAGTGATGGCGGTGGTGATTCTAATGGGGTCTATAGTGTTACAAGTATATGCAGAAGCTCTGTTCAAAGAAGCGCTGCCTAACATGCATCCTAATACTTGCTCAATCTGGCTGGCTGTGGTCTACTTATTGGCGAGTTTAGTTTGTGCTGCAATGTTGGATAGGTTTGGGAGGAAGGTAACTTTACTTTGCAGACTCATGTCGACATTCTCATTTTAAACCTTGTAGAATTCGTTTAATTTTCGATCAAAAATATTAGTTACATCTTAAATACTTTTAGAGGTTTTGGAGACACTATAGAAAAAAAAACTGACTGGCAGTTAAAAGTACTTACTCTTAATCAAGGTTACTTGTTGTGTGTTTATACTATATTAAAATCTGTTCTACCAGTTTTACTTAAATGTACGAGTTTTATACCTTCAGTAATAAGTTTAAGATAATATATAATATTTGGATGTAATAAATATTTTTCTTTTGAATTGATACATGAGAATTTCATTGTTTGAATTCCTTATTTATTAATTTTGATAATACGTATTTCACCTATTTCTAGTTAAGTTTTAATAAACTTTACTTATTTACTTATTAATATTTATGTTATTATATTTTCAGAGTCTAATGACAGTAACTTCCATTTTGTCTGGAATATTCAACACGTTGCTAGCTTCTCAGCTTCACATGCGCTGGGCACCTCACTGGTTCACCGCATTCGTTATATACGGGTACAGCTTCGTATACAATCTAGGAGCAGCCGTTGTGCCGTTTGTTCTTACGGCTGAGGTGTTCTTGCCAGAGGTAAGAAAAAACATTTCTAGTTGTATAGAAATTAGATTAGATTTTGGATAAAGGGATTCGAAGATTATTACTTAAGTGGTGGCCTGTGACCAGTCTCAATTTTGGTTGTTTTTTTGAAAATACTGCCAAATTTTGAGATTTTTTAAAATCTATAGAAGTTTATGGTCTTGGATCATCATCATCATCATCAGCCCATATTTGGCTTACTGCTGAGCTTGAGTCTTCTCTCAGAATGAAAAAGATTAGGCCAATAGTCCACCACGCTGGCCCAATGCGGATTGGCGGATTGGTCTTGAATATAAATCATTTTGTGTTCATTTTCTCATCGAGTTTTAAAAAGCTGGCGACTGCGGATGTAATGTTTTGTATTATCACGAAGAAAATATCAAAATAAGTAAGTTTTATAATTGGACAGTCTGGATATATGAAATCTAAAGTGCTTCATGTTTTGTGTAGACCCTCGAAAAGGGCTAAATCGGCTAACTTTCGTAGCGACCGTTGTCAAAATTCCATAGTTACTTATAGCCTACCATATCTATACTAATATTATAAGGCTGAAGAGTTTGTTTGTTTGTTTGATTGAACGCGCTAATCTCAGGATTTGAAAAATCCGATTTGAAAAATTATTTCAGTGTTAGATAGTCCATTTATCGAGGAAGGCTATAGGATATGTATTATCCCCGTATTCATACGGGAACGGGAACCACGTGGGTGAAACCGCGCGGCGTCTGCTAGTTACCTATTTATGGAGCATGAAGTAACAAATGGTCAGCGTTACAGGCTTTCAGATCTGTTTGTTTGTAAAATATTTAATAAATATGTGTATTATAAATAAATAAAATAAAAAAAATTTAATTATTTTAAGTTGTGTACAATTAGATGCGATAAATAATGAAGATTTTTTTCTTAATTATTATTTTTTGTCATTGTTTCAGGTCAGAGGTCTTTGCAACAGTTTCTCAATGGCTTGCATGTGGATAACGAATTTCGTTACTCTCATAATATTTAACCCTTTAGTGGAGGCGTTGGGACTTGGACCAACATTCTACATATTTGCTGGAGTATGTTTCTTAGGAGCTGTCTACAGTCACACTTGTCTTCCAGAGACAAAAGGCCTATCCGCTGACAAAATACAACCTTTGTTCATGAAAAAACAAAAACGGACACCGTCGAAAGCTTAAAATCATTAATAACTACTTTTGAGTATAAATTTCTTAATAAAATCTGCTAAAAAATGTCTGAGCATATGTGGGCTATGCTATATTTATATTCTGTAAAAATATTTTTAAGTAATTAACAAATGCTTAAGAACTACGTAAATGTTTACCAATCGGGGTTATTATAGTTCAGTAATTTAATATTATGATTGTATACTAGTCAAAGACACACACACTCACATTTTTTATATTGTTAAGTGCTTAAACTTGTTTAAAAATTCATTTACACTTTTGTTATCTTAGTGACTCCGAGGGAGAGGGTTGGTTATCCTTAACACAGATCCGTAGAATCTAGGATAGCCAGTTCTTGAACTCATGAAAAATTGTAAACCTTGTGTGATAAATAAAAGATTATTATTATTAAAGAGTCAAATCTGATTTTAAGTGTATCATTATCTCTTGAATTTGATTTTTTATTACTTTAAAGTAATGCTTAATATACAGTGTTATAAAAATGTATTTTTATTTACTATCCAGTCAATGTATACAGATCTGATATGATCTCTGAATTATTTCACCGCGGCTATTTGCCTCTGGTGATGAAGGAGGGAAAAAAATGCAGAATATTATTGCGAAAATGCAGCCAGTAGGTTTTGATTTGTATAATTATTAGGTTAAGTTAGCTTATGTTCTTTCTTAACAATAAAAAAATACGAATATACAAAATACGAGACGCGTAAATTGTTTCGTACGAAATTAAAGTAACGTGAAGTACTACTACTTACTACTACTATGGATTGACTATTGACTAAGCTTCTTTAATCTCTGGATGTACTAAATCGATTTTGAAAATTCTTTTACCACTATAAAGTCACGTTATTTGTGAACATCAAATGCTATATTTTATCCGCCTATTCTGACAGGAACGGGTACTACGCGGTTGAAACCACAGAGCGGATGCAAGTTGATATATATGTTGGACGAACTATAGATTAAAAATTATTCTCTGTTGTAACATTTGGAAGATAAACTGCATCGAGATGGAAGTAGAAAAAAAATAAAAAAACAGCAAATTTAATTTTACAATAATATAGTTACAATAAAATCTCATTTTAAATGAAATATTTCTTTTTTAAGTACAACAACTGTATTTTATCTGCTGGTAGACCCTTTGTCTCCGGTAGACAGATGTGGCTGTAAGCTGCGCCGATAAAACAGACCACAGAAAAAATGTAGAATGTGGCGCCTGCCCCGAAGGTCATCACTAAAGGATTGTAGATGAATATAACTATAAAATTCGTGATCCACATACAAGCCATAGACAAGCTATTGCAGAGCCCTCGAACCTGAAAAAAATCGATAAAGCTTTTAAGTTTACTCATAAAATTGTGTTAAACAATCAGCATTTTTGACAACTTCTTTGGCACAGTAATTAATTAATTAAATCATTATTAATGCATATTTATACAGAGAGCCTAGGTCCAAATACTACCTTTAGTCAATGTAGTATTTAATACATTACACTAAATTTGTATGACCTTTGACTTCATAATAGCTCTAATAGCATCCCGACAGAAGCCTTTTCATGCAGATATTGGTATATTAAACCTGTACCTTTTTCAAAATAGCGGTATTTTAGATTTCATCTTCTCTTACTTAACATTAAGGGCTCAAATTAAAAAAAAAACATTAGGTAACAAGTTACACAGATCTTGGATGGACTTAATGGTTTTCAACAATTGACAAGTTGAAAAAGCAGGTTTTGTTTTCTGATACCCAGCCACAATAGGAATTTATTTAAGTTAACGAGTTAATAAAATATATTTTAAGTTTACCTCCGGCAAGAAGACTTCGGCGGTGAGTATAAGAGGCACAACAGCGACTCCAAGATTGTAGACAAAACTGTATCCGTATATAACGAATGCGGTGAACCAGTGAGGCGCCCAGCGCTTTTGAAGTTGAGATCCAAGTAGAATAGTAAATATTCCAGATATAATAGCTGTTACGGTCATGAGATTCTATAATAAAATAACAAACAAACAACAAGAAGATTACATGTAAAAGACAATGTTATATAAAAAGTATATTGTCGACGCGCTTTTGAACAGGCTACGTATAAAAGTTGATTAATATGAATTTACAGGGTGTCGTAATAGAGTGACTGTTAAAAATTATCAATTTGTTAAAAACTTACTTACAAATATAATAATTACAAATATTCAAAATTTAGACTTTTTCAATCATAAATCAAACAGAAGGGAATTCTTTATTGTTTACCTTTCGTCCCAATTTGTCCACCATGCAAGCGCAAAGTAAACTAGCGAGCAAGTAATCCACAGCTAACAATATAGAGCAAGTGTTTGGATGCATTGTAGGCACAGCCTCTCGGAACAAGGATTCCGCATATATTTGCATCACTATCGACCCCATGAGAATCACTACGCTCATAACTATAAGCACCGATACTAACGCTCGTTTAGATGATTCAGATCGTTCTAGAACATAAAATATCAGCTTCATTTATATTATATTTTGATGATAATTTTCATTTATAAATCAACTTACTTAGAAATTGCCATGGTGAATCAGTTTTGCTCGGTTGAGCAACTAAATTCTGGCCCGTTTCAGTCATTGCTAATACATCTGTAACAAAACTCAAATTTTGGATTATTCAGATTTTAAATACATTTCAAGTACACATAAAAAATAAGAGAATGTAGATGTAAATAAAGAACATAAATAATAAATAGTTTCAGTTACCATCGCCGCCTTGCAATATCTTATCTATCATCGGATCAAGCTGTAATTTGATTTTTTCAATTTCCTTTTGAACTTCAATTGAGTTTACATCTACTCGACGATAAAAGGCTATAGATTCTGCTGCTTCCTGAAACCAAAAAATAATTTCCATTTAAGTAAGGTTAAAGAAAGAATGTTGATAAAATTCATAATCTATGAAGAAGAAGATAATAAGAATAATCTCAATGGTGAATAAACATAACTCTCTCTCAAACAAGATTTGAAATAATGAAGAGATATTGATAATTACGATAATAATAAAACAGAAAAACTCACTTTTATCTTTCCTCGTTTTAATAAGTAAACTGGAGATTCTTTTATTAACATCAGCATTAAAATATACAGTACTGACAGTGAAAAATGAACAAGTAACACTTGGTTGTATGACAAATATCCTCCGATAATATAAGAGAATAGGAGTCCCAATAAAAATACTGAAACACATGCTGATGTTAAAGCACCCCTTATAGAATCCTGTGATATTTCTGATATATAGACTGAAGATACCCCTTGTCCGCCAGCACCAAAACCACCTAACCACATAGATAAAAGTATTATATTTACTGATTTTGTCACATATATAAGACCCCAGGCAATCTGAAAGAAATAAATTCAATATAAAAAGATGAAAATGAAAATGTATTTAAAATTATGTCTATATCGAATAAAATATTTTCTTTCATTAAAAGTTCGTGTCTGTCCTTATTATTATCTAATCTAAATTTTAAATAAGTACTATGGTTAGTTACCCTATTATGATTTAGTTTTCATAAGTTATATTACGTAAATCTTAAGTTCTACTACTTGAAATCATAGCTAGCCACTATGTTTCTCAACAATCTCCTTTATCTCAAAGGAGGTAAAAGCCCGACAAAATCGGTCCAGGTGTTCAAAAGATTAGCCAGGACAAACAGACAAACAAACATTTTAAAAAGTTTGATTGCCTTTTAGTAACGGCCTTTTAGTAACGTTAAAACATATATAATCGCTTAAGAAAACATAGTGTCGACACCACAGGCAGACATTTAAAGATGATATAAATATTTCATAAAAGTTTGATCACCACAAAAGGTACTCCAAACAAAATAGCCGCATATTTCCTCCCAAACTTGTCAACTGCAAATCCACAAAAAGGTGTCGCTATCAAACCACCTATGTTTATCAAACTGCCCAATAACGATGCTTCTGTGACTGACATAGGAGCACTTAACACTGTTGAATTTGACTTAAACATCTCCATAGTAAACGATGGCCAGGCGTACGTAAAACCAGTTAATGCGGTTAGATAGGCAACTGAAACAGCATTTATCACTATTTAATCACCATATAAAATTATTATATATTTTGCTAAATTAACTTGTAACTAATAATAATAATAGGGATGATGACAATTTTTTAAATTGTATGTAAATTAAAAGTATGCTAATAGTAAAGTAATTTTGTAAAACTAACAGGGTATCTGCGATCTTTACTTTCAGAGCTACAGGGATTTAAAGGGTCAGATTCGCGGCGCTGCCATGGTTCCTTGAAAAACGCCCCATACAAAATGGTACGAACTAATGACGTCGTATGTACATAATGATCGTTAGATTTATATGGGCGGTCAAACAAAATTACTTATTTGTGCGTTTATGTTTATAGTTTATGTATTAAAAAAAGTCACATTTAATGTAAGGAAGCTAAAACTGTATGAACTTTCATTTAATTACGATAAAAGATTTTTAATAGATTTTGAAATTTTATTTATTTTGCAAATATCCAGACATTCTTTGCTTTTAATGTATAAATTAGTTAACATTGACCTTATTTACCCGAATGTAAGATAAAAATCAATATATTCAAAACCTAGTCATCATCTCCATTAACTAATTAATTGTATTAAATTCACTATTACACTAATACGAGAAATGTAAACACATCAAGAACTTTTAAAATGAAAATTTGACAAACTAACTTATAAAAGCAGACGATGCTTGTACTAAAAACGCTGACGGTTTAACTTTTTCAGTATTCATTCTAACTTTTGCACTGATTCTGGTATACTTCAGAAGCGACTCTATTTTCTATTTATTGAATACAATATTATACATATGTGTATGGGTACATTGATAAAATCTTTTGTTCTTCACTTCTATTATAAGATTATAAGATAAGATAATATTGTATATAACTGTTTTCTAGATCTTAAACCTTTTGTTTGGTGCAAGCATATTACATTGTGTCCGATTAAGCTGAGATTTGTAATGGCTACTTTTTAAAGAGGAAAAGTCATGGTTTCTGCACGACATGACACACGACAAAAAACTGAATTTCACGCGGGAAAAGTCACGGAAATCGGCTTGTGATAAAATTCAAATAAAATCCCAAAAACATTCTGACGAAATTCATCATGTTTTTGTTAGATATTGTTTTATCAATGAGTTCTTTTTTGTGGTCTTTTAGAAACCTTAAAAAATAAAGTAATAATGGGTTTTCAATAATGTATGTATGCAAATACATTGTATGTATTTAATAGTGATAAGTTTAAGCTCAGTTAAAGCCTCAACAAAATAAGGTAGCGCCTACATACATTGAAAAGTGATAACTTAGTTATTAAATGTTGCTATTAGCTCGGTATTCTTTAGTAGGTGTTTTATTTAGCTTTTTTTTTTGTTTTTTGGGCTAAGGTAAGCATTTTAAAGTTATAGCAAATACATAGAAGTTGATTTTTATTATTATTACTATATTGAATTTACCTGAACTTGGAGGAAGATAAAGGTAAATCAACATTATTATATTAATCGAAACATCTCCACAACACTTAGGTATGGATTTAAAACAACGAACCTGTTGGCCTATTTTGGTAACTTTGGTCTTTGGATATATATTAGCCTTCAAATATAATTGTTAACATCAAAATAATAACAACCCCATTTTTCGAATTCCGTAAACCCTATTTTTAACGAAAATCATAATGTTAAGTCTCAGGACCAATTTGAGAAATTGTTTCACCAATAGAAAGCTACGTTACCAGGGAGTAACATAGGCTATATTTTATCCCCGTATTTTTATGGGAATGAGAATTACGCGGGTAAAACCACGAAGTTCTGCTAGTATTAGATACTGTTTATGGTTTACAACTAACATACTCGTAATTATTATCTTACTTCTAATTTAGAATTTATCTTGTAACTTCTATTGATAAAATGAAGTTTGCTTTAGTTTATGCGTCAATAGATATGGAAACAGCCAATTCACGTGATTATTTTTGCAAATTTAACCTTCAGCACTTAGGCTTTAGAAAATTAACAACCTCTTGAGTGAACGACCGGTTATTCAAAGTCGACAGCTTAATGTTTTCTGCAAAGAACTTGGGTGAAACGTGTTCCGCCATATTGGATTTAGAGTTACGTCTCAGAATATATCCTGCATTGTCATCCAAACTTAACGTGTATACAAATTTTCAGCTCAATCGGTTGAAGACTAAGTTTAAAGAATCCACCGTAACATACATGTATATACATTGCGAGTTAAATAAAAGCTTTTAAAAAAGAGGTGGGTGAGGATTAAGATTATTAATGGGCTAATCACTAATGCAACGAAATTAATTGCAAATAGAGAAAACAGTAACAAGAAATTAAATATTTTGTCAATTTATTTGGAAATTGAAATATCTAGTTTTAATCCTATTGTACCCAATAAAACGATCTATCTAGCATATACAGAAACCACCAAGAATCTGTAAAAACTTCACTACGCGCGTATATCTGCCATGTTTTTATCTAGTTGCACTTATCTTAGAACAATATGTATTTTATTTTAGTAATGTTATTTATACATCGTACAATAATTATTGCTCTATATTTAGAACCACGAAATTATTCTATTGCACCATTCAATTAAATAATAGGGGTTAAAGTATGAAATTGGCGTTTTATTGCAATTGGGTTTTTTGAATTAACAAAGAATCTTCATGGTTTGAGGTTTTCGAATGAAACTTTTTTCAAATGGTTTCTATAATGCTTTTTTTTTTTAAATGTGAAACTTTTGAATATCGGCTTTCAATTGTTTTTGTTATTCAATTTAGACAAGAAAGATGGATACTGCGAAAATTCGAGTGATTTTTGAATACGAGTTCCGACGCGGAACTAACGCGTTAGAAATCATACCATAAAGTCATACCAGCAAAAAAAATAAAAATTGTTGTATGGCAGTCCCCTTAAATATTTATTTTATTATTTTTTTTTGTATTTAGTGTTATAGCGGCAATCAACTGTCACGGTTTATGCCATTTTTGGAGCCTTAAACATTGATGGTATTTAATAAGTTCCGTTTTGCATCGTTCATTCGACGCTTATGCATCCGCTAATACAGGATACAAGTCATATCATGTGCATGCATGCAACTATACGTGTGTAACCTTTCATAAGTGGCGTGCACATGGTTTTGATGTGACAACGTCTTACAATTCGATAGAGCCGGCTGCACACTCGAAAAAAGATGACGCCATGCGTGGCTCCTTCGCTCTAGGGTTGCCAACTTTTTTTTGCAAGAAATAAAGTATATTCTGGTCTTTGAAGATTATTAAACAGTATCGATCGTTTTCTTTTGAAAAATGCAACCATTCTATCAGTATTTTCTTATGACGTTGTCAAGTTCAACTATCGTCAGTAAACCGATTTTACAGACAACCGATTTTTTAACTAGGATGTGCATTATATGCACAAATTCTACAAAATGAAACATTAGGTTCGTAATTAGTCCAAAGGGTAGGCCGCATTTTCATCTATGTAGTGCAGGCCACTGCCTTGCATCCAGATCCGTTTGCGCGATTTATAAAATATTAGTGGACCCCGCGACTTCGTCCGCATGGAACTCGATGTAAACTTTCACCTACACCTACCCTACCCTACTCCTACCTACACTACTTCCAACTACTTCCTACCCTACACTATTTTAGATGGTTGTTGAAGATTTAAGGGTATACCTAGTGGACTAAAACACATTCTTTGGGTTAGCCGCTCGCCTAGTAGTATAAGAATTTAATGCAAATTAATAAATAGTAATTAATAAAATTAATAAATTAATTAATAGTAATTTAATGCAAATCAATGACACAACATTTAGGAATATTGTAACAGAAAAACAAACACCCGAAACGCATTAAAAAGATTTGATTGGACTTAGTTTCTGTTGTTAGATTCGCGTAATATGCTATCAGAATTGTTTGATGTTTAAACAATCATAATTCGTTATGTAATTAGGCGTTCACAAAATGTTTTAGTTGACTGATAAATATGTAAGAGATTGGTCTATTAAATTGTTACGAGATTAACGAGTCACTAAACCAAGTTTAAGTTATCGCCATATATAATGGGGAAACTTCGTCAAGCTCACACAAGCATATCCTGTAAGTAATAAAAGCTTTGTTGTCAAAAACTACAGTTTTCTTCAAATTGTACACAATTTTTTCGAGTGGTTCTTACACACATTAATTGAATTAATTAATTAATTAATTGAAGTAACTAATTTAATTAGCGTACGTGATCAAATCTACAAATTACAAGACAAAGGTCCTGGGTTCGATCCCCGGCTGGGCCGATTGAAGTTTTAAGAAAACTTCAATTGGTCCAGATCTGGCAGGTGGAAGGCTTCGGCCGTGGCTAGTTATTAACCTGCCGGCAAAGACGTACCGCCAAGCGATTTAGCTTTCCGGTACGATGTCGTGTAGAAACCGAAAGGGGTGTGGATTTTCATCCTCCTCCTAACAAGTTAGCCCGCTTCCATCTTAGACTGCATCATCACTTACCATCAGGTGAGATTGTAGTAACTAACTAATAAAAAAATAAAAAAAAAATCAGATTTTCAAAATTTGCCATGCTTCTCGTTACACTGTACCGAGTAGGTAGCGGACGGTATTTACAAGTTATTCCTTGACTACAATATCACCTGATGGTAAGTGATGCAATCTAAGATGGAAGCGGGCTAACTTGTTAGGAGGAGGATGAAAATCCGCAAACTTTTTCGTTTCTACATGACATCGTACCGGAACGCTAAATCGCTTGGCGGTACTTGCCTAGCTAACTAGACTCGACTAGGCTAATAGGCTGATGATATGAAGGCTTCATACCAAACACATTATATTATATCTAACGTTGATGGATCTATGTAGATCTTGTTTTTAGCGTATATGCCCTACATTACTTTCAATCATAGATAACAACAATCTATAGAGACTAGAGCAAGGGAATATAATAGGTAACATTATATCCGTATAAATAATTCCATATAATTTTTACGGTTTACGTACGATTAGTAGGTTCACATACATGGTCGCAGTTTCGTACAGTATTCTGTGTTCATAATGAGAATAAAAATAATGTTTAATGCAAATTAGCTGTGTGAATTGCATTGTTGCAAAGATTTATTCGCGCTTTAATTTGAAAATGTACCTACCTACTTATTAGATTGATTAATCGAATCGCCTATTTAGTTGTTTTCTTATTAGCATATACTATGCAGCTTTTGTAAATAATTTTGTCAAAAATCGTAATTTTACTTGCAGAGTGAGAAAACTCCTCACAATACGAGCCGTCTCAAGCATAACTAATTATTACGGTTTGTGAAATAGGTGATGAAATTGTATAGTAAAAAAAGTTCTTTTTCTTTAAGATATTCATAGTATTTTTTTAATAATATAATAATTATTCTAATCTTACTTGTACTATTGCGTATTATGTGATCTTATCAAGTTTTCTTAAGATTTTTATTGTTTACATATCGATAACATCTGACAAGATTCTGTATGAAATGGTTATCTATTACGGCATGTTAAAGAGATGCATTTATTTATGTGTAGAGATTATACATACTCATGCTAAATTTCAGCTTTTAAGTATATATTTATAAATATAATAGTCTCTAAACAAACTGCGGACGGAGAAACAGACGGACGGACATAGCGAAACTATAGGGTTCCTTTTTGACTACAGAACCCTAAATAGCTAACAGTGATTTGAACTAGCGCACCCAGGGCACAATATAAAAGGGTAAATTAAAAATAAAAGAGCTCTTAAAGTAAACTAATGGTTTAATAAATAAAGTCGATATTTGGACACCATCATCAAGAAATTTTGTGACTGAATACAACGATTAGTACATACAACTATTTACGAGAGCTACACAGTCACTTTAGTGACTAAGCTCTCAAAAAGAGATTAAAAAAGACTATTAGTAGAAAAGGAACTCCACCGACCACCTTCGGAACATGGTGTTACCCTATAACACATACCGAGTAGTAGGGAGAGATATTTTTTTTTGATATTTTATTCAGGATATATCATGAGGAATCCAACTTGCCAGACTGTATACTTATATTCGTGGCGACGATTTGTTAGAGAACCATTTAAGTTCTCTTAAAAATCTTTAACGGTGTCCTTCGAAGGGTTGCCTCGAAACTAAGTGACTGTGGATATGATGTCTCTTATCTATAATAATAATAAAATAAAAAGACGAAAGATTTGATTGTTTTATTGTATGTTTTAAATAGAATTTGGAACTACTGAACCGATTTGAAAAATTCTAATTCAAAAATGTTTCATACACTATCTCCGAGTGCTATATATAGGCTATATTTAATTCCTACGGGAACTACGCGGGTGAAACCGCGTTGCGTCTGCTATTCTTAATAAAAAAGTATATTTGGCTTTTGCAGGATCTCGTTCTGAATGGATTTGTTGTATTGATTGATTGATTGATCGAATTGATAGTCGTATCTGTGCAAGTAAATTGAATCTGTTTTAATGCTAATATTTATTGTTCCCAGGCGCACTAGGGAATACACTTACAGGTCTATTATATGTATGGCCCTCTTACACGTTACATTTGTATACAAGCGAAGACACAAACCTCTTAACCAGGCCAATGACTGACTTGGAAAGCTCCTTGGTGGGCAGTCTACCGTCATTGGGCGCAATGCTTGGGACAGCGGTGGTGGGATGGATCATGAGCATTTTTGGAAGACAGAAGACTGCACTTGTTTTAGCTGCTCCACTTTTGGTTGGTATCTTGCGATTTGTATTATAGTCCAGGTTTCTCAAACTTTCGGCAAACCCCTTACTAACTAATGGGAGACCCCCCCCCCCCCCCCAACAAAGAAAAAGAAAATTTGACTGTTGAAGCGGTTTATAATTAAATAAAAGTTAACACATAAAGTACGGAAAGAAATTTCTTTGTAATATTAATGTGATGGGTGTGCTTGTTTCTTGTCGCAAATGGTTGAACCTTGTTATAGTCCTTGGGCCGAGAAACGAAATGTTTATTCATGACTATGTCACCTGCAAGCTGACTTTTGCAAAATAGATAAAGAAAGGTATTTAAAATCAAGTGGTAATTTTGCCAGACGATGCATATTTGTTATCGGATGCACCAATCCAAACTCTAAAGCATTGGTTACCTAAGGGTGCATGGGGGATTCGACGGGGGTCTACGTAGGTGAGACAAAAAATATAGTTCACAGTTCGTAAGCGACAGCATTCTAAACTTTATTTGGTTTCATAGTGGTCTCATTTGGAATGGACAGTTTTCTACAATAAGAATGAATTGATTGGGTCCTGCTATGAGTAGATTTTAAAAAGTAAAGTTGGTTGGAATCACTTTTGATTGAAAACTGTTATTTGTAGTAACTGTTGATTCAGCCGCCTAGCAAACTTCTTAAGATCTTTCTCCTCTTTGCATCGTACTCCTCAATTCTGCTGCTTAATTCTGAAAGAAAATTAAAAAAAAACATTTGGCAACTTCTAAAGTATGGCAATTATGAAGGAAAATGCACCACCGTCATGATTCGCTACGCTCATAATTATTCTGTCTAGCTCGCCATGAAGCCACAAATTTGAGGAGAATGGTCATATTGTATAAATATTTTGTTCTTGAGTCCAAGGATTCTTAAATATTCGTTTGATATATATATTTGAAGGTCGTGGGTTCAAATCCGGTCCGGAGGGTGCACTTTCGCAGTTATCAGTTGTGTGCATTTTAAGAAATTAAATATCACGAGTCTCAGACGGTAAAGGAAAACATCGTGAGGAATTAAGAAAATTCTCTAGTTTGCACTACAGAATTTTCTTAATTCTCTGCGTGTGTGAAGTCTGCCAATCCGCATTGGCCCAGCGTGGTGGACTTAATAGTCCATTGGCCTAACCCCTCTCATTCTGAGAGGAGACTGAGCTCTGCAGTGAGCCAAATTTGGGTTGATAATGATGATGATATACAGTACTTTTAATTATTCTTCAATATTCCTTATTTATGAAAATGTCTTCTCAATTTTGCAGATATCCTGGGTAATGATAGATTTCACAAAATCATCAATAGTAATATTAATTGCCAGGTTCATTGCTGGAGCTTCGGGCTGTGCATTTTTGGTCCATTCACCTATTTATATATCAGAGGTTGCCGAGGAATCAATACGCGGAACTTTAGCTTCAGGTAACTGACATGTTAAGTTTAATTCTTCTATATAAATATAAAAATGAAAATGAATGAAATGAGTCAAGGGGCAGGGGTAGGGCCCCTACCCTACCCCTACCCCTACCTTTCCTACCCCTGTAGGGATAGGGAAGAATTGCACATAAGTCAAAGCGAAGCTTGACCAGGTCCGCTAGTTTTAAAATATAGTAGAATTTTGTTAATCCGGTACTTCAACAGACTGATGCGACCAATAATCCGGCACCTATCCACTCCTGTAGGAATACGGGGATAAAATATATTACTTCTTGATAATTGAAAAAGCTTACTATTATTGAAAGAGTTTTTCAAATCGGTAGAATACATTTTGAGTTTATTTGCTACATATAAATCTTTCCTCTTTGTAATGTTAGAACGGATGAATGTTTCCTTATAATCCAGTAATGCCGTTGCGATTATGTATTCCATTTTTATTACAATCAGATTAGTGAGATTATTCTGCAATAACATTCTTCGTCAATTGCATAATCGTTTTATTGTTTTTCAGCCCCGATGGTGTGTTATTGCTTAGGTGCTTTAATGTCCTACCTCATTGGGTGGTTTTTTACATACCGATACATTATATGGATTAATATTGCGTTCTGTATCCTGTACATGGGCCTCATGCTGACTGTGAGAGAGAGCCCGATATCTTTATTGAGACAAAAGAAGGAAGAGGTGATGCAATTATGACTTTTATATACACTCCATAAAATTATCTCATTATTGTGTTTTTAGTGTTTGCTAATATAAGTAACATAACGATTGCAAAGTTTGAATAATTTCACACTTTTATCATTTTTTATGACAAAACATTTACATTGTATTTGACTGATTTACGCTTCTATTGTAAATACGTTGATCAATAAGAAATATTTGTACTAATAAATTTTCGTTTGGTTTATATATTTCGCTTTTATTCAAGTATTTATTTGATATATTTAGTTTTATTATATTTTGTTTCCATTTTAGGAAGCGCGTTTAGCTATAGCTTATTATAGAAGCGCATCGGTCTCTTCTAAGCTTGTTCTAGATGAGTTTTCAAGATTGAAGCAACAAGTAACGCCTGCTGTTGAATTAAGAGCAGTTCGTACGAGTAAGATTTACATAAAGTTGCTTTTTGTTTTATAATGTAACTACGACAAGTTATCTTTCTCATCTCCTAATTAATCCTGGACTGAGATCTCCCCATAAAAACCATAAAATGTAGACAAAACCTTTGATGGTGATATTTCAATCCAAGGTCTATTACAACGCAGGATTTAATTTTTTTTTTTTGAGAAAGAATACAATAAGGAACATAAGCTAACTTATCATGCCCACGTGGAATGGTGGCAAGAATAATGGCTGCATTTCCGCACTGGACAGCCTGGCTGATCCTCTGCGCAAAAAATGAGCCAGCCGTTCTGTCACCAGTCGAGGCAACTAGCCGCGGAGAATTTTTTTGGCACTGTGACTCCATGGCCTAAGGGTCTCCACGGCAAAAGGAACAAATACTCAACTCTCAGTTAAGGAGGCATACTAGTGCCGATTTCAGCTTTTTCTGCTGGATTATATAATAATACAAATAACTCAAAATTATAATGAAAAAATAACGTCTTTCTCTATTGGATTTTTTAAAACATTCAAGCTAATGTTATTTTTATTTACAGGCTTAAAAGAAGTAGAGGCTGAAAAAGAAAAATTAAACAGTGAAATCGACGAAACAGAGTCCCAAGAAAAAATGTCATCATTGAAAATGTTGTGTGAGAACCAAGATTTCTTTATTAGTTTATTTTTATCACTTAACAGTAAAATGACAATACCAAATACAAATAATGGTCAAGGGGACTGCTGCTGGAGATACGAATGGAGCAGTTAAAGCTATCATTATTTCAATGCGGGCTTACAGACATAGTTTAAACTGACGACATCAAGAGAGTCGCAGGGATTCGCTGGATGCAGGTGGCTTAGGATCGTGATGTTTGGAAGTCCTTACAAAAGACCTATGTCCTGCAGTTGACGTCAATCGACTGATATTATTATAATAATGATGACGATCTGATCTGAATGATCAGAATATATCATCATCATCATCAGAATGTATAAATCATCAGAATATATAATTATTTTTAAATATTTTAGTTACGTCTCCTTCGTCACGCAGAGGATTTTTGGTGGTTGGAGTATTTTTAACTCTTCAGGTATGTGCATTTATTCGGTTAACAATACTTTTACTATTTTATTAACACGTGTATTAACACGTTAAATAAAAAAAAATATTTATTTAATATTTTTTAGAATTTAAACTATCGTGAGTGTTATTCATATTAATTGATTATGAAACACGGCTAAAACTCACGTGATATTAGGTCGGAGTATGCCCGACTAGTTTCGAACCCATACGGGGCCCTTAGTCATGAGCTGGTTCTTGCATCAATAATATCACTTGAGTTTTAGCCGTGTTTCATAATCAATTAATTTATTTAACAGGTTATGATGGGTATGGTAGCCGTTCAAGTATATGCCAAAGAAATTTTCAAGCAAGCAGCACCGGGACTATCTTCGCACTTATGCTCAGTTATGTTTGCTTTAGTACTCTTAGCTGGAAGTTCGATGAGTGCTTTGTTCACTGATAAATTCGGAAGAAAAGTAAGTTATGTCATGATTATCATCATTATCAACCCATATTCGGCTCACTGCTGAGCTCGAGTCTCCTCTAACAATGAAAGGGGTTAGGCCAATAGTCCACCACGCTGGCCTAATGCGGATTGACAGACTTCACACACTCAAAGAATTGAGAAAATTCTCTGGTATGCAGGTTTCCTCACGATGTTTTTCCTTCACCATTTGAGACACGTGATATTTAATTTCTTATGTTAAGTATGATAATGCATTTACTTCCATTATTGTGACACTGATTTTGTCCTGCTGACCTATGCACTATTTTGATTTTCATTATCAACCTATTAAAATAAACATCAAATCAATTGAAAAATGTCATCTACCTACTGTATGATATCCACCACTAGGCACGGACATTTGTTACACAGAATCTCAATTTATATATCAACTAGCATACGTCAAAGATGGTAAATAAATTAGTCTGCAGGATCCGAGAAACATTTTTACTATTGATAACTATTAAGCAAAATTTGCGTGAGTAGCTGTATCTTAATGAGATGTTTAACTTTTTATGTACGAAAATTCTTAATTTTGGTAGCTAGCAGGGGTACTAGGGAATAAACTGTAAGGCCGGGATAATGTATATCTACTTAAAGTTACGGTAAATTAGCTTGACAGTAATCAATTGTAAAAATGTTTCTCGGATCGTTATTGCTAATATTATGTTTTAACGTTACCTATACTCGTACTTATAACTTATTCACCTGGTAGTAAAAATTAGTCATAATGTATTATTAAATCTTTAGTATTGTTTAATTTATAGAAACCTTAATTTATTATAAAACACGGTTAAAATTACGTGATACAACGTCGGAGTATGCCTAACTAGTTTCGGATTCATACGGGCCCTTAGTCATAGCCATGAGGTGGTTCTTGCAACACTGCACGATCTAAACTGCGACTCCGCGGCGCGTGCTGCCGCTCGCAGCGCACGTTGAGAGATGGGCTGAGGGGTGGTTCATGAATGTCATCTTGATTAAGTCCGTCTTCTTGTAAGCAAACTCTAAAATTATAAAAACTTTTTTAATTTGTTTTATGTTATTTTTTCAGATTCTTTTAATATCTTCTGCAGTGCTAGTAGGCCTTTGCCTTATTGGATTAGGAGTATTGCTTCACACAAGCATAGCCCCACCATGGGTCTCTGCTGTACTAATTCTATGTTACTGCTTCGCATTCATGTTTGGCGCTGGATCAATCCCTTATGTTTTACTCGCTGAGTGCTTTATTCCAGAGGTTTGTATTGAAAATAATACAAAATCACATTAATAATAAAATAAAATTTAATTTCACTGAAAACTCCTTGCGGACGATGTCGCGGGCGTCAGCTAGTATTCTTTAATAAAACTAGCAATAAGTCTTTCTAATTTCTATAAATTTGTTAAGGTAGAATAACTATAATCGAGATAAAATGACCTTGTAATTGATACAAGTTGGGAGGAGGGAGTCATCAAAAATTGTTACCAGTTATTTTTTTTACTGTTGCCTAATTAATCGTTATACAATATAACAGCTACATTTTCCTACGAATTGCGTGGTACGTTATCTCGTTCGTTTTTTTTATTCTTAAACACATATTGAGTACCAATATATAGTAAATACCTACAAATGAAAAGTGTAAATTCTTTTTTCCCAGGTACAAAGCATTGCCTCTATGATGCTACTGGAATGGGTCTGGCTCCTCAACTTCGTGGTTATCGGGATCTTTCCATTCATGGTCAAATTCTTTGGTATCCACGGCACATTTTACGCTTTTTCCTGTTTCGCCATAGCTGATACCATTGTTGGGTTGTTCATCCTACCTGAAACCAAGGGTCTTACTAATGAACAAATACAAGAAACATTTTTAAGGGGTCGGAAAAAATAGACTATATAGTTGTAAATATTTTTACGTTGTTAATATATTATGTATTAAATAAATTATTTTATCACACTAACATTATAAAAGCGAAAGTTTATGTGTAAGTGTGTATGTTTAGTCCTCCTTTGCGCTTTACTTTTCATCCTGGAAAAATTAATGGTTTTCGCAGGATTCGAAAAAAACTGAAATCCACGAGGACGAAGTCGCGGGCGTCTGCTTATATCTAATAGTATAAAATCATTGATCCTAAACTAATTAGAGAAACCAAAGACAAACTGTTAAAATGTAGAGTAACTGTCAAATATACCTAATAAATAATTGTTCCGGCCATTAGCATTCAGACAATGGTAGCAATGTTGTCTATCTTATGATTACTAGAATAATTATAACAGGCGTTCATTATAAGGAACATTTCTTGTATGTAATAAGTCTCGAATCTGTCATCGTACGAGTAACACAACAGGCAAGATGGAAGTTTTATTCGCTCCAATGTATGCCTAAACATACAATAATTTACACTATGACAATATTGCAAAGCTATAAAATGTTCGTACCATTATGTATGTACTAAGAATGCCTCTATCTTCTAAGTAAACAGAAAAGTACGTGTAGGTTGGCCTTAAGTATAAATCTATTAATGCAAATCGTATCACCATATCCTCTCAGGAACATTGTAGCAACAGATAACGGAGCTTTAACGGTGCGCAAACACAAGCTAATCAATCATAGTTGATCCCACAGACCACCTATTTATCGTCAAAATTAATCTTAATAATTTACTTTTAGATATAAACATGGTTTGGTCAACCAGTATGGTCTGAATTGGTTTCTACTTTTATGAAAATGGAGTTATAGCTATTATTTTTAAAAGAAGAGAAGGGACGAATATAGCTCAAATTTTTGGGTTGGCAGAATCTCTAGTTACTATAGGACGGACGGAAAGACCTGACGTTTCAAAAGAGCTTGTAAAGAAATGAATTTTGGACCAGGACAAGCTACCTTTGTTTTACTTATAATCACTAATCAACAGAAAACATCATAAAGAAGGAGCTACTACCTACAAAAGATGAATATGGAAATATGGCATAGTTGTTTACAGTCTTAACAATAATTTACCTATCTTATTTCTAATTTACAACTTGTCTTGTAATATTGATAAAATGGTGTTTGCTTTAGCTTTGATAACGTCAATATAAATGGAAAATGCCAATTCACGTGACGTCATATAATTGTACACACCTTCAGTGCTCAAACTCTGAACTTACTTTCTGCAGAAGAAGGTAGGTTAATTCTTTTGCAGTTTTTCACCGAAGTTTATTGAAATAGAATTAACGAATTCTAAATGTTGTATTAATACGAGACGTGATAGCCTAGTGGATATAACGTCCTGAATTGAAATTGAAAATTGAAATCCTGTCAAGGGCATCAAACAGTGAAGGAAAAACATCGTGAAGAAACCTGAATACATAAGAATTTTCTTAATAATTCGCGTTGGGCCCGCAGGGTGGACTAAGGCCTAACACCTTTAATTCTGAGAGCTCGAGCCTAACCAACTCAAACAAGCCGAATATGGGTTGTTAATGATGATGAAGATGATGATGATGAATTTTGTATTTCTTATCTCATGAATACAAAATCAAGTGCAAAGTATAAACAATTAACAACCGATATTAGTAGTAGAAATATTGTATGAACCACCAACAACAAGGCTGAAGTGATAAAGATTTTTGAAATAAAAGAACAGTTATAGATACTGTATATTATTAACTTGGTATTTAAGCTTGTTTAATTACCAAATCTGTTAGTGACTTAATTGACGATGAAGTTAGTCAATCATAGAAGAAATGAATAATTTAATAAATCAAGGAGATATCAGAAACGTAATTTGGCAAGACGCCATTAAGTTAAAAGTCACGTTATGTATAGGTAGTTAACAATATTTTGATTAAAAAGGTTATCTACCCAACAAATGAATGCTTTCTATGTACCTACCTAATAATGTTTCCTCCTATCAATAAAATATCAAATCAATGATGCAAAATATCAATGAATATAAATTGTATTTGAGTAACAGTAAGTCCTACGAGTATAAAATCATTAAAAAGATATATATATAGTATAGAGTCATTAAAAAGGCTGATAATAATGGTACTGCCACATTACTGTTATAAAATCTTTTAAATCATTATATCTATCTTATACTGATGTACCTGAAGAAAAATGTCTTCGAACAGTGCGTGTTGCCAGTGATGATGGTTCTGAGACTTGGTCGCTAACTAGAGGCCTCATAAGAAGAGCTCAGAGTCGTGATGTTTGGAAGTCCCTATAAAAGGCTGATATGATGATGATGATTATTATTACTAGTCTATTTAACTGACTACTATAGAACCTTGACTCCATAAAGCAGTGAGAGCCAAACATGTCGCTCTAATATCGCTCTTTTTTTATAAATAGTACTTAGGATTGAAAGTTTGGTAACTTTAGTTACGTTTTATTTCTTTATTGATTAACAAAATTTGTTTACTCTAGATTATTAGTTTCAGTGTGGCAGCACCTTGGCAGTTGAGGTAACAGACATGCAAACAACACACCCTCATGCATTAAGAGGAGCTGAGTTCATTACTGTTATAATATTCGCGTAATACGCTATCACAAATAAATGGTGTTTGAACAATTACAATGCGTTGCATTACATTATGTTGATAGACATTCATAAATAGTTTCACTTGACTGGTAAATACATAAGAGATTGGTCTAAAAAGTTGCTACTAGATTTCAGTTTGAGTTTAAGTTATCACAATGGGGAAGCTGCATCAAGCTCACACAAGCATATCATGTAAGTAATATAGGGAAATGCAAGCTTTAACTTTGTGCATTAAAATATAAAAAAATAGTAAGTCTTACGAGCTTCAGTACAAGACTAATCAGCTAATTTTATTTAATCTGGTAAAGCCTGGTAACAGAAACAATCTTCATAATCTTGTAAACGCGGAAGATTGATTGTTAAACGTTTGGTTGAAATTTACAATAAAAATAGATTATATTATACCTTGGATTAAAACATAGGCTATCATCTCGGAGAAATCCACAGTTCCGGGATTTGCTAAACCTGAATTTTACGCGGACAAAGTAGCGACTGATTTAAAAAGATGTTTTACTTCTTGAGCGGTTATTTTCTTAAAAGTAACGATGTGATATTCAGTTACACAAACCTGGACTCACTGATACTACTAAACGGATTTAGAAAGAGTTTATATATCTAAATATAAACTATTTCTAAATTTGCGGACACTGAATTTCAATTTATAAAAATTTTGCGACAGATTTTTAAAGGTGTTTTAGTTCTTAAGCGGTTCTTTTCTTAAAAGTGACGATACGATAGGCTATACAAATCTGAACTCACTGATACACAGACAGACAATAATTCAACTCATAACACTAACTTTATGTCGATGGTTACTACAAAATCAAACAATGTCAAGTGGACAATTTTATCATTTTTATTTAAAACATTTTTATCTTAATCTGAATTACTTATGCCTCCGAAAGTTATTGTAAACAAAAACATTGTACTGATAAACTCCCTTTATAACTTGTTTTTTGTTTAATTTTACCAAAATACTTAAATTAACTGGTTTTTATCTATCCAACGGTCTTTGCAAGAAGACTGAGAATATTTCAAGACAATAAAATACATACCTACTTTTTTCTACCTATCTGAGTTGTCAAAATTTATTTTTTAGTAGTAGATTTTAGCATTTCCTTGTTTGTCTTTTGTAATAACGTGCCATTTTATCCTTTTTATTTACGGAATCTTATACAATCTAAATATGATTACCTAAAAGTTACTTTAATTTTTCTCAGGTGCACTAGGGCTCACGCTAACCGGCTTATTATACGTGTGGCCTTCTTACACATTACATTTGTATACAAACGAAGATACAACTCTTCTAGCTACGCCAATGACTGAGGTAGAAAGCTCCCTGGTGGGCAGTCTACCTTCATTGGGGGCTATGTTTGGCACTGCTATCGTGGGTTGGGTCATGAGCGTTTTTGGAAGACAAAAAAGTGGACTTGTTTTAACTGCACCGCTTTTGGTTGGTAGCTTGAGAATTCTTTTATAAAATATTTAATTGATTTTTGCAAAACTTTATGGTGGTTGAAAATGACTTGAATTGCTTTGAGAAAAGGATTGTGTGGTCGTGCCGCTTTATGTTTGAGGAGGCTCTGCCTTGTCCCAGACTAACTTACTGACTAAAATTATTGCATCATTGTCAAAACCATAATGATTTCCTAGATGTTGTAATATACTACGAGTATTTTCGATTTTCCAGATATCTTGGATAATGATAGATTTTACAAAATCGTCTACAGTAATATTAATAGCCAGGTCCATAGCCGGAGCTTCTGGCTGTGCATTTTTGGTGTATACACCTATTTATATATCAGAAGTTGCCGAAGAATCTATACGCGGAGCTTTGGCTTCAGGTACTTGTTTAAAATTAATTTAATTTTTCAATAAACTTACACTCTTGTAACTATTTTGTCATTTTGCAGCCCCAGTTGTATGTTATTGTATTGGTGTTCTCTTGTCTTACATAATTGGTTGGTTTTATACATACCGATATATCATATGGATTAATATTGCGTTCTGTGTCCTGTACATGGGTCTTATGCTGACTGTTAAGGAGAGTCCCATATTTTTGATGAGACAAAAGAAAGAAGAGGTAACGTATTTTATCGAAACTATAATTCATTTGTGTTTGGTTAATAAATCATTTTTTTATTTTTTATTTGATAACTCTTTAATTGTTTGTATTTTAGGAAGCACGATTATCTATAGCTTATTACAGAAGTGCCTCTGTCACTTCTAAACTTGTTCTCGATGAGTTTTCAAGATTAAAGCAACAAATAACGCCTGCTGTTGAATTAAGAGCAGTTCGTACTGGTAGGACTTTTATATTTTCCTTTTAATATTACGTTTTGACTACATAAGTACTAAGTAACATAAGTAGGTAATATTTAGTTAGTTATTTTGTTAACTTTGATGAAATATTATCTTATTTGACGTTTGTTTAAACAAGTTTTGTTCTTTAAGTCGTTGACAAATTAATTAAATTTTGGCCATTAATAATTCATTCTTTCAATTATGTTACAAAAATAACACCTGTATACAAGTATATAATAAAATTAAATTGTTTTATTTCTAGGCTCACAAAAAGAAAATGCTGAAACAGAAAAATTAAACAAAACGATTGAAGAAACAGAACCACAAGAAAAGATGTCATCATTAAAAATGTTGTGTAAGCACGTCGTTAATTAATTAAAATTGCTTATCGTGTAACAGCATACTGGTCTTCTACAGGTCACAGGGTTTCTTTTATATTTTGAAAGAGTAGAGTAAAGTTGTAAATAGATTTTTTTAGTATTAAAAACTATCTAGTAATTTATACATGTTGAATTTTGTAGTTGTATCTCCGACGTCTCGCAGAGCATTACTTGTGGTTGGACTGTGTTTATCTAATCAGGTATGTATATTTAGATGACCATGTAAGTTCTTTTCGTTATGTTGTTAATACAGTTAAAAATTATTCAAATTGAACAGGTGATGATGGGTATCGTGCCTGTCCAGGTTTATGCCAAAGACATATTTAAACAAGCAGCACCGGGTTTATCTTCACACTTTTGCTCAGTTATGTTTGCTTTAGTCCAACTAGCTGGAAGTATGATGAGTGCTTTATTCTCTGATAAATTTGGAAGAAAGGTAATCAGTTAATTTATTCATTTAAATTCAAATTCTATTGTTGCTAAATTAGGTTAACCGATACATCGTAATTGAGTTCTGAATCTATATAATGTAGTCTTGATTTACTCATTTAATATACTGAAATAAAGTCAAACTCAAAAGTCGCTTATTTATTAAAAACTGATATTAATTTTTAATCATCAATACGGTCTTGTTTTTTTTAACGCAATACATAGTTAAAGTTTAATCGACTACCTCTTTCTTTACTCAATGCTTCTTTATTGAAATTCTCATATATTTTAATTTTTCTCGTTATTATTTTTCAGATACTTCTATCATCTTCCTCAGCCGCCGTACTTTTATGTCTCATTGGATTGGGAGTATTGCTTCAAACTAGTATAGGCCCACCATGGGTCACTGCTGTAATAATTCTTTGCTACTGCTTCACGTTTATGTTCGGCGCTGGCAGTGTTCCGTACGTCCTGCTTGCTGAGTGCTTCATGCCGGAGGTACGTGTCTTTTCTCTAGTTTAGTAGTAGAAGAACCTTTTTGTGACAGATCTCTACTAAGGAAGTACTACGTCATGATTATTTACGTACGTCTGAAGGAAATTTTTACCTCATGAGGCTTAACATCTTCACCTCAGGTTGATGAGCAGAATACTGTTGCGAATTGTTAAATTGTTTATGAGCGATAGATAATACAAAAGATATTGTCCGAGTAATTCTTTCGCATGTAATGAAATTCTGCATTATATTATCTATAAAAGAGTTTAATACTTAAGTTGTTAATCCTTATGAACTTTAATTATTATAATAACCTGCTTTACAATAACAATAAAAATTATAAAGTTATTACTTCAATAGTAATTGAAAACAGCTAGATTTAAATTAACATTCTTAATTAGACTTATTGTATTTTAAAAACTGATGAATTTAATATTTTGCCATAGTTTACTGCTCGTTATATAAAACACACACATACACACTAATTGAAAATTATAATTTGTTTATTCCTAGGTACAAAGCTTCGCCTCTATGATGCTAATGGAATGGGTTCTCAACTTCTTCATCGTTGGAATCTTTCCATTCATGATCAAATTTTTCGGTATACATGGCACATTTTACGTATTTGCCTGTTTTGCCATATTCAACACATTTGTTGGGATGTGTATCTTACCTGAAACTAAGGGTCTGACAAATGAACAGATACAAGAAACATTTTTAAAAGGTCGAAAAAAGTGAAAAGTATATATCAATTAGTGTGCTATATAAGTGATAGATTAATGTTATAAATTCGAAAAAATAAAAATAAGAATTGTTACGTGGAAGTTTTTATTAACATCATATTCATAATGTCTGTTAAGTATACTCACAATCACAGAGCTAGATAAAGTTAGCGCTGATAAATTAAAAACACATTTTGTCATTTATTAACGTAGATCATAAATATAATGATGCCCAATTATATTTTCATTTGTAATAAGAAAGTATTTTTTTAATGTAACGCCGTTACAATACTCGTTATAATATTATGCTACCAGCCACTATTTTGTTATAAATAACAGATGTAGCAGAGCCTTAAGTAAATCAATGAATGCACATCAATACACTAATATCCTCTTGTGAACATTGTAGCAACAGATAACAGTGCCTCAGTATTAGCTAAAACCGCGAACATAAACTATTCAGTCAAAGTTGATCCCACAGTCCACACAAGTTGGTTATAAGCTAAATTCAATTAAACTTAACCGAACTCACCATGACTTTGAACGTAAACGCGGTTCAGACGTTACACAGCATTGCTGTTTATATTATCAAATTTAATAATGTAAGAGCAGGAAGTTGTTAACAAATGTGGTAAGTAGAAGTACAAACAAATAGTATAACTAGTAATAATTAAATTACACAATAGTGTAGTTTATCTACATACCTAGACCTAAATACAAATATGTACTGCAGAATTATGTAGATGAAGTGTTAAATGAGGAAGGTATAGTCTATAATTTATGAAGATTTTGTGTGAATTGATTGGAATTAGTAGATTATGAAGCGGTTGCATAATGACGGTCATTAAAGCACGAGTTGAATTTTATTAAACGAACGAAGTGAGTTTTATAATAGAGACACGAGTGATTTAACGCCAAGTTATGCACGTTACATACTATACTTTATCTAATCTCATGAAATAGGAATCTAATAAAATTTTCCGCGACTTAGAAGGTAAAGGATTGATGATTGTATTTGTAGCACTTTCCAATATGTCCGGGAGAGTTTATTCAGACCTCGAGTCAGTGATTTTGCTGAAAATACGAAGCTAAAATGCACTTAAAATATAAATTTGTAATTAAATCAATAATGTAGTTCGAGTGACACCAAAAATATAATATAATACGAAATATAATAGTTTTTTTTAAGTGTATACCAGCCGGCAAAGATTGACACCCGTACAGCCATGTCATTCATACTCATATTTGCATCACAATTTAAATTACTGTACTTTTAAAATTGTTAATTAATTAATTTATAAATCTTAATTAATAAATAAATAAATCTTAATTAAATTAATTAATTATTTAATTAAAATATACCAACTTGAAATTTTAAAATATATAAATATAAAAAAAACATTGTTAAAAAATGAAAAACCCAGAGCTGCACAAAAGACCAAGAACCCAGAGCTCTAACTGTGTTATAATAGTAATAAAGTTCTATTATAACACACTTTCCACACAAAGAGCAGTGTAATGTAATTTATTAATTACAGTATGCATATGATATATGCCATTATAATATATTTTTTAATTTAATAATTGGAATATTATGACAAGAGATTAGATAAAAGACGATTATTGTTGGTATCATAAAATGGCAAGCCGTTGGAAAGTTAAATATAAAGGATCCGTTCGATTGGTTGCGTTCTATCTGAAGAGCTTTTACTTTGCCAAAAGGAAACTTTGTTAAAGATACACAAATAGCGTATGTGTAACGGAACTAATAAGTAGTTCAAAAGTGTTTCTTGTACACAATCATGTCTTTGCTTATAGGATCAAAGTGTAGCAAATTATCTTTAAACGTATTATTAACTGCAATGCAAATTTTTCAATTATGACGGTATTTGTTTTCGGAAGAAGTGTCATATTTTATCTTTGAATATGAGGCAACTTGATGCCATCAATATAGTATATAGGTTGTTTTTTTTTTATTTATTTAGATAGGCCAACAACATTTATAATAAAATAATTTACATAATATGATATAAAATAGATATACTGGAAATACAGATAAAACATAAACACCAATAACTGGCTTGTACAGTAGACACATAAATACTTAAAATATAAACAGAACAAAACACACAAACTATAAAACAATATAAACTACAAATAACACACAAAAAAAAATGAATAAAGAAGAAAGTGTAAATTAATAGTAAAATAAAGTAAAGTACACTTAATCTTCAACTTCCCTGATAACTTTACGACGGAAGCAGATCGTTTTAGAATTAAAAAGGTTGATGTCTTGATTATTTTGATGCAGAGAATTAAATAGGCTACAAATTCGATTAATGGAGGAATGGAGGAACTTTATTACGATATATACGGATAGCTGTGCATTAAAGGTATATGCTAAAATAGAGCAGACGTTTCCAAAAGAGTAGGTATTCGTAGGTAGGTATAGCTTAATTTTGGTGTCTCGTGAAAAACAAAGACACTGCCTGGAGGAATTACTCTCACCCTCCAAAAAGGATTGGATTTTCTTCATTTCTTTCGTTTTTCATGTTTAAAAAAACATAAAACTAGACTAATGCTGCTTTATGCGAAAAGGTGTCCGTACTTTGTATTCTGTGAAAATGCAAAAATTTTGAAGTTTAGATTTTGTATAACATTGAAACAAAATTTAATCACTTTAATTTATTATTTAGTCAGGAAAAATCCAGAGAAATTTGTTAAATATCAATGACGATATAGAATAATCTTGAAGATAAAAAAATAAAAAGATAAAAATTAAAAAATAAAAATAAAAATTGAATAAAATAAAAATAAAAATTGAAGATAAAAATCAAAAATAATTTATTTCTTCGAATCATTTCACCGCGGCTAGTTGCCTCGACTGGTGACAGAAGGGCTGGCTAATTTTTTGCGCCAAGGATTAGCCTGGCTGTTACTTGTCCAGCACGGAAATGCAGCCAGTATATTATATATATTCTTGCCACCATTCCACGTGGCACATGATTTGTATAGTTATTAGGAAAAGTTAGCTATTGTATTCTTTCTCAGTCATTGCGGCAGATGTTTCAAGTAAGCCTACTTTTACAGTTAGTTTACTATCACATTTGGTATGTCAAGTTTACTATACTCTAGTTTAGCGGTTCCCAAAAGGTGATCCGCGGAACCCTGTGGTTCCGTGAAAGGTCCTCAGGGGTTCCGCGAAAATTCAAGATTTCCATATTGTAAATCGTTTTACTTGTAATATTAAGTGACGTAATTTATTATTCATTTTCAATTATCTTGTTTTAAAATATTGCATTCAGAAATTCCTTTTTAGGCACCATGTAGGAAACCGATATGCTCTACCACACGCCACGAGACGTTAGTGTATTTTCGCCTTTAGTTTACTTTCTTAAGCTAGGGTTCCCCCGAAAAATGGTGAAACAAAAAGGGTTCCGATTTCTGCTCTAGTTTATAGACTCAATGGTTCGTAAAGCAACGGATAGGGTAAGCCAAGGTATCCTACTTATTAGCTTTCATTTTAACTCTGCGCTGCCAATTAAAAATGTGCATCCGTAATATATCTTGTTTTTTTTCAATTTATTTTATTGATAAGATATAACAATTATTTAACATATCGAAACTCTCGCCAAACTGTACAGGCAGTTTGTTGGCGAGTTGACGCTCATTATTCTAGTTATCATTTAAAAGTAATTGCTAAATCTAATTTTATTAAGATAATTAAAACTAAGGTAACCTACAAAATTTAATATTATAAAATGAAATAATAAAAAAAAAATTACAAAAGGTGCAAAACAATTTCTATAAAGTAAAACCGTCAGTGATGGGGTCCCCAAGGAAAACTTTCTTTAATTTCTTCTTGAGGATTCCTTCACTGATCTTCCTTTCTTTTTTGAGCCACTCAATTTTATTATATATTTTGGGCACCATGTATCCGGTAGTTCTTTCACCATAGTAGTTATTGGCTTTTGGAATGATATATTTTATATCTATGCCCGTAAAATCACTGATTTTATTACCAAGTGTGCTTAAATAATATGGTTCTTGTTGATTTACTACGACGGCCCATGTAAAACTTATTTATGTCTACGTCTGCATAAAGACTTAGAAAATAGAGAGTAAGTGCAAGATGGGTAGCTCGTTATGCGTCCGTTTTAAATAATGAAAGTGGCGTCATTATCGATTTTCTTGTGTAAGCGGAATCGGAACGTTAACTTTTATAGTTAACTAGAAGACGCCCGCGGCTTTACCCGCGTAGTTCCCGTTCCCGTGGAAGTAGGAACATAAAGAAAAACCTATAACACTCATAAATAACGTGTCTTTCTACTGGTAACATAGTTTTCATAATCAGTTCAGTAGGTTTAGAGATTAATTAATTATCTTGTAATGTTATTTGACTTATTCAAAAAGCAAACGTTTTTTGCATAAATTTTGACCTATTTCATAGTGTAAGTTTCATCTTGAACAGACAAACCGTTTCCAGGCAAAGATGCGAAATGCGAGTAAAACTGCAATTTTGGAGAAAACGATTATTCAACGGTATATTTTCGTGATTCAGCTTCTTTCATCCCCCTTAGTGGCAATGTTAACATTGTAATGCAAAGAGCTATAGATTGAGAGCCTGGTATAGATTTTCATAACTTTATTATATGCTGCTTACTTAGTAGCACACCATAAAAAAGCACGGTATGCAACAAAGGCGTAGTGGCAGGGCTAGCAAAATGCCATGAGTCTAAGATCTAAAGTGCCTCAGCACGAGAGGACGTAAGCTCATAACTAAACTTATGTTAAAAAGATAAAGATAATAAAAATGGTCTGGGGGTCTGATTTTTTCCTGGGGAATAAATGAATTAGCCACAGATGTAATAGTTACATGATATGGGGATGGAGCGAGCTACGCTTGGAGTTTCTCTGCGTGATCGAATCAGAATTAGGTAGATCCGCATGCGAACCAAAGTCACTTACGAGTAGCTCAGCGAGTCGCGAAGCTGAAGTGGCAATGGGCAGGTCACATAGTTCGAAGAGACGTTGGGGTTCCAAGCAAGGTGCTGGAATGGCGACCCTGAACCGGAAAGCGCAGTGTTGGTCGACCCCCCACTAGGTGGACCAAGGATATCAAGCGGGTTGCAGGGAGCCGCTGGATGCTGGCGGCTTGAAACCGTTAATTTAGTTTCGTGCTTGGAAGTCCATGCAAGAGGCTTATGTCCAGCAGTGGACGTCTACCGGCTGATGATGATGATAATGATGATATAGTTACACCACTGAGGCACAATTTGGACCTTGGTGGCTTTGACAGATAGCAGGTTTCAACCTCAAGGGTCCAGCTGGCCTATTCATTAATTTTCAGTAACAATAATAATAATAATAATAATAATTGTTTATTTGCATATGACCTCTGCCTCAGGAGGGTGTGGGTTCGAATCCGGTCCGGGGCATGCATCTCAAACTTTTCAGTTGTGTGCATTTTAAGAAATTAAATATTACGTGTCTCAATCGGTGAAGGAAAACATTGTGAGGAAACCTGCATACCAGAGAATTATCTTAATTCTCTGCGTGTGTGAAGTCTGCCAATCCGCATTGGGCCAGCGTGGTGGACTATTGGCCTAACCCCTCTCATTCTGAGAGGAGACTCGAGCTCAGCAGTGAGCCGAATATAGGTTGATGACGACTCTACTTACAAATATGGCCTTTGGTCACCGCTACCCAACCTGCCACTATTGGGCAGCTCAGCCTCTCTTGTCTTGACCCTTTATGTATTTATTTATTTGATGTTTATTTTTTTAGGTGGCTAATAGCTTAAACGTTAGTGAATAGGCCTGATCTTGAACTATCTAAGTTCCGATCGCAATGAACAGAAAGAATTAAAAGTAATAAGTAAGTACTTACCTAAGGGCTGGCAAGAGTTTGTAAGACAATGCTATATTCTTTATTGAAACAAATTCTTACAGACGAGAACAAATAGCCTTTCCTTGTCCAGACCAGACGTTGGGGGGCTGATTTTTTGTTTGTAAATCATCTTAGTTGTTCGTCGTGGAAACTTAGCGAGAATTTCTAGTACGAGTCTGGTCATACTTTATTTATTGCAGTTACTTACCTATTAGTTAGTTTAATATAGATAAATAACTAGCGGACGCCCGCGACTTCGTCCGCGTGAAGTTTAGCTTAGAAAAACGGGACCATGGATTTTTTAAATGAAAGTAGCCTATGTGTTAAATCAGAGTAAAATCTATTTCCATTCCAAATTTCAGCCAAATCGGTTCAGTAGTTGCGGCGGTAAAGAGTAACAAACATCCAAACAAACATTTATACAAACTTTCGCATATTATATAATAAACATATTAATAGGTTTTAGTAGAAATTTAAAGAATTTCATTATTTTTTTTTTAATTTATTTTGTACCAATATTAGTAACACACAAAAGTAAAAAGAAAACAGTGGACAAGGAAACACTTATCTCTATAAGAGATCTCTGCCATGATTTTACCTGATTTCAAAAACACAAAACTGTACTTTCTACACTAAAAAGCGAAATATAATATCATAGGTGATGTTCACTGATCGTTTTGAAGGCGGCGCCCAGCTAAAATATAAGACGTATCTATATATCGTAGAATATGTAGTACTGTAGTATTAATTAAAACCCTATAAATCTATCCTGCCAATCAGCATTAGCTGTGTGGTGGTTCAAACTTTCAAACCTTTCTTATAAGGAGAACTTTCTGTTAAAAAGCTGATAATGATAAATCTTTAAATTTTACAAGTTTTTGCAATGTCTCAACCACTCTCGCGTATCTTGTCTTAGTAACCAGACAATATAATACCATTTTTTAATTTTTTAATTTATGTTAAACGCGACCCTTTTATGTCATCGTAACATGAACACTTAATAGAGAATTTTAATACCTATGCGGGCACTAAAACTTGGGAGGTCTTATAGCAAAATTGAAAGAGAAAGGTGTTCATCTAATATAACTAACTAACTAACTTACCCTCTTTAACTCATTTTTAGTTGCGAATGAAAATGTAGCTATTCATCATATCATCATCATCATATCAGCCAATGGACGTCCACTGCAGGACATAGGCCTTTTGTAAGGACTTCCAAACATCACGATACTGAGCCACGATTCGCTGGATGCAGGTGGCTCAGTATCGTGTAGCTATTGTGAACTTTTAATAACAGTCGTATTCTCAATCAGAACCAATTCTTCTCATCCAAATCCGCTAAATTTTGTTTACTTAATATAAGATCGTTGACAATGGAAAATTAAGACTATCAGAGTCCTTAAAGTTATTCTGATGAGGGTTATTTGATATTTACAGGATTTTGTAGCTCCTGTTGATGTCTTGTAGTTTACCCACGTAGTTTCCGTTTCCGTGGGAATTTGTTACTCGCTGATAATGTACCTATTCATTGATAAAAGAGTTTTAAAATCGGCGTCGAAGCGTAACAAACAAACGAACTCACATTCGCATTTATAATATTTCAGGATATCAAATTGAGCTGTGTATACTTGCATTTATGAATTAGCCGATGCCCCGCGTAGTTCCCGTGCCTGTGAGAGTACGGGGTTTAATATATCTTATGACACTCACAAATATCGTGGCTTTCTAGTGGTAAAAGATTTCGGTTAAATAGATCCAGAGATTACTCTCTACAATAGCACAAATTTTGCAGCTCTTTATCATCTTTAATTTATAAATGCGAAAGGCCATTCATCACGAAATCTCAAAAACCGCTTGACGTACAAAGATGAAATTTGGCAGGGAAATAGTTTATAGATAGTAGAGATCCGAGAACGGATCTTGCAGGGCCGGATTAAGGACGTCTAAGGGCGGACGCTAGTATTAGTATACAAGACCCACATATCAGGTAAGTAGGTATACACAGCCTCAATTTGATTTGAAGTTACAGGATCGACAGGACTGTTACGGGACCAACGAGGTTGGAGAGAAGAGGAGAAGGGGGAGAAATTTATTATGCAACAATTTCGTTGGTTAAGCAACGTTGGCTGTATCTAGTTAATTGATGGCACAACTAGTACATAATCCGGGCGTTGACCGTTCCTCTGAGCACGGAGAGGACGTTAATCTGTGGGTATGTCGATTATTCAAATTCAAATTTGGAAATATGCTTTATCTTAGTAATATTTTACTTGGTTGGGCATAGCTTTGTAGATGGTACTAAAATGCAGGGTTAAGAACTGTTGATTATATAATTTTACTAGCTGACGCCGCGCGGTTTAAACCGCGTGGTTTCCGTACCCGTAGGAAAACGGGGACAATATATAGCCTATAGCCTTCCTTGATAAATGGGCTATCTAACACTGAAAGAATTTTTCAAATCGGACCAGTAGTTCCTGAGATTAGCGCGTTCAATCAAACAAACAAACAAACTCTCCAGCTTTGTATATTAATATAGATTATAGATAGAGATATAGATTTGATGCATCGAAACATCTTGTAATCATAGTATGACGTAACGGGTATCAGCGACAGTGATTGTACCATCATTTTGTGGTAGAGGAAACACCTCGAGCAGGTCCCAGGACTTGTGACCTTGGGTGTAGGTTTAAGACCTTTAAAATTTATTAACACTCACCTCTCCTGCCCGACATGTTCTCCATGCCCACACTAAACAATTTATAATCAATAATTACAACATAAAACATTATATAATAATTACAACACAAAACAATATTAATAATTAAATCACAAACAATGCGACTAGCAGCGTGACGGTGTTCACGGTACAAATAACTATCATTGTTGCAACAACTTTGTACAAATATCTACCTCTTTTTTAAAATAATATAAATAACACTACAAAGACGATTCAAGTGCTTTAAATCGTCTTTGTAGTGACTATACACCGGCGCGTAAGTCTGATACTACTAGAAGAGTCAGCAAGAAGCTTAACAGTTACAGCTCTTCTAATGAAACACCAAAAAATCAAGACCTCAATACACCGAGAGGTGGTGGTTCGATTCCCACCAGCTGGACGAACGTTCGTACCCAATCCTGTCACAGTATTTTCCGACTATTTGAGTGGAATCGGATTATTAGTCATATTTAAAATATACCTATAGTAAACAAAACCAAAATATTCTGAGCAGAAAACTCGAGAATATCTAGAAAAATTCGAATTGTCTTTATTCATATTATTGCCAAGTCAAAAATTTGAGAGAAAAAATTAAAATAAATGGAATCTCCGATGAAACCGTAGGTCACAGCTAGGTTAGAATACTAATCATCATTCATCATATAAAACAAATTATAATTATTACTTCTACTTCCTGTGTGAAGATGAAAGCCCGTTCCCTGCGAATATCTTTGTTATTAAGATATTCATCAATCGGATTAATAACCTAGCTTAATAATATGTGTTAATAACACATTTTCTAATATACATTAACAGTTCCAAATTAATGGCATTCTTTAGTTAAAGCAATCTGAGGTGCTATTCTTTCGAGCTTACAAAAATCATCTATACTAATATTACAAAGTGCTAAGTTGAGTAAGAGTTTGTTGTAGGGGGTAATCTCTGGATCTACTGAACCGATTTTTGAAATTCTTTTACCACTAGAAAGCTGTATTATTTGTGAGTATCATAGGCTATATTTTATCCTCGTTTTTTCACGTGAACGGGAACTACGGGTAAAACCGCGGGGTGTCGGCTAGGGATCGCGATCGGGATTGCATTTTTACCCAACTACAAGAACATGATACATAAAAACAAGCCAGGGGTATTGGTATTAATAAACCAATATCCCTGGCTTGTTTTGCCTGCAGTACGCCTTTTACGAAAATAATATATAAGTACTTAGCTGATTACTAAAAAAAAATACAATATAGGATATATCCCCACTTAGCTCGGTTTTGTTTTCAATATTGGTATTCAGTGTTACAGAATACATCGCTCAATAATTATTATTATTTGGTCACAACAGTAACAAGTACAGTTGCTTCTGAGTCAACAACGTTTTCAAAGCTGAGGAAAAAAGTTCGTTCATCGTTTTGAGTTAAATAGTTTGCAATAAAAAAAATACGCAATTGATATAAAAAGATTGAAGCATCCATTCAATGGTTCCGGTTGTATCTGCAACCTTTTGACATAGATCCGGTGGTAAAGGTCGGTAGTTTATTTTGGTAGGGACTTTGGCAGTAGGTAACTAGGTAAGTGGAGACGTTGGTTGAATTAGCCGGGTATTTAGATACTTTCTTTTTAAATGCGATAAAAAATATTAATTACTTTTAATTTCTTTTATGTTTTAGTTTTAGGTTGATATTTTTTTTTTAAAGTTTTCTAATAAAATAATATATAATCCTCACTATCCAAAATAATCATAAGTATAAAAGCAAAGTTTGTTTTTTTTCAGTGGATTATTCCGAAGGATAGGGAACTCTGATACGGTTAAACAGCATAAAATTTATTGACAAAAATTATATTAACCGACAGATTTTGATGCTAGTGAAAATATGTGTGAATTTTTCAAAAGATTTTGGATTTTAAGTACTTGAAATTAAGAACGATTGCTTGAATTTTGAACTTAATCCATGAGCTTATAGTTTAAAAAGTGTGGATCAATTTATGTAAATAAGGTAAAGCCACTAAAAAGTCCCATAAAAGCTAGTAAAAAAAACTTAATCGGAGACCCATGTACCAGGGCAGCATAACAACATAGCGGCTAACCCAACGTCATGCGAAAACGCTTAGAAAACGGAGAGCAGCGTCGTATCCGACTCCTCATTAACCCAGAAAGTGCTGCTGACTGCCAGTGAAAGACGATGGAAACTAGTATACGAGGTATAATAGCCGATGAAGAGGTGGGCTCGTATCCAGTTTGCTTCGCGCCAGCGGTTCATACGGACGTGAGCCGTACTAATTCGAATTTCGAACCATTGCGTCGTTTGTGTTGTGCAAAGGAAGTGATTTTTTTTTAAAGTTGGAGTAAGTTACCCATTTTTTTAAACCAAAATTAAATTAGCAATTTTACAATTACCGTATTTTTTTTACTTTACGCAAACGCAAAAGCTTTTTAAAATAATGAAACTAATTTTTAAAAGTTTAAGCGTAAAATTATCAATTGTGAATTGACTTTTTTTGTATGAAAAGCTTTGGTCATACAAAATTGTAGTTCTAAAGTAAAGTAAAAAAAGTATCAATGTTACTTGTACAGAAACTTTCGCGAAACAAAAATGTTTTTTATTTTTAACTTCAGTTGAGATATGCCTAAAAGTTATGTATCCTTGTAAAGAAAATAATATAATTTATTATGATATTTTTATTGTTTAAAATACAATAAAAATATTTTGCCGTTTTCGATAGATTTGATCTAATTCAATCCACAGATATCCCACAAGATTATTTTTATATCTATACTAATATTATAAAGCTGAAGAGTTTGTTTTTGATTGAACGCGCTAATCTCAGGAACTACTGGTCCGATTTGAAAAATTCTTCCAGTGTTAGATAGCCCATTTATCTAGGAAGGCTATATATTATCTCCATAATCCTACGAGAACGGGAACCACGCTGGTGAAACCGCGCGGCGTCAGCTAGTTTTTTCAAAATGTACAACAGACGAAGTTGCATCAAACTAATATCTATGCACTCAAGTAAACGTCTACTAGATAAAAATATAAAACTTTTACATCGTTTTAAAAATAGTTAAAGTGACCGTTATTATTAGTACATAAACCGTATTTTTAAACCAGTTCTCGATCGGACCTCGGATTCGCTACTTTTATTTTGTATTCACAGAATTGCAGTGTCCCTATAGCATCGCAACAAACCATGAATATTTTATAATCTATTTTTTTAGAGAATTGATTACGCGAGTTAATAAAAAAATAATGGGATTTAAATAAAACCAAACCAACGTCGAGCTTCTGCATTACTGATGGTTGAATTTATACTGTTTGATTGACTTTTTTAACTTTTGATTGGTATTGTATCTTTCAAGTTGTCCATGCAGAACTTCCACTTTTTTTTTTCTTCTTTACAAGTTAACCCTTGACTGCAATCTCACCTGATGGTAAGTGATGATCTAAGATTTAAACGGGCTAACTTGTAAGGAGGAGAATGAAAATCCACACTCCTTTCGGTTTCTACACGATATAGTACCGGAACGCTAAATCGCTTGGCGATACGTCTTTGTTGGTAGGGTGGTAACTAGCCACGGCCGAAGCCTGCCACCAGCCAGACCTGGACCAATTAAGAAAACCTCAATCGGCCCAGCCGGGAATCGAACCCAGGACCTCCGTCTTGTAAATCCACCGCGCATACCACTACCACTGCGCCACGGAGGTCGTCAAAAACATGCAAATTTATGCGATATAATTTAGACGATAGGCACTTTCATCCGTGAATAGATCTCTAAAATTATAAAAAAGATTTAGAGAAATTAAAAGTAAATAAAGATGATGAAATGATAGTAGTGACAAATTGTGAACCGAAATATATATTATAATAATGACCATTAATGAGATGATGAATAACCATTAATGGTTTGTGAATTATCTACCGCTTTTACTTGAGTAAAAATGCATAGGTCTTTTAATAAATTTTTATATGTAAGAGTATATTTTAATTAACCGAGTTAATCGTCAACATAATTTAAAAGCTATAAATTAAAAGTATACCCTTAATTGACGGATATGATCTGATAAATAAATTAATTTAGGAACCTGTTAGCAGCGCAAATCTTAGTTTACAATAGTAAATTTAGCCATTTTTATGACACGATTTTACAAGATTAGGTTGTGATTGGCTTAATATTATGTTTAAAAGGCGTATGAAAATTGGCCTATTTTTTATAAAGATTGGTAAACATATAAAAACACCTCGGGCTTCGGCCGTGGCTATTTACATCCTACCGGCAAAGATGTGCCGCTAAGCAATTTAGCGTTCCGGTACTATACCGCATAGAAACTGTTGTAGGTATGGGTAGAATAACTTGTGTATCTCTACTATACCAAGTAATTCTGCTTCCAACTTAAATTGCATTATCATTATTCACTATCTTTGACGTTTGACGGTTGACATATACGAAATAGAGATTCTATGTAAAAATGCCATTCGGTGCTTACTGGGTATCACAGGTAGATAAATGACATTTTGTCTATTGATTTGATGTTTATTTTATTAGGTTGATAATAAAGACCAAAATAGTGAATAGGCCAGGTGAGATAGCAGTCAAGGGTTAAGTTGTCAATGAATAAAAAAAATAACGCAGCTTAGTAAACCTAAGCACTAATTGACCTCTTTTGTGAGGAGAGAGGACGGGCTCTACAGTACACCATTTCAAAACGAAACGATTATTTAGATGATATTTTTATTAGTGCTATTTAATGATTTTATTATTTTATTGCCATTTCCATTCCACAACAAGTTTTTATTTCTTTATAGTTACATCAATTTTCACTTCCTCTAATGAATGATCAGTAGAAAACATCTCACAGATAAGATGCTGGAATGCATTCATTGCTCGGTCAATTAATTGCGATTGAGCAGAACGCATAAATTAATTTGCGTATGCAGATATAAATAAACTTGACCGTTATAGCTTTACAAAAAAGTACTTCAAGTTTAGAAGCTACGTATTTAAAAGCATTATAATTTTTTTATCGCCGTTATAGCCTAGAGAGAATTTCTTAATTCTCTGCGTGTGTGAAGTCTACCAATCCGCATTGGGCCAGCGTGGTGGACTATTGGCCTAACCCCTCTCATTCTGAGAGGAGACTCGAGCTCAGCAGTGAGCCGAACATGGGTTGACGTCCACGTAGGCCTCTATTAAGGGAATTTCAAGCCACAAACAAAGAATGTTGGCCTATAGCCTTATACAATAACAAGCAACCACCCTCACTCTGTTGCAAAATCCGTTTTTAATGGACATCTACTAACTATATACCACCTTCCTGATGAATTTAATCTTTGGACACCTCAAGCTGTTTTTGATATTTCGAGTTGAGTGACCTTTCGCTTTTATATAGATTATAATACATCATATATAATTATCAATTATTGCTATAATAATTATATAAAAAACCAAAGACAGAATAAGATTATATCTAACACTGGAATAAGATTATACCAAGCTAAAGAAATCTGCAGAACTCTGTCATCTCTTTGTACTAAGCATTGGCTTCCTAAAGCCTCAATAGCTCAACGGTAAGAGCGGTCAGACTCATCATCGAGGGGTGGTGGTTCGATCCCCGCCCCGTAGGTCTATTGTCGTACCCACTCCTAGCACAGTCTTTCCCGACTAGTTGGAGGGGAATGAGAATATTGGTCATATTATAAAAGATATGGCAAATATTCTTTTAAAAAAAAAAAAAATGTACATTTGATCACTGAAAGGTCAAATTAAGACTCCCACCGAGGACACATCTACTCGAAAATGCTAAATCTATAGTACTTATAGCTGGTGCTCAAAAAATATTAGTAAAGAGTTATCAAAAAAAAATTTGAGATATGTTCAAATATTTTTAAATCTTTTGACAGCGCAAAATTAAGCGCCATTGGCTTGTTTTAGGCAAACAAATCTTATCTTCACGATGAAATCTCGTCTTCCACTTATAATTAAAAATATACCTGTCTTCGCTCATCATGTCATTCGTTGAAGCATTAATATCCGTAACCAAATATTGTTACTTAACTTTTAATATAGATGTTATCTCTTTAAACCTGTCAATTCTGTCCACTTGGAAATTATGAGACAGGTTCCCAAATTTGGAATAATCAGAACATTTAGTTCGCAGTAGCGGTCATTGGCCTTAACTTGTTTGTGTGCGAGTTTGCATGATAGTTGTTACATATATAGAAAATTGATAATAATGAGTTTCCTTTTCTATAATAAATACGATATAGTTTCCTTTTCTATAATTTCACCGCGGCTAGTTGCCTCGACTGGTGACAGAAGAGCTGGCTCATTTTTTGCGCAAAGGATCAGCCTGGCTGTCCAGCGCGGAAATGCAGCCAGTATTCTTGGCATGATTTGTATAGTTATTAGGATAAGTTAGCTCAAGTTCCATATTGTATTCTTTCTCAATTAAAAAAAAAATACGATACAGAAATGTAAGCAATCAATTTTTTCTTTGCATAATTTAATACTTCGATTATAATAATTATGTGGTTTATCTGATCGAGATAAATCTCAAACTTAATACTCGCGAAAAAATACTGAGCATTTCCGCTCGAGTTGTGCCGATATATAAAATCGTAAGACGAATAAATTAAGTTAATAGCCAGAACGGTATATGAAATTGTGCGAAAGAAGGACATTGTAGAGTTATCTTGCAGAATGTAAGATCGTTTAATGTTAAACCATGCGTATGAAAGGAATTTCGTGAATCCAATCTTTTTATTCACACTCTGTAACTGGCGTGCACAGATCTGTTAATAAAAAAAAATGTTTAACTGTCTACGTTTTGTATGCAAGTTCTAGGTTTATTGTTGTTTGGATATAGAAACTAGAAGATATTACCGACCGACAAAGACGTACCGCCAAGCGATGTAGCGTTCCAATACGATGTCGTGTAGAAACCAAAAGGAGTGTGGATTTTCATCCTCCTCCTAACAAGTTAGTCCGCTTCCATCGTAGATTGCATCACTACCATCAGGTGAGATTGTAGTGAAGAGCCAACATGTAAATAATAATAAAAAAAAAATAGTGGAACTATTGACTGATGCGATCGACGAGAGATCACATGACGCACTCTTCAAGATAAAATATATAGCAAATTTAAAAATAGAAAGTGTAATAGTTAAAATTAAAGTACTTAAATTGGCTAATGATGATGATACAGCTAAAAATAAAGTGATATGAGATCACGTATCTCGTGCATAGCGGCTACTTAAAAATATATTAACTTGCTAATTATAACAAACCATTAGAAAGATAAATGAAAGCGTAACAGGACTATTGTACCTACTTGTCAGTCTTTATTTGAAAGACGTGAGATGGACGACGTACCAATCAGATTTAGGACATCCGATATTGAACCCACTTTGAGTTTTAGTTTTGACACCCGCTGTGTTACCGGTTAGTAAGCATTTTTTCAATAGAATCTTGTTGTAGAAATTATTTTATTGTGGCTAAGTGATAAATTTTAACTAGATAAATGGAGCACTATGCCATCAATCTCTTTCATTGTTGATGGCCGAATTTATCGAGCAATACAATGATAAGTAGTCACACTAATATTATAAAGGCGAAAGTTTGTGTGTTTGTAAGTTTGATGTTTGTTCCTCCTGTACGCTTCGGCTACTGTGATTTGGCTGAAATTTGGAATGAAAATAGATTTTACTTTAGATTAACAATTTGGAAAAATGGTCCCCCGTGGGATTTGTGACGAAACAGAAATCCACGCGGTTGAAGTCTGCTAGTACATAATAAAAGGATGATCTTAACTGCTTATGTCCTACACTACACTAGAAACTACATTACTAACAATAGAGAATTATAGTTTAGCCCACCCACCCACCACTCTATTTAAATGTTCAGAAAATATAATATCAGTTTTAATTTTGATATTCTAGTGTAGGTTAGTAACTTCAAGTTGTAAGAACAACTATTTGAGCTGGTCTTAGTAATAATGACCGGCACTAACGTAACATCCTCTATGTGGCAGTAGCTTATTTTTATTTTTTATTGGATTTGGTTACTGAGAGATCATACATGTATGTAAAATATAGAATGCATAACTTAAAGCAATGTGTTAAAACACATTTATTAAATTATATATTTACTATTGATATTTTTTATTGGTGAAGCTTTAGAGGAAAGATCGACATTTAGCTTAATACAGAATGTAGAAGTAACAATAATTTGTGAAAAGCTACTGCTGATAAGAATTCTTACCAGAATTCATCTATCTTTCGAGTTAGTAATAGAGTAAGGTTACCTAATATTTACTAAAAATGGAGAAACGTGGCATTTCAAAAATGCTAGTAAACTAAGCCTACCTACTCATGATTCCTTCCTAATTCAAAACACATTCTATGATTTAGCAATACATTTGACAAATCATAGAATGAACAAAAACGAATATGTTTAGTGCAAGCAAATTCGATTGGGTTAGAATTCCTTGATATATTTGAAAGTTTTTTGAACTCCCAATTTTGTTGTTTTGTATTTTGGTCATAAATCATACAAAGTACTTAACAACCGCACATTATTATGATAATTAATGTCTTTGCCTCTTTTTACAACGCAAACCTGTTATAAAGGAAATAATTGTAACGCCTAAACTGGTAATGCTGGATTTTAATTAAGACATCAAGACGTTTATATGCATCTTGAATATAATAAGATCAGATCCGTGTGAACTGATGCCGACATAGACGATTGTAGATTGTACGTCGTCTGCAGATCTTTTACAATTAATTAAAACAGAAATAATCATTAATTACCAGACGCCACAATTACGCGATTTTAGTTTTTTTTTTAATAAAAAATCGGAAGTCGAAATCAATGAATAAACTTTATATCTCAAAAAGTCACAATGATTCTTATTGTACTTTCGAAGCCTATGTAAACTCGTATAAAGAATATAAAAATTTGCTTTCAAAGTTCAAATCCATTTGCATTAAGAGTAACAAACAGCAAACATTTTGCACCTATGTTTAGTAGGTAATTATAACCACAATTGACATACCTAGTCAACAATTATAACTGGTGTTAGAGCAAAGTTATTTGAAGAGAGTTTCTCACATGCAAGCGTCAGTATTTACTAGGCAATATTATTACAGCTGTATGATACTCGTAGTAGCAATACAGACAACATTGATATCAACGAAATGTAGTAATGAGTGTCAGAATACATAAAGTGTACACTGTACAGTGCCCCGTAACCAATAAAGCAACTGCTATGTGCCATAAACCATAAAGGAGAACATTATTAGAAACAAAGTTGCACTCGTGGTATTTGCTTAAGAAAAACTTTTCCATAATAGGCTGGGATGTTAAGTTTTAAAGCACCCAGTTACTTGTTACGAAAGAGTGCATCAATATGGATATATAAAGTTTATTTGCTAGGATTCAAAGAGGATAATCAAATGAAAATAAATTGTCTCTATACTCATATTTTAACACCATAATAGCGTCTCAACGGTAATTATTTTAGCAGCTGTTGTAATCAATGATCGTAGTCAAATGATAAAACTTCCAGTAACACGAAAATGAAACTTTCGATTGGCTATTGGAACTAGAACCATCTTAAAAATAATCCTGGAAACATTTCACAGCTTATTGTGATGAAGTTGATTTGTTAAGACTTTTAAGTTCCACAATCACACATTAAATATAAAATACGTCATGTAGAACATTAAACCATAATAATTGAACACAAGTAAGGAGATAGCCTTGTTTCTATCTATAATAAAGTCTATTATATAAAAGATGAGACAGAAATATCATAATGCGAGTCAACCATTTTGATGGATCCCCCCAGGTGTAGCACATCTCGTACTAGCACGTATAAACTAAATAAATAATAACTAAAAAACAAAGTTACCAGTCATCCAGTCACCTTCTTTTTGCCTTCACAAATTGAAACTCGACTAGGAACTCGATAATCGATTTTCACTGAGGATCGTTACATCAATTGATACCAATAAGTATTTAAATTAATTCTTAACAAGACGGTGTTGGCAATTACTAGGTCGTTGACCCGGTTCATACATCTTGAATAACGAGATTAGGGTCATCTATTCAATCTCATCGGTGTTTTGTATACCAATCGCATCTCTTTAGGTTATTCTACTGCCTTAGTTCAGAATTTTGGTCAAGTGCACTTTGAGATTTCGTCAGCAATAAAGTTTTTTTTTTGTCCGTCTGTAGGTTCACGATGAACTCAAAACTTATTGAACAGATTTTCATGCGGTTCTCAACAGATAGAGTTTAGGTATATAATTTGTCTAGTGTAACGTTAATTGGAGTAAATTAATGAAAAATCAATCCTCCTGGACTTTTTCTTTTTCACGAAAACGCTGCACCATACCTTTGAGATATAACAGAATATTGTATGGTGGTTCTCCTGAATAGATCTACAAAATATCCGTGATGTAAAATATCTATCTTTGAAGGAGTACGTTTTCTCTTTTCTGTAACTTTTATTTAAATTTTATAATCAAGGCATACTTAGAATTTACTTAAGTATTATTAATTTTAATAATTACTTAATTGTTAAATTACTCAGTAATCATTAATTCTAACGGATATGTTTAGTCATGAATGCTAAATAAAACTTAGCTTAAACACTGCAGATAAATTCAGTTACCAAAACAATGAAACCGTAATAACGCTTTGCTTGATTGCGTTTTGAAAAATTGTTTTTATTTGAAAGAAATATATTATATTTATTGTTTTTACATGTTACTTGTTTTAAACAAGCAGTTGAAATACCTAAATATTCAGTTTATCATATACGCTTATTTTATTTTCAATATCTCTTCTGAATGATATGGGTATTTTTTTAAAAAGCGGCAGACATGTACAGTTCATGTTACTTAAGTCTGCTATTACTAGTTTTCATAATATGTGTGGTCCTGATATTAATGATTGTCGGAAATGTTGAATATACTTTTGCTGAATTATTCATTAAGAAGTAATTAATTGCCCTATGTTCTTATTGTGTTCACTGTTCTCCACAAATTGTTATAATTGCTATAATTTACATTACGGTATTCCATTTATATCCTATAATCTTTAGAAACTTACCTACTTCTTTTAGAGTACTTATAGTCGCATTCATACTTCTGTAGTAGTAGTAACTACTAATAGCTTTACACATTTTCTAAGAATCTATATTAAGCATATCTAATAACTAGTCTAGACGTATCTAAGCGAACTAGTTGGCTTGGTTAGAGTTCACCCTACTCTTCACTGTTTTCATTAATTTGTTTAGCAACATCATTTTCATTATTTTTATTTAAAACATTAGCTTAATTAAAATATTTGTAAACATTACTTTAGAAACAAGTTACTTGGCTTCATACAAAAATGCTGATCTTCGTATATTCCAGAGCTCGTTACTCGTATGATAAAAAACAACTACGCAGGTCGTTGAAGAAAGTTCACAGTTTTTATTACGCACAAATTGAGAACTATTAATAGCTTTACACATTATCTAAGAATCTATATTTAGCTTATCTAATAACTAGTCTAGACATAAGCGAACCAGTTGGCTTGGTTAGAGTTCATCCTAGTCTTCATTATTTTGTAAAATAAATGTTAAATTTTCGTAAGCAAAATCATTTTCATTATATTTATTTTAAACATTAGCTTAGTTAAAATATTTGTAAACATTAGCATAACATTGTTGTTAAACATTAAACATTTCAAATTAAACGCTTGTACATCACATAGCTAACACATTTTATGAGACGTTTATTATGATAACGCTTAAAATATTTATTATTCGATGATTCACCTTAAATGAATAATGATCATAAAAGGTTTAAGGTTATTAAGATGTAGTTATGTTTGAAGTTAAGATCAATAAGGAATAGAAATATGGTAAATACATTATTATTATTCATTATTCTTGATCTTCTATCTAAATAAAGTTAGGTTACTTATTTTGAAGTTATGTTTTTATACAATGCAAGGGAATGATTCAGATGTTTTAAACTCTTAACTTTAAGCCTTAATTTTATTCTCGTCGTAATACTCGTAATATTCGCCTTTGAGCTTTATTTCTATGGTTTTCCCAAAATGACAATGAAGTTTACATGGAAACCACAGCGCTTTACCTTTACAGAATACTTATTAGAATTTGAAGTTGATGAATATAGGATGCCAAAATTCAAATGTACTTTTCTTGTCATTAACAACGAAGTAGACGTAGACTTCGCGCCTCGGAACAAGTCCCGTAGACGCGCTTATGTCTTAATGGCGCTCATTGACATTTGGTAATGGTTATAATTGTCATTAATGCAAGGTGCTGTCAATTTCAGTTCAGGTTTGCCGCTGCCCCTGCATTCTGTAAAGTTACAGCGCTGTGACATCGTCCGTTTCCATGGAAACTTCGTTAATAGTTTGGGCTGGTGGAGGCTTCGGCCATGGCTAGTTATCACCCTACCAACAAAGACGTACCGCCAAGCGATTAAGCGTTCCGGTACGATGTCGTGTAGAAACCGAAAGGAGTGTGGATTTCATCCTACTCCTAACAAGTTAGCCCGCTTCCATCTTTGATTGCATCATCACTTACCAATAGGTGAGATTGTAGTCAAGGCTAACTTGTAGAGAATAAAAATAATAAAAAAAAACATTTTAATTTTGGCATTGCATAACCATAAAGGTCAAATTTGAATAAGTCATGTTATAGGCGAAAAGTTCGTTGACGACTGTAAAATAGCGGAATCGCACTACTAAAAGTCAACTCCAGTGCAAGAGTACTTGTAGATCGCCATTTATAACTGTAGTTGTGCGAGTAGCTAGACTAATAAAACTACCCGCATCAAGTAACGTAAGTTTAAAAGATTTAGCTCGGCCATAGCGGGCAGATACCGTGCAATAAATTGAAATTAACACGGAAATAGCTTGAGATATTACTGACTCTGTGAGAGATAAATGTTATTGTAAATTTCAGTAACATGTAAATCTTTATAAACGACGTCACGAGATTTTATCCGCGTAGTTCCCGTTCCCCGTGAGAATACGTGGATAAAATATAGACTATCACACATACGAATAACGTGGTTTTATAGTGGTAAAAGAATTTTTATAATCGGTTCAGTAGGTTAGGTTAGTATAGTAGGTTCAGAGATTATCCCTTTGTAATATCACAAACTTTATAATATTAGTATAGCTAAAACAAACTTTTCAGTTACGTCTGTCTGTCTGACTATTTTTCAGTGAAAGTCCCGTTATCATCGTAATACGTGATCGTAAACGGGATGATAACGATTTTAGTTCAGCCGTTCCAAATGTTAGCCTGGATAAACAGAAAGACAGACAGTCAGACAAAACAATTAAAAAAGTTTGTTATCGTGTAACTATGCACTAGAGAAAACACAGTTATCTTGAAATCACAGACAGACACCTCAATTTTATTAATATGTATTGCAAACAAGTTTTTACATACCCATAAATACAGTGACATGTTTTTACATACGCATAAAGACAGAGTAATATTTGGCACGCACCAAATTGTTTGCCGATGATAAATTACTTATGGCAACAAACATAAAAAGTGGCACATTGATTAACAAGTTCATACTTATTTTAATTATAGTACCGCTTTTGTAAAGGCCGTACTTTCTTCGAACCGGTACCGGGGTCCGACGTAACTGTCTCAGATTTAAATGTTTGGGGAATTAATCACGTCGTTTCCGCAAAGTAATGTCAAACAAGTTCCAATTAAAATGTATGAGCTCTCATCATGTTATTTAGGTACTTCTTCTAAGAGAAGCATTAATAAAACTAGCTTTCATCCATCATAAGGACTTTATTTCTGATTTTCAGGTTTTATACGTAAATGTTATGTATTCTGTATGTAATTAATTAATACGTGTTTTAGTCCAAGTGCATAATCAACTAATGCAGGATATGAAGCACTTTAATTTCTCAGATCATTTAGATCACATTTTTTAATTTTTTTTTTCTTCTGGGTTTATCTGCGATCAGTATCATAACTATAAGCAGATGTGTTCTGTGGTAAATAGGTTTTAATAATGTGCTTTCTTTTAAGCCTGCTCTGATATGTTCTGTGAATCAATTTTGAAGCCAGAACATTTGGATGACTCCTTAGTCGTGTTTTGTATTTTTTCGTGACGCTGTTAATCTCTTCATTGACAGTTTCCACCTTTAGTTGCTCGACATTTTTTAAATGAAATTATTTTGTTTGTAAGTTAAGATAATAATTCTGGATGTAAACTTTCAAGTCTACATTCATATCGTCGTCATTAACCCATATTGGCCTCACTGTCGAGCATGAGTCTCCTCTTACAATGAGAGGGGTTAGGCTAATATTCCACCACGCTGGCCCAATGGGAATTGGCTGACTTCACACAGGTAGAGAATTTAGGGAAATGAATTATCAGGTACGCAGGTTTCGTCTATATAAAATTAATAAGAACACATTTATATAATGTCATAATTGTTAAATTAAGCAACACATAATAATTAAAAGGTGATTAAAACCAGAGAAGATAACATTGGACTAATTGACAGATTCAGAATTGGCTACAAATATTAAATAAATACCGGATACAATTTTATGGAAAGGTGGTTGAAGATATCAATTTATAGGTGCATTCAAGTTCCAACAATAACTTACGATTGTTTCCCTGACAAGTGTTAGTGAGCAGCAATATTTTGCTCTGATAGAAAACGTTATGACAGAAATGGTATAATTAATGGCTGAAATTTATAGTGAATTCCTTTGGCCATTGGCCGTTCAATGCACAAACCGGCGGGTCAGTGATCTCTCTGTAATTGAATTCATGCAGAAACTTATCCGAGCTAAAACAGTAGGTACCGTAAAGTTTACTCTGCGTTAGCGTCTAACAAAACCGTTTATAGATAAGTTTGTGGAAACGAAACCGAACTACTTGTATGTTGTAAGAGATTGTTGGGAAATTAAAATGGACTTCTACTTTGTAATTCGTAACTTGTTTACTTAAATATCGTACATACATTACTAACATACAAAGATTAGAAACAAAAATTTTGCAAACTGAAAATAATTATAAAAAATTGTCTACGTGATAAATGGAAGAGAACATTTTTTATAATGTTTTTGTCTTGTGTTACGCAAATTTCTGTACTTGTACAGATCTTTATATGATATTTACAGTACGGTATTAATTAAGTTTTTTCGCATGTAAGTAGAGAGAAAAGTACGTAAAATCGAACGATTAATACGAATAATTTATTTTCTGTTTTTATTATGCAATAATTGACAAGCGTAATTTCACAAACTGTGATATTTCATCGAAGATAAGAAATCCATTTTTTAAACGTAGCATGGTAAGGTGTTGTTTAATGGGACCAAATGCTGTACCTTGTGGCACTCCGGTCACTGTGTCTGAAAACGAGATTAGAATCTTAAATACCACCTCAAATTGTTTCCTTAGTGCACCTTGTTTTCTTGCGCAAAACTTGAGGTTTGCCATTTTGGTAAGTATTACAACCGTGTAAGTACTAGAATTCGGCGATGAACATTGGAGAAAGCTTACTGTGTATGTACAAAGAACTCCAGGTTTTTAGTTGACATGAATCATCATCATCATCTACTTTACAAGGCTTATCCTGGTTATCCAATATTTGCTGATTTTAAAATCAATTGATCATCAGTTCCTTGGCATGTATTTAGATGATATATATATACTTATGCTCTTTGATATTGATAATCCCTAATATTTCAAACTTTATATTATTTGTAACGTATTATACTATTTATACGTATATACTATTTATTGTATTCTTTTATGACTTTTTATTATTCGTATCTAAATGTTATTCATATTCGTCATGTTAATAAAATTCATGATTTACATTAATATTTATACTTTTTAATTCGTACGTTTATGCTTCATTATAAGATCAGTCATTAGCCCATTCATGTAGTAACAAACATCAACAAATACTAAAATCCGACAGAACGTCCAAGTAAAACAAATGGTGAGAATGTGAGAGTCCAAACAAATGGGCGTTCAAAACTTCGCGCACGTATCAAGGACAGGCATAAAACGTCGGACGATAATTTAAAATTCAGTATTGTATCGCGATTTTGACTTAATCAAGTCCTATTCTGTGTCGTTTCTCTGAGCATTATATCAGAGATTAGCATTGAATTTCAATTTTAAGTGGTCGTCGCCCACAATTGCATCCAATAAAGTATCCGTTTGTGTGACTAATGCTTGCAATTTGCAATGCTACGGGAATTTTGTACATTTTTAAAGTATGTACATCTTATACATATTGGCACCTTATATTTAGACTTATATAATTTCACTCATTCATCGCTAACTGTTTCTCGTGCATATACTTGCATTAATACATTTATTTTGGTTATTAATTTAGTGCTAAACGACCAGTAAAGACACTTTTTCAAACTTGGGCAACTGTATTTTTGTTCTAGTTGCAAGGGATTCTACTAGTATATCCCACTGATAACATGTAATTCTGAATTTCATAGTTCTTAAAAGAGCTGTTTCCATTTGAGGCATTAGAGACAATTCATATTTACAAATAGACTTAATTTATTTATATATATTTAGTTAAGCCAGGCTAGACGCGCCAGGCTACATATGGCCTAGCTGTCTACATGGCTTTAGCAGCGACAAGAAAGAAGTTTTCTGTGGTCAACTACTGCGGAGCGCCATGGGGACATTCACTAAGGGAACTGTAGCATTCAGTATGAACAAATAAAGTACCTAAAAGTTAACATAAATAGAAATAAAAGTTTGTACATTTATTCTCTGTTTATATCTAAAATATCATTCCAATAGTGGATAGTTATTTAATCTTGCGACCAATAAAATGCCAGATCATATTTCTTTTTATGACATGACAAATACAATTTGTAGGTACTTCATAAACTTTAGATAAAGAATAAAACAATTTCTGGTATGAAATTGACTTTTTGTAAAACTTGTGCAACTTTATACCGTTAGTTTCAAGAATAATGTTTATAGCTCCCGATGTTATCTTCATTCTACAGAATAAGTGTATTGCAACGTTATTTATGTTTTAAAATATAAATTGAAAATGGCAAGTCATATGTTGAGTTTGATGTTTTTTTACATTACCAAAACATACCTACCGGCAAAGACGTACCGCCAAGCGATTTAGCGTTCCGGTACGATGCCGTGTAGAACCCGAAAGGGGTGTGGATTTTCATCCTCCTCCTAACAAGTTAGCCCGCTTCCATCTTAGACTGCATCATCAGTCAAGGGCTAACTTGTAAAGAATAAAAAAAAAACATATAGTTTCTATTTCTAATCGTTAGATATTTAACATAGCTATTAAAGATATTTCTCACACCTACTAGAGATCACTGCTAAAACTTTTATATGCATAATTTCAATAAGCTTCTATTCTTCTTTAAAAGTGTGAGTATATTTTTTATGGTGTAGTTCGAACCACTTTTCTTGCTTTATTGAAAATTCGCACCTCCATCATCACAATTCAAACTATTCCCATTAGTTTGCATCCAAGACGTATCGTGAACAGGGGTTTATCAGCCATATTGCCAATAAGTCTCTCAGAAGTCTTGACAACAAAAGGGTGTATTATATCGGCTTACACACCGTCCAATATAAAAAGACCCGCAGTAATATCCACTGTTGCTCCTGAACTAGTTTCTTAGAGTTATATTATCAATGTAAAGTGGGGTGATTTTAAGACTGGTTCGTCTTTATAAATGGTAGGATGCCAAGAGATATTGGAAATGCTGTGGCATTCACATTGAATAGTGAGAAGGGAATCATTGGACGAACGTGAAAAATTGTTTTCGTGTTGGATTCTGCAGTTAAAATGTGAACATTTAAGTTGATATGCTTTTAACATTTACTATGTTTGTCGATAAAGACGTTAATAAAGTTAAGAAATCTTTTGAGATGTAACAATAGTAAATATTTCTAGAAATAAGATGTTGTTCTAGTTATAAAATAACGTTGAGGTGAATGATTAAGTATGCTAAGTCCCTGTTGAGAATAATTGTTGTTTTAGAAAATAAGTAATCAAATCATAAATCAGGTCAAGTTTTTGCACAGTCTATTATATGGCGCTGGAAAACAGAAATCCAATTTTTCTATTTTTAGTGTTTGATTGATGTAGAGATGCAGCGATTGGTGTTCTGCTATTTTTAGATTAAGGGCTTCCAATTCGCCACAGTACCGAGAACGTGAACAGGAAAATCGTACGTTATGGTATATATATTAAGTATATGATTTATTTGTAGCAGATACCGAAACATTTAATTTAATAAATTTTATGAACCAAAAGACAACGTAAAAAATGTATGTAATGTAAAAAATGTATATATACCCATATAAAAACTTTATTCAGCAATGTTCGATAGATTTTCTAGTCAAAATCAATAGTTTAGTGCATCAGAAAATTCATTTGCCCTTTTTATCTAATGGTTATTTCGAGGATTTAAATCGGGAGGTTTTATTTTTAATTATCTTTTTCAATTAATAATCCCTTCTTTCTTGTACTCTTCATTACTGAAGGTCATGTCCGCGGTCAGTTCCTTCGTTGCGTTGTTCATAATCCCTCTCCAAATAGTTCGTTCCTCAGCTTTTGTTATGGCTGCCGCAAATTGCAATTAATAATATCAATCATCATCATCATCTTCATCATTATCAGCCGATGAATGTCCACTGCTGGACACATCATGGTCTCGAGCCGCTAGTATCCAGCTGCTCCCTGCAACCCGTCCTCGGTCCATCTATCGGGAAAATAGTAGAATAAAACCAATGATCAACATTAAATGAAAATAAATCAAAGTGGTTCCTAGAGCTATATGACATTTCTTTCAAGTAATTCATTATCATATTCGTTGCCTTTTATCATACGTTAAATTTTATTTTATCAAATTTTAAAAAATTATTCAAAATTTTGAATTAGAAAGTTCTTATCATAATCAAAATTCGCAGTAGTATCAATACCAACAAGTTAAAAGTTAAAACCTGTAAGCTAGCAAGCAAGCAAGTAAGTAAGCATTGCTCATATCAAATTGGTCAATAGGTATAGCTTTCATACTAGAGTGAGGCTGATATTGGCTAGCCGAAAATCCACAAAACAACCAACTAGGTGTAATGATAGCGATCGCAATCAGGGGAATGTGGAACTTCACAATGGGAGGAAACGGAAACAATGATGCAAGCAGACCGTGAATCGGTGTACTTGTTTTATTTTATTAGCTTTTATTTTGCTATTCATAACTTTGCATGACTTATTGGAAAGATTTTTGAGGGAGAAAAACCTTTGGAAAACGTCGAACAGCCGCGTTTTCACCAAACTAACAGTAATAAAAACTATAATAACCCTCATATTTACCTTCTATGGTAATGGTATGGTATGGTGGTACAGTAATAAAAACTATAATAACCCTCATGTTTACCTTCTATGGTAAATATGAGGGTTATTATAGTTTTTATTACTGTTAGTTTGGTGAAAACGCGGCTTTTCAACGTTTTCCAAAGGTTTTTAGAAACGTTACATAGTACAAGTAAGTAGTAAGTAGTAATCAGCGGTTAGATGCCGTACAGACTACTTTAGTATTTTAGTCGAGTACGAACCATTTTTGGGCGGTAAATCCAAAAATTGTTCGTACTCGACTAAAATACCAAAGTAGTCCGAACTATGCCTTAAGAAAAGACAAAGTGCTAAGGTATTAAGAAAGGTATTATGTATTTTCTACCTTACCAACGTTATGTTGCGTATAATTATAATTAAAATTATATTTATTTTCCTTTGATAAACGACAAAACCGTATTCCAACAAGAACTTTAGAACTTACGTGAGTGAGTTTTGAAAGTGTTTATGTGTGAAAAGATCGCGAGGAAACCTGCATACCTGAGAAATTTCTTAATTCTAACTGTGTGAAGTCTGCCACTCCGCATTGCAGCGTGGACTATTAGCCTAACCCCTCTCATTGAGAGGAGACTCGTGCTCAGCAGATGATTATAGAAGAATGTGATTTTGAAGTTTTGTGTTATCAGTTCTTAATATGACAGGTGAATGTACCTAACTTATCGAAATATGTTGTCTAATATAGATTGAACTGTCTGATATTAGAAAGCAGATTCCACTTAATCACAGATGCTATAATAATACGTAGCAAATTAGTCTATAAATAAAGAAACAAAAGTGTTAAGTCTATGCGCTATCTTTGAACTAATATCTAATTTCGAAGTGTTAATTGTGTTTTGGAAAGTGAAATTACGCTCAACGCAAACAAAGCCTTGCACTTTCGCGAGTCACTTTACGCCTGTCAAGCTATAATTGTGTCGCGATTCCACTTTCTTAAATCTGCTTTACCAACAACTTTATAAGACTTAGTTACTTCGTGATATTAATAAAACTATTTCTGAATATTATTATATTCAAAATATTATTCTATTTTATATTATTAATAAATACCTGTAAACAGAATATTCTAAACATATTTAATTTTATTTTTCTATCAAATCAAATCAAATCAAAATCAAATCAAAAATCATTTACTTCAAGTAGGCTCAGTTTACAAGCACTTTTGACACGTCAGTTGACTATTTGTAAAGATTCTACCACCGGTTCGGAAGGCAGGTTCTGCTGAGAAGATACCGGCAAGAAACTCAACAGTTGCTCTTTTGAAAAAGTCATACAGTATTATAATTTACAATTGATAAATTTTGAGAAAGAATACTCATATATAAGGAACTTAAGCTAACTTATCCTAATAGCTATACAAATCATGCCCACGTAGAATGATGGCAAGAATCACTAGCTGACGCCGCACGGTTTCACCTACGTGGTTCCCGTTACCGTAGGAATATAAGGATAATATATAGCCTATAGCCTTCCCCGATAAATGGGCTATCTAACACTAAAAGATTTTTTCATATCGGACCAGTAGTTCCTGAGATCTTTATAATGTTAAGTATAGATAATCAACCGATGAACGTCCACAGCTGGACATAGGCTAAGTACATATATTTACATGTATATAGTCTCGAAAAATATGTATGGTTTTAAAGCTTTATAAAGTAAATATAAAACAGTTTGTTTAACTCACCGTGTGGCTGAAAGTAAGTGGAATCTCAATAACAAATGAATGCCTGTCAATCCATCTATTGAAGACGTTTCTTATGGATAATTCTATATAATTTATTTTTACAAATACCTACCGTAATTATCGTATTTCGCTTTCGAATCCGTTCATACAATAATTATTGTAGCATATGACGCAGACTCACGATCACTTGCTTTACACTAAAATTATTACAAATGAAAGAATTTTTATAGCTATGTGGTTTGGATAAGGTATGACAATACCTTTTTTAATGTATAAAATAAATATTATTTGCAGTTAACTAATACACCAGTTTGTTTTTAAGTAGCATCGTAAATTAACATTAAGTGACTTGATTATTTATACGTATATATGTATAACCAAAACTAAGTGGTAGTACGTCTTTGTCGATCTTTGTTTATGTAATGATTAGTAAACGTCTTTCCCCAAACTAGCAACCAGTTAACCTTGAAGTTTAAACTAGAACGTCTCAGCAAACTGTAGTATTTGTACACGAATATCTTTTTTGCTAAAAATTTTAATGACCAGGAAAAAACGCAATAAAAATATATCTATACTTATAATAAATCTGTAGAAAGGTCAATTCTGTACATGAAATATATTTCCAAAATAACTATCAGGGGGTGATTAGTGATCGATACTGATGCCAAAAATGCAATCAGTAAAATTTTTGTCTGTCTGTCTGTCTGTCTGTCTGTCTGTCTGTCTGTCTGTCTGTCTGTCTGTCTGTATGTTCTTTATAGAAACAAAAACTACTGGACGGATTTTAACGAAACTTGGTACAATTATTCTACATACTCCTGGGCAGGTTATAGTATACTTTTCATTACGCTACGATCAATAGGAGCAGAGCAGTGAAGAGAAATGTTGAGAAAACGGGAGAAGTTACTCAATTTTTTAAGCTTCCGTCGCGTGTACAGCCTTAATGGTTAAAGCTACATAGAAATCATGTATGACGGAAATGTTCTCCTTAAAATTATCTATCAAAACACAAAAGCATATATATGTCTATCTTTTATGGTTGACTCACAATAACACGTGTAACTCCCGATAGCTTATAGCAGTTCGGAGCTTTCTAATTATATTTGTCTACTCTTATGTTTATAACACTCATCACATAAAAAAAGAATCATAAAAATCGGTAAAGAAACACCAAAGTTATACAAGAAATATGCTAAGCCATCGCGCGTGAATACTAATTCATGCTAAGTATATGGATTATTTTTGTGTAACGGTTGCCGCGCTCGACGCGACTCGCGGTGGGAGGAATAAATAAAGAAGTGCAACCTTAATGAGTAGGGTAGGGGTACGGTAGGGTAGGGGTAGGGTAGGGTAGAGGTAGGTTAGGGTAGGGTAGGATAGGGGTAGTTGAAAGTTTACAACGACTTTCACGCGGACGAAGTCGCGGGCGTCCGCTAGTATAAAATAAATTGCGTCTCCTTTCTCGGAAATGCGATAGTTAAATATATAGAATACTTAAACGCATTCATCACAAATTAAATTAACCAAGTAAAAAAGAAAACGACCTACAATAATTACATGTCTAGTCGTCGGTCTGCGATGCTCTCAATAGGTGTCGGCAAAAAAGCTCTTGTATACTTAATAGTGTCAGCAAAAAACTTGACAGGTATTGAAAGAAATTTAACAATATTATAGGTCAGAGTTTTTGTAAAGTCTATTAGGTTTACTATTGACATAGAGACCTGAGGAACGGTATGTGCTTGTGTGCCGAACGGTACAGAACCGTTCAATGTGGTTTTGATGATGTTCTATCCGGTTGGCGTAACAACATTGTCGTTTATGCTGTTTTCACTTAGCTTTTATTAATGAAACTTTAATTTTAGATCTAACTAAATAATTAATAATATTGTAATGTGAAAAATATGCATATTTTAACAAAGCCACTTTTTTTAATCTTAAAATATAGATTACGTATTGTAAATCCACATGCATATTAATATTATAGTTTTATAGTTTACGTAGACATAGGACCTTAGAGCTTTTTTTTATTATCATGGCAGATCTTTGTCTCTAATCTGTCATGATAATAATATAAAAGAAATCTTTTAGAATATCCAAAAATTACTGGAGAAATTCTCATGATACAAACGAGTATATCGAGTTACAAATCGCTTATATTTTACTAAAACTACAATGAAAAATGTACTTTTTTCGATTGGCCTTCTAAAAAAGGTAGAAATTAACCAACTAAAAATGGCTATGAGGTTAGTCTGTACGCCGTAGAAGTAGGTGAGAGAGGATTATCAACAAAATCTCTCTATAACTTGCTTAAATACCTCTATAACTTGCTTAGACCTTGGCCTCTCTAGAACTGCAGCAGGTTCTATATTAGAACGGGTATCTAAAGCTGCTCTAATAGGATCTTATCAAATTAGGCGGCTAGGCAGGAGAAAGAAGGTGAAAACGGAGAAGGGGGTGTTAACCGATTGTCAAGCAATTCCTTAACCCTACATGCATTGGACGCAAGTCCTAGACTTTGCTCGGAGATTTTCTCTCTGCCATGCGATGGACCCGGCACCCGCACGGTGAATCCATGGATTGCTAAGAAATTCATCTCTTTTGTACATCTGTTAAATAAGGAAAATGCTAAGACACTGTAAATAAAACCGTTGTCTTGACAAATTACTTCACAAATCGAGTTTCACCGGTGGTCATTACGCGTAATTACCGCGTAATCGGGAACAGTTACGATACCGAGCTTCGAGGAAGCTTTTAGGAATCCCAAGCAGTTGCGTAATTTAACTTATACCGTACTGCTAAAACGATTTAGTTTATGGGACAAGAAAGAGAGATATTACTATAATCAAGCCTATTATAAACTCTGTTATGACATCAAGATCAAGTCCAGCTCTAGGGTAAGGGAATTATGAACCATTCAAACTTGAATAACATCCTCGTAGCTAAATTTAAGAAGTAATTTTTTTTATTATAATATACCTACTTTATTCAGAAAATCTGGAATGTGTGTTGATTTTTATTAAATACTAGTGGACCCGGTCAAGCTTCGTTTTGACTTATGTGCAGTTCTTCCCTACCCTACTCTACACTACTCTACCCCTACCATACCCTACCCCTTGACTCTTAAACGTTTGTATGGGAAATAGAAAATGGTTGTTTCTATGGTTTTCCCGGCAATTATTCTAATTTTTCTCACCTTTTAAACCTTCCCTATACCTCCACGAACATTTGAAGACCAAGATAAGATAAATCCGTTCAGCCGTTCTCGAGTTTTAGCGAAACTAACGAACAGCAATTCATTTTTATATATATAGATTTACCTATCCATAGCATTTTCTTGACGGAGTCCAAAGAGTTAGGAGATGGGAACAAGAAAGAGTTAGCCCGAGCTTTAAGATAAGCGTTCAAAGTTCAAACGTTGAGTTATATATTGGATATTAATTAGTAAAAATATCAATGAAAAAATAGGCATGTAAGTTAGTTTTCTGCCTAGGGCATTAGCCGGACAAAGTCCAAAGAAGTAGACACCTTGAATAGCTTTTCTTCTAACATAAATGATGGTCCAAGCAACTCTCTGGACTCTCTCTCGCTCAATGACCCTCCGAATAAAAGCAAACATAACTTTGACGAATTCCATGATTTACAATATAGTATTTTCACTAAAACAAGGCAATTCAGTGTGTCACACAGAATTGTAAAGATTGAATACATTTTTATTCATCTGTAGAAAAAAAACAAACAGGAAGAAGAATAGTGAACCTATTATAATCGTATAAACCAATTATGGCAATTTTGCCGTAGATTCATGATCCCATCATATTCCCATTACTGACCACCCACAGTTTTAGATAAGAGAGGGACCACACAACGCAGTAACATTGCAAACGAGGTATTGTCGGTTCCTGCATTATACCGATTGGTATCCGTTTCGTAAGTAACTGCACTCATAACGAAGAGTTGCAGATCTAATAAACGTCTCATTTACATGGAAAATTTACCTCAGTCTATAACCATTTGTTGCGATTAAGAAATGCTAGATAAAATTAGAAACATAGGATTTACGGGAAACGTAACTTTACAGAATGTATCGAGTAATAACTTTGCTATTTTCCGCAAACCTACAAATATTTTCAACAAATTTCATTGACTCCTTAACGCTCAATTGTCTTTCGTGTGAAATCTTAAAATTATTAAAACAAAATCAACGTAATTTATTAAACTTAATTAAATTGTCTCTGAGATTTAAATAGTAGGTAAGTAGAATTCAAAAATTCAAAGGCAAATAAAAATTTTATTTAGGGACAGGAATTGTTAGTATATACATTTAGTATGGTTTTTGTACATTATAATACAGAAATAACGTTGATAACTAAATTCGTGAACTTAAAATTAAAGCTAAGAGCCGACAACAAACTAGGTAGTAGGCATTCACTCGCATTGTTTTTCTTATATATTAAAGTAAAGGATTTATTTATCTGTGTAAAAAAGCAATTTCTTTGCAATTGTATTCGTAGTTCAGTTTGCAATGGCCCTTACGCTTCAATGCAATGCCATTCCACACTGAAGGTTCTCTTGTAATATGTAAATGTATTGAAGACCATAGAATAGACATATTTTTAACAATGCAAATCTAAACAGCACTGTCCAATGCTGAAGCCCTTTATATATAGGCGAATTGAATCGGGTAGTTATCGTAAAGTATTTGTACTTCCATTGTAACTTCCATGAGGTCCGTGTAACTGTAGTTTAGTTTATGGACAAGTATGGAATATGCCCGATAGGAACTTTCATTTCTTAAAAGCTACTCTACGAAATGTTCCGTTTATTCAGTGGAATTAAAATCAATACTGTCCTAAAAGTACAAGAAAAAGTAGCACCTACACTATTCAACGTAGTCGTTAACAGTTAGTAGTCGTAAAACGACATATTGTTTATAAATCTGTGGAATATCCTTTAAAAAAGGTTTTATGGTCGACTCATCGACTGACTGAAGTAGAAGTAAGTATATTAATTGTTACAGTGTAAAGTTTATTTTTGCCATACTTATTTCTGCCATGTAATGATATAAGGTATAGTAATCGCGTTATCAACTGAGTCATGATGCCATAAAATGACATACAGACATGATTGATTTAGTTGATAATGCACTTACCTACTAGCTTATGGTTGGAATAGTTGCTGGTGCAAGCAACGAGGCTCAATCCTGGCATCTCCTGCAAGATGGACATTTTAATATAGGCGACAACATCTTGTTTTCCTCAGATCAGTTCCTGAAGCAAAAGATAACATTAGTTTAGAGAATGTTGTTATTTTATGTTTTTGTAATATTTATTTAATATGTTTATAATATATACCGTTCACAAATCACATGTTCTACAATAAAGCTATTATAAATTGCACTTTATCGGCATGATCTAGGAGTGGACGCAAAAACGGTATAGCGCTTGGTAACGACGACCGCAGCATAAAGTAACGTACCTAGCAGTTGCAGGTAATGAGCGAAACTATGCTTTTCAATAACAAATTTATTTATTTATTCAGGAAATTCAACTGACTGCACAATATTTGTGAGCTAAAATTATTGCTGCTATTGAAAGATTTTCGAGACTTTCACTATTATATTTATTAAATATACGAGTATGTCATTACATTTTCGAGCTTATTATATGTAATGTACTCGATCTAATAATTCAACTACTAACTAAGGATAATTATGATAATTGCATAAGCATTTGCCTATATTCTGTTTTCAGTATTAGGTACATATTTTACTTTCCTTTAGTTGTACGTTATTAATTGCGTTGTTATTTTTTTTCTTGTTATTTCATGATTTTTGTGTTTACTTTCCTTTTCACTAGTTTTAATAATTTATTTAAACTTAGCTTAACTTATATACATAAGTTACATTTATTACAAATGGTAATAGTCCCATTTAAAAGCTCTCACTGAAATACCATAGTTCAACTTGTTGAAGCCATAATTGGAGGCATAAGAAGATACATTTATAGTGGCAGTGTGTGTTTTAACTTCACATGCTTTTCTTCTTCTTTAATTTCTAATATCTATTTTAGAAATACAAACAAATCCATAAACATATTTTTGCTCCACACAAGTTACCCTACAAATGTGTTCATAGTAAAATATATTATCGCTTACGATAGAGCACATTCTTTAGAGTTAACGTTATTAGATACGCTCCAATGACAATGACTGTTTATTTTCAATGTTCATCCAAGTAATTGCCTGCCCACCGTTTAGATAACTAGAAATTTAAGTAGGCTTTGTAGCTGTCCCATTTAATTTTTTATCTTTTTACTACCGTTTTAGCAACTTTACGAATAAAACAAGGAAAGAAAAACATTAGTAACGTTTTGGCAAGTAAAATAATATTTTTGTTTCTTATTTGAGGGAGAGAGAGAACCTAATAAGAGGCCTTGTTAGAAGAAAAATAAGCTTAACGTTGGCTATAACGAGCAATTGTAAGATTTAACAATTCAATATTATCACTATCGCCATCTTCTCAGGATGCCTCTGGTTGTATCTGATTTTAAGTCTGGGTGACGTTGATGAATTAATTCATGTTTCACTACTACCCACTTCATTCATTCCTTCATTGAATGAATTAATGCCGAAATCGAAGCATAGTTTGTATTTAACAGAATGGTTTGAATCCAGTGGCGCGTCTAACAACGGTTACGTTTAATAGTTTGAGCCGGAACACCGTTGTGGACTAACGGTTGGTTATTTCATAAACCACCACTGTTATATATAAATCTAACATGCTCCTAATAGTGCCCTGACTGATTTCTTCTTACCTTAGTTTTAGTATATCATCAGCACCACCACCACCGTCATAATCAGCATCATAATGATCATCATCATGAGTCCTTTATAGTTTTATACTTTGAATCGGCCTTTCGTAGTTTGCCTTCTGAAGAGTTCATTGATTATAAAGTTGCTCTAAAGCATTCCAATCCCAACATATATTCTAGATATGAATCGTTTATGTTCGCAACGATGATTACAAGATTAACTGGGATCAAAAGCTTAACAGTGACAATTACCAATGACATTAAATTGACCACATTCTAGTATGTTGACAATTTAATGTGTTGACACTGTTTTTCCACTCAATTTACAGCGTTACGACCAGTCGTTTCCTTATTTTAGCTGCTTTTGTGTGTGACTGTCGCATTCCAGGCATGACGTCCGGACGTATGCTCTCTCCCAATCGATTTACAATTTAAGGAGGAAGCCTGGAACTGGAGCCAGTGACTAAATAGTAGCTTGGTTTTGACCTATAATGCTGCTGTCAAGGGATTAAAGGAAAAATGTATCAATGTTTCACTCATATAGCCCGAACATAGAACATTATGGGTTCGTATCGGGAATTATTCATCTATATTTTTTCCTGTATATGTTCGTTTAAACATCATTTAAAACCCAATAGACTAATATTTATGCGGCGTTCGTAGCTGTACAAATCAAAGCTTGGAAAAGGCTTTAGGAATATTAGTATTGAGATCCCACTTTCAGTAAAGAAGTTATACGACTCTTTTATTTAATACTCTTTATTTGTACACCACAAAAAATAAAAGAAAACAAGCAAAACAGAAACATCAGAAAAAGTAGAATACAAAAGGCGGCCTTATCGCTTAGTAGCGATCTCTTCCAGGCAACCTTAGGCTTAGGAACTTATTAGGACAACTGTAGGTGGTGTGTACGTAATAATAATGTACATATACATACGTACAAATAACTACACATTAATACATAAACCATAATACACAAATTATACAATAATTATAAATATAAAATAAACTACCAAGCCACTCAAGTTACTATATTCGTAAACACAATATTGACTACTTAATATTTATTTAATTAACCATTAAAAATAATTCGGAATCATATTATTATCATTATAGAATAAACGGACATACAAAAAAAACTACGATTGTCGGTCAATTTGTCAAACACTAACCTAATAATATTAAAATCTATCTCATAACGGTTTGGCAAGCCAAGATGGTAGACGCCAAAACATAATTTACAACTTTGAACCGTATCATAAACGAATATGGTTGAAAATTATATACAGACATTGTATGTTGATTCGAATCAGCACGTGTTTTCAACCTCTGATTTTCAAGAAACTTTTTGCCAACTGTCAAAACCAATGAGCTTTTTTGCATTAAGTTATGTGTGTCAAGACGGACATGACGGATTAACATTAGTAAATAATGTTCCTTTTTTTTGGCTTATAAATGATCTGCTGATTTATGAATTAGTTAAATGGGCTCATCAAGTGAAAGATCTTTTTGAAATGTAGTTTAAATTATGTTATCTTGGTCTGTAGGTGGTGTCAGCTTTTATTTAGATAATGATCAGTTTTATTTGACGTGTATATTAAGATCATCTCTGTTTTGTTCAATTAGAATCAAAAAAAGACTTACCAGGAAAAACGTACTTTAGGCACAGAATACGAAGTAGGTACAAGCGTGAGTACAATGTACCAGGCGCTCATAGAATAGGAGAAAGTAATACAAATTAACCATTATGTTCCGTGTCGGGTCACGCCCTCGTGTCAAGCTCAAGGTTGTACGATGGTATGCATTGACCTCGAGGCTATGTGTTCCTGATACTGACGTTAAAATTTAGGTCAAATTTAAATTATAGGTCCACAACCTTTATTATTTATAAAAGTTATAGTGTTCGTGTTCGTTAGTTACACAAAAAAAAATAGTATAGTAAAAAAAATAAGTAATACGAAGTTTTAAGCAATTCTTGGTAAACCAAGTTTCTCAATGTATAAAATTCATTAGTAGTTAACAGAAAGTTATTTATTTTATTCTGTCCCTTTCTCTCTTAATACTAAATAATATTGGCAGAAGAGAAAGGTGTACAATTTAAATAAAGCTTTATACAAATTTCCCATTTAGCGGAAACAGTCGATAAACCTCAAATGCATACGAAATGCGAAAGTTCGATTCAGTCATCGAGGTCACTGGGCTGAAACAAGAACAATGAACAAATTTTGAATTCTGTTCGATGAATTATTAATAATATTCTGAATATTCTGTTCAGTTATTTGTTTTTCAGAAATTCAGACACAAAAAACAGAACAGTGAAATATTATTTAAAATTTTGCACCGCCATTGTTTTGTGTATTTATTTTTTACACATTGAATATCATATTTTACGAGTACGTTTCGAAAGCAAATAAATTTTAATCGACTTTGTAAAGAATCCATACAGAATAATTATAGCAAGTCTTTTAAGTGCCAATGAGATTCTAAAGAGTAAAGAAAAGTAAATTTAAAAGCTCAGGATAAAAACATTATACATGTCATAGTTTACATAATTATGTGTCGTAACGTAAGTTACGTTTTCATTTTCATAAGTGGAAAGATGAGAAAAACAAATGACCTTTAATCGAGACCGGTATTTATAAAACTAGGGGTTGAACCACGGAATTAATAAAGCGTTAGCTTCAGCGTTTTTATAGTTCTGTTGGTTGAACTACTTCCCAAAACTATCATGCTCTCCAACTCTATTGCATATCGTACTTGCTATTTCAGAAACAACTATGAAACTTTCAGCTTATATACATGACGAAGATCTGGTCATTACAGATTCATATTTCATTACACAGTATTCATAACTTCAAACAAAACAAATCACTTAGGTAATGTGAAAATTACTTACATAATCCGTGAGAACTAGTTAAAATTCCAATAAAACAATAAAGATTCCCTGTTTACTTCTTTGTGGTTGACAAAGGCATCTCGTGCTAGGTATTCGATTACAAACTTCGTTAGCAAGCTGCAAATTCTAGCAATACTGTAAACTATACAGTTAGGATAGGCAAAAGCCAAAGGTACCTAAGGGTATCTCGCATACTAGGCGGCCACGACCACTATAGTGGTCGCAATGACCAGGTAAACCGCAGAAGCCATTATTTATGTCCGACTGGGCTAGTATGACTGGTCGCTCAATACACTAAAGCCAAACTCGATGTCTATCAACAAACAATTTAAAAATCAAGGTAGAAACCACTTGTTATTTGAAAAGAAAGAAAAGAAAAGAAAATTATTTTATTTTGACACACACACACATAATACACAAAAGACAACAAATACCTAAAACAAAAGACAGAAATTTTAAAAATATAGTAAACTAATAATTTAAAGATATTAAACTAATGATTAAATTAAATCCAAAAAAAAAAAAAAAAAAATGATGTGTGTGGTACCAAAATGGTCTCCACTCAGCATGTGCTACGCTAGTGATGGATGCACCAGCGCAGCGCTGATCTTCCGTGGAACCATGTGGTGACGCGGGCGGAAACAACAAGAAGAAGTGTTACTAATTGATAATTAATAATAAGAACATAATAAATAATTATATATATATATACCTTTATAATTATATTTATATATATATATAGTGTGTTAAATAAATTATTAGTAGTTGTCAGTGAGAAATACAATATAGAGTAGAAATAAATAAAATTAAATTATTGGGTCCTCAAAACCTTCCCGGAGACTATTTAATATTAATTAATTTTTAAAGAGGGTAGGTGAGGAGCCTGGGATTGGAGACTGTTACTTACCCTGCTGTTGTAAAAGTAAAAGGTTTTTTACCGATTTCCTAAACCAGGCTTTGGACTTACTGACATTGCGCATGGGGGGAGGTAGATTATTCCAGCACTTGGTGGCAGCGTATCTAAAACTACCCCGAAACGCAGCAGTAAAGTGTTGAGGTGCTCTCAGTGTCCAGACTCTGTTAGAACGGGCGCTAGACTCTTTGTCCCAATGCAATCTATCGAAGAGATATTTTGGTTCTTTGTCTTTAAGAATGCCAAACAAAAGAGTTGCCAAGTGCAATTTTCTTCTAGCTGCCATATTTAGCAAGTTGCTATTATTAATATATGGTGAAATGTGAGATCTGGGAGGGATGTCGTAGCAGTACCGAATGCAAGCATTTTGTATTCGCTGCACTAATCGTTGAGTACGGGCTAATAAGCGAGGACCATACAGTGCATCGGCGTAATTTAATTTTGATAATATTAGAGACTCGCAAACCTTAAGTCGTACTCGTATGTCAAGAAAATGTCGCACGCGGTATAAAATTTTTAACTTGTAAAAACAAGTTCGGACTACTTTAAGTAAATAATTTTCGAACCGAAGGTCACTGTCAGTTAGAACACCCAAGTTCCTAGTTTCATTTGTACGTTCTAAAACTTCGCCCCTAATACATACTGGGGGAGCATTGTGTGGAATTTTCTCGATACTTCTCCTAGTACCAAGAATCATGTATTTGGTCTTATTTGAGTTTAAGAGAAGTTGATTTGAATCAGCCCAGTCTGCAATGTTCTCTAAGTCTGTATTGATTGCAGTTATACCCTGTGAAACATTACGAGAGTTAAAAGATGTGTATATTTGTGTATCATCAGCGTATATATGGTATTTACAGGTCTGTATACTGTTAATTATATCTGCCGTATAAATAATGAACAAAAGAGGACCTAAGATAGATCCTTGTGGTACACCGTTTATAACAGGTTTGCGTGTCGAATTAACGTAAAGCCCATTAGGGTCACGTATCTGCACAAACTGTGATCGATCAGACAAATAACTTTCGAACCACTGCAAAGTTTTGGATTCTAAACCATAAAAGTATAATTTTGAGAGCAATAAAGGAATGTTTATGGTATCAAAGGCACGTGAAAAATCTAACAGTACAAGCAAACTTACTTCACCTGCATCTTGAGAAGCTAAAATATTGTCAATAACATCAATTAGTGCAGTGGCAGTACCACGATATTTCCTAAAGCCAGATTGCCTATCAGGTAAGATATTATGCCTTTCAACAAAATTTGCCAACTGGTTAGATACAACCTTTTCCAATATCTTAGAAAGACAGGGAAGAAGACTGATGGGGCGCAAGTCCGTGAGCGAAGTTACATTTGTTTTTTTTGGAATTGGTCTAACAATAGCAGTTTTCCATTCATGCGGAAAGACATTTGTTGCAATGGATCGATTAACAATTGCAGTTATAACGCTCAGAGTTGAGGGCAAGGCTAATAAGATCATGTCCAGAGATAATCCATCGGTTCCAGTAGCATTTGATTTAAGTGAATAAATAATTTTGGCTACATAATCCTCCGAAACCGAATGAAGCTCAAATCTAGATCCAGTAAAACGATTGCTATTATAATACCTAACATCGGATTCTTTTACGCGTTTATTCACCTGAATTTTTAGGAAATGATCGTTTATAAGGTTTGGATCATTAAACGTACTATAAAAGTCATTATCCGACGCATTACTTTTTTGGACAACGAACTTTTTTAGATTTTTAAAAAGCATTTTAGAGTCATTAACATATTTATTAATATAATAATTGTGAAACGCTTGTTTTTCCCTATATAACGCAGAAGTTACAGTTTGCTTAAGATCTTTATAATACGATTTCCTTTCAACCGAATTTGTGTTTGAGCGACACTTTGTATGGGCTTGATCGCGTAACTTCAACATTTGCAAAATAGTAGGAGTAATCCATGGATAAGATTCTTCCTTGATAGTTATGGTTTTGAGAGGTGCATGCACATCAAATAATAAGTGTAGGTATGAATTATAAGCAAGCACCATTGAGTTAACGTCCTGCATATTAATAATAAGATCCCATTTTATTTGCTTTAGATGTTCTTCAAACAAATCCTTATCTATTTGCTTTAATGGTCTTAATATGACTTTCTTAGGAATTCGCTTTAATTTGATAATATCGACCTGACATTTAATGAAGGCGTGCCTGCTCAATTCTGGGATGAGATTAATGGTAATATTAGATAAAGTAATATCTGCGCAAACAAGGTCAATGAGGGTTGAGCTATGGTCAGTAAAGTGTGTGGGCTCTGTGATATATTGCCTAAAATTCATATAACTTAAAAAATCATTAATTTTTTTATAATTAGTAGTGTCTGGCTGTGTCATATCAACATTGAAATCACCTAGTAAAATAGTGTGGTCAGAGTTTGACAGTGAACTCACTGACTCGGTTAAGGCATCTAAAAAAATATTTACGTCAAGCCACGGTGGGCGGTACGCTGTACCGATGGTGAGCTTAACTCCATTAATCTGGCATGCCAACCACATTTGTTCTACGGGGATATTTTCAGGATGATTACATACTTTAACGTTTATACCACGCCGTATATAGAAGCCCACCCCCCCACCGCGCCCGCGCACGGTGGGTAGACGCGGAACATGACATAGCTTGTAACCAGGTATTGTCGGTGCTCGGCCCTCTTCTCCATACATACCTCATATTTCATACCTCATTTATTTAATATTATGTATTGTTTTTTTATGAATTGGTATTGAAAAGACTATAATTATCTATTTTTTCTAAGCTCATCATCACCATCATCGTCATCATCATCATCATCATCATCAACATCATCATCATCATCATCATCATCATCATCATCATCATCATCATATTGGCCGATAAACGCCCACTACAGGACATAGCCATTTTGTAGGAACTTCCAAATATCACGATCCTGAGCCGCCTGCATCCAGCGAAACCCTGCGCTCGCTTGATGTCGTCAGTCCATTATTACAAATATTTTTTTTTATTAATTTAGTAAAAAATCAATTAAAAATATTATTAAGTAGGTGTTAATGACTACTAGCAAGTAATACCCACATTTTCAATTTGTTTGTTGATAAACATCGAATTTGGCTTCAGTATAGATCTCTGACAACAATGTGGCCCGACCAGTCAGTTGTGCAGACAATTCTTGAGTGAACAGCAGCCCGACAAAATGGCTGCTTCATGACCTTGGACCGTGGTGGTCGTGGCATCGTAAATCTGGCCGCAGTCATACTTTTTGTGATCGACTAGTCGTGATCACAGTCGCCTAGTGCGCGAGGTGCCTAACATGTAAGAGCGGAAAAGCGCTAGGCTTTTCTGTAATGCACCAGAAACGGATGTGTGCCAAAAGTAACAAAGTAAACCTTTACGTTTAAGCGGTAAGACATTCGTGGAATAATCACAATCTTCGCACGGCCTCGCGACCTCTGTTACCCTGGTCCACCGACATACTTTGGGTAACGTCATTATATTGCACTTAAGGCTCTGTACAAACAAACTCGTAAAGCTTTCTTATAGCGAAATTTGAACACGATTTCCTGTATAATCATTGTTATTAAGATCACACACACAATACCTAAAGTAATTTTTCCTGTTCCCCCTCCAACTACAATACAAAATACTTTATTAAGAGTGTAAGCGACAATAATTAATCTAGCAGCCAGAGAAAGAACCACGACCTCTCAACTATTACAGATTCAAGTCTTTAATTTGGTTCAAAATTAATTTTATTTTCTCTTTTTTTAATTTTAACAATGTAATACAAGACATTTATAAAACACTTGGGCGGCAAGACTTATAAGGATAAGTTTTGACGCTATGAACTTTAAATACCATCTATAGTTTACATGTTAAATATTTCGTCATATTTATTTTGACGTGATATTTAATTTCTTAAAATGCACACAACTGAAAAGTTGGAGGTGCATGCCCCGGACCGGATTCGAACCCACACCCTCCGGAATCGGAGGCAGAGGTCATATCCACTGGGCTATCACGGCTCTTTAATTTTTATCTCCAACTTTTCAGTTGTGTGCATTTTAAGAAATTAAATATCACGTGTCTCAATCGGTGAAGGAAAACATCGTGAGGAAACCTAAGTAAAGAGAATTACCTTAATTCTCTGCGTGTGTGAAGTCTGCCAATCCGCATTGGGCCAGCGTGGTGGACTATTGGCCTAACCCCTCTCATTCTGAGAGGAGACTCGAGCTCAGCAGTGAGCCGAATATGGGTTGATGACGACGATTTATTTTGACAGTTTGCAAGTTAAATTTATGTACACAGCCTTAAGTAAATTTATATTAGTATGTACCTAGTCCATTTTATGATGCACATCACTCTTGTGCGTTTATGGGTCTATAATGGCAGGTCTTTTCAATGTATATTTTGAACATACTACGGAGACTATTAACTGTATAGACGAATTTAAGATTTAACTAGTAATCTAAAGCTTTTTTGTCTTTAATTCTAATTTTAACTCAGCCTAAGAAAGGGAATTTCCCATCCCCAGCCCTTTCCTATCTAAAAAACTTGACAATCTTACTATAATAATGAAATCATTACTTTATGAAAACAGTTTGCTACAAAGTTTTACAACAGCTTTAATTAGTCTAAGTTTTAGTCTTTAGTCTAAGTAATGGTCGTTGACCATACAGCCTGAGTTTTACGACATTTTTTGAAGACTGATTGGTTTGTTTGTTTGTTTTCTTGTTTGTATAATTGGGTTCCGGAGGCCGATGACGTATTGACATGTGGTCATTCCCCTTTTCAGTTAAAATCATCCCGGGTTGTGGGTAGTCTAATTATAATACTCCAGATAAAGTGCGTAAATAAGTAACAAATATCGAGTAGTGTAGTCAAATACAGAAGTACTTACCTGAACGTTACCAACGTAGACTTGAATGCGAGTAAGGTTATCACTATTCAAAAGGTAGAGGATTTTTGAACAGCTTTTCATGAATATTCAGCCGTGAATCGAGTGCCCTTACGTCTTTCAGGACTAGGGATTTTGTCTGCCTCGGCTTTTAGTCATATTGAGTGATGGAAAAAATAGCGGATTTTGTGCGTGTAGAAATGTGTATCCATAATACACATTTACAGAGTAAAGACTTCTTAAGTAGGACATATAGGTAAGTTACCTTGAAACCCACGTAGCTTTTTTTAATTTTGCGTCTTTATTTCTTAGTTCTGTTAATTAAATTAAAAAATAAGAAATACTTGACTATGAATTCCATTGTTATTTTTTTCTCACTACCTTCCAATATAAAATAATCATCTTCATCATCCCGAGGTGCCATTCCCATAACGAAGTTTGGAAGTCAGTATGCGAAAAGCCTTCTTCCACAACGCGTTTCAGTTGTGGGTAAGCGAGCCACTTTCTATTGTCGTCTAACCATTTTCACCTTTGGCGACGTGGTGATCTCTGGCCCATTATCTTCCTTAGTCGAAAATTGAGCCCCTCTCTGTAGGTGTCCAAAGAAGCTCAGTCTCCTTAGCATGACGGTACTTATAGACATATAATAGAGAATAAAATAATGCAAAGCTTATTATAGACTAAGGGTCTGTGATAGCCATACATACTTCATTTTGTGACGGTTGAAAATTTGTAAGCCTATCTATGCTCCTACCATAAGTCCGATAGCCAATTATTATGGAGTTCGGTGTGGCTTTTGTAGAGTAGCAGCTTTCAAGGGTCCAGACTTCAACCGTCCAAAATAAAAACGTATTTTTTATTTTTTCCTCGGCATTATATTATAAGAAATAGTCTCCAATCGCCAGTCACTAAACTTCGCGACAATCCTACGAAAATCACCGTAAAGATCAACTTTCTAGGGTCTCAGGGTAAACAGTTGCCTCAAAGCTAAGGGTTAAGCTGGAGATACACATAAGTCCTAATCTTTAGAAAATATTAAAGAAATTATGTTTTATCCGAGGATCAGGACCTTTGAAACTTGTTTAGGTATAGTTGTAGACGTCCGCTAAGAACGGATTTTGGAACAGGGCAGGATTAAGGAGGTCTAATGGCGGGTGAAGTCGCGGGCGTCCTGTATAAAGTAACGAAGGTCTGGGCGTGACAGGTTTTAGTACTATTACTATGTAAGGTCTATAGCAATCAACGGCGTTACTTAATCATCTACAAGTGTTGTATACTGTTGAACGGTGTAAGTATTAAATCCATGTCGGATTAGTGTCAACAACTCTTAATAGCTAAGTATTATTAATTCATTAATTAGCTACAGCAATTAATTTGCGTAGTATAGAAGCTAAACGAGTTGTCAGGTATTAAGGTTATAAGTTGACAGCTTTTATTATAGTTATCCTATTTCTGGGGACATTCTCGTATGTAAAAATGCTTAGCACACAATAAACCGTACATCATCACTAACAACCCATATTCGGCTCAATGTTCACCACGAAACTCCTCTCAGAATGAGAGAGGTTAGGCCTTAGTCCACCTCGGTCCAATGCGGATTGACAAACTTTACTCGCGTAGAGAATTAAGAAAATTCTCAGGTAGGTATGCCGGTTTCCTCACGATGAACATGAGCTATTTGAATAGATTTATACTTTTTGTTGTTACTGAGTCTAATCACATTTCTTTTATTTTTCTTTACGTGCTCGTATAGACTATCGTTCGCTATGATACTGGCAGTATAAAAAAATCATGTTTGTCTATTTGTAGTGACTAATAGGTAAGCCTATGAGGCTTCGAGTCACGAGGTCCTGGGTTCGAGGCCTGGGCAGCCTGGGTCTGGTTTACACCTGTGCCACACGGTGCCTCACAGAGCACATTATTTAAATAGTCGGTTATAATTAATTTAAACAAAAACAAACTTTATCACTCTAAGCCCGCATTGGGACAGTGTGATGGTGGGTTTAAGCTCCATAAATCCTATAAGGATGATCGCAAGGCCTCTTTAACGAGGTGTTAAAATGTGCTGGTGAAATAATACGCAGTGCTGTGACAACCCATGTATGTAGATCAAAGTGCGAAAAAGTAAATGTTGGTTGTTTTCGTGCGATTCACTGACTTAGAAAAAAAACCGCACATAAATATTTATAATTCTGCGTTTTATGGCGTCGCCTCTTCAAACATTATGTGCTCGTATTTCACACTTGCGAGGCGTTTCCGCGTTTATCACAAATAAATATTTGTACTAAGAAAAATGTTGGATCTTTCAAAAAAATATATATCAGTTACTCGTTAGTCATAAAAATGTATTTGTATTAAAGTAATTACACTAATGTTGTAAGGGCTAAAGTTTGTTTACCTATAAATATCTTTGTTGATTTTTTTCGGCGCAACTTCTGAAAGGATTTTGCTGAAAATTAAAATGGAGATATTGGATAGAAGCAGGCGTTACTTTGCGGAAGTTCATCATGAATATATAATAATTTATTTATTTTATAAATTATCCGCGAAAAGCCGATGTGACAACGTCACCCAGGTCCGACAAAATACCTTTGCAATTGCACGTTGTAGGGTCAACATCTCCTGAGGATGCTCCGGTTCCGGGGTGAAACGTACGTAGAGAGTATAATAGCAAAATAAATAAATTATTATATATTTTAAATGGAGATAGATTGTACCCTGCATGAGCTTCACAAAAATAACGAACTTAGGTAAGAGTTATAAAGTGGTTAAAAATATCTACAACTTATAAGAAGATATCTCTCATCTAACCTAAAAATGTTTTGGCTGGCGTTTATTAGTAGGTATTCAATAAGTTTAATAGTAAAGAACTTTTATATTTACACTAAACACACACATTTGGTAACCAATTTACTTTTACGACTCTTGACCAAATAACACACAAAAAGTACAGTAATTGCCGGCTACAAACGTATAAATTTACATTTTATTTGGGATGCATTCTTCACGTAAACAAGCATTCCATCACACTGGCGTCATTGGAGATCATCTCACGACATTAACAATTTAGAATGTGAGAAGTACTTTCTTCACTCACTTTATATGTAGCAGATGTTACGGAAGAAAAACTGTAGCGGACTGTTGTTTAAATCAAGAGGGAAAGTGAATATTTAAGCACAAATCCCGAGTGATTAAATGGATACTTTACATTCAATACCCGTAATGTACGCACGTGATTATTATTGATACCTTTCACTATTATTGTAATGAATAGCATAATGATTTGTTTGCATTGCAAACTTGTATTTTTTTAGAATATTGTAAGTTTTTATACAATTTCTATAACTAGTACCTATTACTTTACGATATATTAAATCGCGAAAGACGCGAAAACCATTATAAATGTTACTATTCGTCGTCATCAACCCATATTCGGCTCACTGCTATGTACGAGTCTCTTCTCAGAATGAGAAGGGTTAGGCCAATAGTCCACCACGCTGCCCCAATGCGGATTGGCAGACTTCACACACTCAGAGAATTAAGAAATTTCTCTGGTATGCAGGTTTCCTCACGATGTTTTCCTTCACCGATTGAGACACGTGATATTTAATTTCATAAAATGCACACAACTGAAAAGTTGGACATGCATGCCCCGGACCGGATTCGAACCTACACCCTCCGGAATCGGAGGCAGAGGTCATATCCACTGGGCTATCACGGCTCTTATGTTACTATTAGGTATAATAAAAAGCAATCTGTTTCTCTTCTCTTGGTTTTGTGGAAGTTGTTATGGACAATGAATAAATTATTTTTATTTATTCTATATTGCTACTCTAAAATAGAAGAAGCAATTAATAGTTACATAATATTTGCATTTATATCTATGTAATATTAAAATCCAAAAGTTTTTATAGCTATAGAAAGTAGATACGTAGTAATTTTAAGCAAGTTCACTTTTACGTGTAAATAAACTGTAGATTAAGTCTTGCTTGTACATTTTAATAGAGCAAGCGACACCTTTTATCTAATTAAATTACATTTACGAGGCAATATAAAAAGGTTTAAACTTATAGGACATATTTTCTACACTAATTAGAAATTATCTTAAGAAGTTACATGGTAGGTTTTAAAGATATTAAACCGTACCTTAGGTTTAACTATAATAAAGAATAATTGTCTATAATTATAGTGAAAGTTGTATTATTTGTTTTAAAATATATCGTCTTTGCTTTCTATAATCTATGACATCATTACGAGAGTTTTACAATTAACGATACATTATAATTTCTAGTATTTTTGTTTAATTAAACGAAACAGTAATTAACGAAAATCTTTCTTTTCTTACAGATCACATCATGGACGACTAATTCGAACATCGAGTGTCATTAAATATAAATAGTATTATAATAAGACTGATAGTGTAAAAAAATAGTGAAATTAAGATGGAGTTCAAGACGCATCTTCTAACTACAATAACATTAGTAATATTCGGTAAGTTTAATTTACTATGTTTTTTAAAAAGGAACTTTATAATACTCATCAATCTGTAAATATTGACAACCTATTAAAATAAACATCAAATCAATTACAAAATGTCATTTACGTACTGTGTGATATCCACCAGTAAGCACCGCATGACATTTTTAACACGCTTATATTAGCTTTACTTGTAACTATGTATGTAAGCAACATTAATAATTTTAGTTTCTTAAACTATTTAAAGTTTATTACATGGAATAGAATTTCTATATTAATATTATAAAGCTGAAGAGTTTGTTTGTTTGTTTGTTTGATTGAACGCGCTAATCTCAGGAACTATTGGTCCTATTTGAAAAATTCTTTCAGTGTTTGATAGCCCATTTATAGAGGAAGGCTATAGGCTATATATTATTCCCGTATTTCTACGCGAACGGGAACCACGCGGGTGAAACCGCGCGGCGTCAGCTAGTCTCTTATACGAGTATGACAACTAGCATACGTCAAAGACAGTGAATAAGCCTGCTGGAAAATATGATGAGCATGTTTGACAGTGGTGTGTTTATACATTATATTATAAGTATTTATATGTAATAAATAAATATACCTATATGATGAAATCAGTTAACTAACTACCTGTAAAACAGGCTAAATTAGAGTCGAATTATTTTTACTAAACAGATAAAAACATTTTTGGATTTTGTTAAAACTACTACTTATTAACAAGGAACTAATAAAATTACATTTATTTCAGTAACAAAGATAAAATTCGAGTATCTACTAATATAAACATTATTTTAGTTATCGAGAAACTACAAACTTTCTACTTATTCAACTGCGTTAAAGCCTTTTGATTTTATATGTGGTAATTACGAGTCTATATTTAGTATTGACTCAGATAAATTGAGAAGTGATGCTGCTAGTAAATAATATCCTACTAATATTATAAACGCGAAAGTTTGTATGGATGTTTGGATGTATAGTTGGATGTTTGTTACTCTTTAACGCCGCTACTACGATTTGGCTTAAATTTGGAATGGAAATGGATTTTACTCTGGATTAACACTACTTTTTATCCCTAAAAAATCCATGGTTTCCCGAGATTTGCGAAAACTGATGATGTTAATGATATGAATGTTTGTTACTCTTTCACGCCTCGACTACTTAACCGAATTAGCTGAAATTTGGTATTGAGATATATTATAGCATGGATTAACAATAGGCTACTTTTTATCCCGGAAAATACATGGTTCCTGAGGGATTTGTGTAAAACTAAATTCCACGCGGACAAAGTCGCGGGCGTCCGCTAGTTATTATGTAAATTCACCTATAACCAATGCGCCGGCGCCTAATTCATCTTCCAGATGCACTGATCGATAGATCATGATCGATGCTTGCTTCCATAACCGTTAATGTGACATTTAGATTAATGTTTCTTCCTCGTAATGTTTGTATAAGCCGTATTGCACATTATTAATCAATTTAATCCCTTTTACTATGGGAATTGGAGCCTTATTTAAAAGTAGCGGACGCCTTTAACTTCGTCCGCGTGGAATTCAGTTTTTCACAAATCCCGTGGAAACCAGGGATTTTTCCGGAATGAAAAATTGCCTATGTGTTAATCCAGAGTTAAATCTATTTCCATTTTAAATTTCAGCCAAATCGTTTTAGTAGCCGCAGCGTAAAGCAGATACAAACATACTTATACACACATAAACTTTCGGTTTTATAATATTAGTCTGATGTGACTAACAGATGCCCAGCGGTTTCAGTCCCGTAGTTCCCGTTCTCGTGGGAATATGAGGATAATACCTATATAGCCTATGAAAGTCACAAATTACGTGATTTTCTAGTGGTAAAAGAATTTTCAAATTCGGTTCAGTAGATCCAGAGATTACCTACCCCTTACAATCTCAAAAACTTTACCTCTTTTTAATATTAAATATTGATTAAAAATCCTCACTATTCTATTACTATTCTACTATCCTCACTATTGAATTTCCTTTTTATTGTAGGTATTATTTTACCGGAAATGATTTTCTATATGCTTTAGATTTTCTCTACTCTAGATTTGTTCTACTTTTTTCTTCTTATTGCTCTGAATCCGTCAATCTGAGCGATACTACCTCACAAACAAACAAAAACAACTGCGGTGGTATAAGATTAATTTAAAAATTGTATTTAATTAAGTTAAGTTTTCTTCTTTATGCTATTGTTTTAAAATTGTATACTATTTTATTAATTTTAAATTAGGTAATAATTAATTTTGACATTTAATCCTTCCCATAAATTTGACATATTATAATTAGTTAAGTGTTGACATATAATTATATAAATGTTATGTGCGCCTATTGTTTATATGCATATCAGAACTCTTTAATATGTGTTATCTTATGTTTTAACGTTTAATATGTGTATTGTTGGCGTGCTTTATATAAATAAATAAATAAATAAATAAATAAGATAGGTACCTACTACTAGAATTATCTTACAAAGTGTTTTTTCTCACATACAAATATGGTAGTAAGGTCTGCTGGCCCATTCACTAATTTTTCTCTATTAGCCACCTCTATTATTAATCAATAACAACCGTATTATTCATATTCCGTTTAATCCATTGTTAACGGAAATCACAGTAGTTAGAAATTTTGATCAGTTAGCAATAGATTAATATTGATTACGAAATCACGTGACTTAAGAATCATTAACAATAGCTAGTTGGTAATATCATGTATAATCACTACAGTTACTCAAACTTAGAGAATAGACCTGTGAAGGGACGACTGTCTTATCCCTGATTCCACCTTAACTGTATTTACGAGAAATTTCCGACTGATGTATTCCGAATTTAGTAGTCACCTGCATATTATCTGTAGGCTTATTCACTATCTTTGACGTATCGTTGACATAAACGAAATTGAGATTCTATGTAAAAATGTCATCCGGTGCTTACTTGTGGATACCACACACTAGGTAAATGACATTTTGTCAATTGATTTGATGTTTATTTTAATAGGTTGATAATATAGGCCAAAATAGTGAACCTTCAAATCACCGATATATTCTTTTGAGATTTAAGCTAAGCTTTCCATAGAAAAACCTCGTTATTTTTGAAGTAATTGCTCAATGAAGATGCAAAATGCAGGCTCGGTCGTCTTTATCTTCTAAAATACACTGAGTTAGTAAATAACCCAGCAGGTGAAACGTGTTCAACCCTAGCATGTTGAGCCTAATTCGTATAAAAAAATACAATCTATCGGACAGCGGCTGCTTTTAACCATTACAGATACGGGCAATATCACGAGAACCTAACATCTAGAATTCTAGAACTTTGTATTTTTAATACTGGATTAAGAGCCTGTGATGACCAGACCTTCGAAATTTTATAAATGTTTAAAAAAAGCTTAAAGGCAGCTAGAGTATGGGATCGTGGTAGCTTTGAAAAAGTTTTGCAAGGGTCCAGGCACTCATTTGTCTGAATATAAAACATACAATTATTTGTTGTATATAATTTCTACAGGATATCATAAGACATCACATCCACACACACTAAGTTTCGTGGTAACGCTTCGCTAGACCCTTAAATTTTGATCATTAAGCGTGTTTTTGAAAGCGCTACCACGAAGATAAGTGATTGGCAACTAGATACTTCATCATTAACAGAATATTTTTTTTCAAATAATATTTCCCTTTCCCCTCCAATTAGTGGGACTGTTAAGAGACGGAAAAGATTGTATACTAAAATAAAAAAATCCTTTTATCAGCATACCTACTAAGCCACCACGGCTCACTCTATACAAGCCTACCATTATCACGATAGAAACAATGGGCTGTCAAACTTTAAGCTCTTATAAACTCAAGAAGGTCTGACTATGACATGCTCTCAATCTATATATGCCAGAGCCGTTGGCAGACATGTTTCACGTTGCAGTTTATTATCAACTTGAGTGACGTATCGCATTGTAGCGCCTGTACTTTTTACACTCAGCCTCTTTTTTGCGAATAAATTGTAGCGGTAATTTATACAGGCTGTTTAGTTTTTAGCTTGCATTTTTTAATTTGTTTGTAAATCATTTACATATTTTAGTTTTTTTTTTTATGATGCTTAACAATTAGGGGTTTACACCGTCGCACAGTAATCGGTAGCTTTCACCGAAAGTTGGAATTCGTTGCCTTAAAAAAAATGGCTTATCCATATCCATACTTCACACTACATGTTTGTATGTTATGAGATTAATGGTGCTTTGGAGCAGAACATAGGCTAATTTTTATCCCGGAAAATCCACGGTTCCCGCCGAATTAAAAAAAACAGAATTTAACGTGAACTGGGTCGCGGCATTATATATTCGGCAGGTGTAGTGAAATATTAAAAAATCTCATTTCTAAATAATAAATTCACTTCACACACACACACACACACTTTGAGAACATTAATATTTTCTTTCTTAACTTTCAAGTTGAGTTTTACTTGATTAGTGAATCTGTCATCGTCTAGGAAAGCAGATTTTGTTGAGAAGACTTGAAGTAACGGTTTGCATAGTAGATTCTTAACAAGAAACTCAGTTGCTTTAAAAAAATGTTATGGTTGGTTTTTATCATAGATTTGATATACAAACACCCTGTATACGGAACATTACCCGCGTCACGTCGTTAAGCGCCAACCCACATATCTGGTTTTTATTCCACCATGCGCCTGCGGCTAAAATTAACAACCATTGATATGTTGGAAATATTTAACAAATTGAGGCTATAACCTCTATTTACTGATAGTGAATGGTAGCATTGACTTTGAGTGTAGTGTTGCGGAGACGACATGTCCAGAGGATGCTCTGTTAGGGTGTCCACACATTATATCTTTTGTAGGTTTGGGTGTACTCTTCTATAATAAGATCCTCAAGACTGTGATGGACCTGCCAATGCATAGCTTTAAGCAATGTGTTAAAAAACATTTACTTAGTCGAGGTTACTACAACATTGATGAGTTCCTTAATGATAAAGATGCTTGGAGGCCGTTGGATCAGCTTCCACCTTCACACAGGAAGTAAAACTATAAGAAATGTAAACAGTAATTGTTATCAATTGTAAATTATAATACTGTATGACTTTTTCAAAAGAGCAACTGTTGAGTTTCTTGCCGGTATTTTCTCAGCAGAACCTGCCTTCCGAACCGGTAGTAGAATCTTTACAGATAGTCAACAGACGTGTCAAAAGTGCTTGTAAACTGAGCCTACTTGAAATAAATGATTTTTGATTTTGATTTTATAATAATTGTAAATATTTCTAAAACAATATTATGGACAATTTGTAGGGTTAAGGTCACTAACAAAATAATGCTGTCATATAGAAATTATTATATAACTATTTGAGTTCTTATACACACACACACACTACCTAAATATAAGTATCAATTAACAAGATTTGACTTGAAAAATCAATAGCGCAATAGAAAAATGTATGTGATATACATTTTTCTTATATACCTAATCGCATTTTATGATTCAGCAAAAAAAAAAAAAAAACAAATTTCGTGCGATATTTTGTGTATAAGAAATAAAATGTGTCTGAACACGATTTTATCAATCACAAAATCTGTTATTTTTAAAGAAACATAAAAAATCTCATACTTCCGTTGATATACATCAACGTTGTACTAGTTTCAGTACGTGAGTGTACTTTTTGAAATTTAAAAATAACCACTTCAAAAGAGATCATGTATGCGATTATCTTTACAAAATATAATTCCATGGCAAACACCCACGACTTTATACACGTAAAATTTTTAGTATTAAAATCACTACTTCCCTTATTCCCATTTCATATATATATATTTTTTCTACAGTTTGTTTACTTGAGAAACAAAATGAAATTACACAAAACTTTTACTAAAAGACTTTTATAAAGAAATTTTCAGAAAACTTAAGGACTATTTGTTACTATATCACGTTCACGGCTCAACGGCTGAAGGGCTCTGGATGAAATTTGAAACACAGATTATAGTCTGCTTTATGCACTTTATGCACAAAATAAAATTCGAATTTCTACAGGAACTCCAATTTCTCTTGTACCCGACTGAATCTGTATAGCTAGTTTATAATAAATGTTGTAATTAGGTGTATTTTTCTAATACACAATATTACCTAACTTGTATACCTAATATAAAGCCGTGATAGCCCAGTGGATATGACCTCTGCCTCCGATTCCGGAAGGTGTGGGTTCGAATCCGGTCCGGGGCATGCACCTCAACTTTTCAGTTGTGTGCATTTTAAGAAATTAAATATCACGTGTCTCGATCGGTGAAGAAAAACATCGTGAGGAAACCTGCATACCAGAGAATTATCTTAATTCTCTGCGTGTGTGAAGTCTGCCAATCCACATTGGGCCAGCGTGGTGGACTATTGGCCTAACCCCTCTCATTCTGAGAGGAGACTCGAGCTCAGCAGTGAGCCGAATATGGGTTGATGACGACGATACCTAATATATGTTTCTAAAGTATTTGTATGCCTCTAATTCCTTTTCGTAACTTTAGCTGGGTTGGCTAGAATCCTGTTTTGGTTTAAGTAATGTATAGATGAGAGATAAATGATGGGAGATAACATTAGTATGCAGTTCGTTGCGTATGGTAGGTACCCACTCTTTACATATTAATATAAAGTCAGTAGGACGTCCACATTGTCCCTTAATGTAATCGCAAGAAAACTGCTTTATAATAAAAAGCTGTTATATCATTGACTAGTGGACGTCCGCGACTTCGTCCGCGTGGAATTCAGTTTTTCGCAAATCTCGCGGGAACTACCATGGATTTTTCCGGGATGAAAAGTAGCCTATGTGTTAATCCAGAGCAAAATCTATTTCCATTCCAAATTTCATCCAAATCGCTTTAGTAGCTGGAGCGTAAAAGAGGAACAAACATACATACACACTTACACACTTACACACAAACTTTCACCTTTATAATATTAGTGTGATATTAGTGTGATGAGTACCTATCCTATTGACTAGAGAGCGAGGAGAAAAGGGAGAGAAGAAGTGAGACAAAATAAATAACACTACGATCTCATTCTTTCTTCCCCTTTTTATCGCAGAACAGAAAGACACCGAGGTCATCCTTATGTGATCGATGCCCAGGCGACTCCTACTATATACTAAACTATATGCATCCACGTCTAGGTTTTCTGTCGTCTACAATTTTAACATCTTCAAGGGAAAAACTAATAGGCCTCTTATAGGCAAGCGCACTCCCACTTAGCCCTCATAACCGCTTTCAACTGATTGTAGTCAAGCGCAAGTTTTCAAAGAAAGAAGTAGGTAATAGGGATTTGTAAATTATGATAAATGATCGTTGTATCATCATCATCAACATCGTTGAGCTATGTCGGTGACTTTGGTTCTTCTGCGGATCTCCTCATTTCTAATTCGATCACGCAAAGATACTCCTAACATAGCTCGTTCCATCGCCCGCTGTGTGACTCTGAGCCTTCTTATGAAGCCCATAGTTAGCGACCAAGTCTCGGAACCATAGGTCATCACTGGCAACACGCACTGTTCGAAGACTTTTGTCTTCAGGCACTGAGGAATTTCGGACGAAAAGATGTTGCGAAGTTTCCCGAATCGTTGTATCGTTTCGTTGTATCATAGGAGCAACTAAATGGTGAGTTTCTTAAGCAAGAATCTGCATCCCAAAGCGGTGGTAGTTTTCGAATTTGACTGTTCGAAAAACAGTTAAATTGAAAACTGTAGATACCTTTTATCTATCTACACGAACTTGCATTCTACAAAAACAAAATGTTTTCATTATAGAAACATTTTATTAAAAGTTAAAATAACATAGATGCCATTGCAAAATGAAGTCGGTAAAGTAAATAAATAGCGGTGAAACACGGTCTTTATAAAACAATATACAATGTAAGCTTTGTCTCAGCGACATGACAAGTTCTTTGTTACGGTTACCTGTTGTTTCTGATATCTGATAAGTCAAAGTAAAACGTTTTATATTAAACATTTTCATATTTTGTTACATAAAAAACCAAGTAGGTATAATATTTCTTCTATTACGTTGTAGTGAACATACCGATACGTTGATGTTAATGTGAAACTGAAGTAGAATGAGCAAAACTTTTTGGCTGGTGGGAGGCTTTGGCCGTGGCTAGTTACCACCCTACCGACAAAGACGTACCGCCAAGTGATTTAGCGTTCCGGTACGACGTCGTGTAGAAACCGAAAGGGGTGTAAATTTCATCCTCCTCCTAACAAATTAGCCCAATTCCAGCTTAGATTGCATCATCACTTACATCAGGTGAGATTGTAGTCAAGGGATAACTTGTAAATAATGAAAAAAAAAACTAAAACTTTTTTATATTTTCATTTTTGTCAATGGTAACTAATCAAGGGATCTTTTATATGTAAATTGGTTTTGATGTTACACGAGTGTATGTCTTTGAAAATATTCGATTCTCCATCCCCACTTTATAATGAACCTATGGTCACCCTACATTATGATCTACTTACATATTTTAATAATGATTCGTGTCATAAAGCAGTCTAGTCGTCCGCAGACAAGATTTGAGATTCTTCTGAAGTGGCCCGACTTTTATCTCCCGTGATGGAAATTCTAGCTTAGAATTCTTGAAATGCCTTTGTAAAATAAGAAAAGTTGGAGCTTTAAAAAGATAAAAGATGGCACAATAAAAGTGTCAGATAAACTAAGTGGGGATTAAGTCCTGGAACTTAAGAGAAAGAACATTTAGGTATAAAAAGATTTGAGACTACACCTGAATAAATCTTAAAATTAAAGTGAGTATAATTATTTAGAGATATTTTTAATGGAGAGTACTGTCCAAAAATGTTTACAAAAGGAATGGAAACTTGAAAGAAAGTACAAATTTACCGTTCGCTCTACATTTTTGTTCTTAAACGCGAAACCGTGTAAATACCAAGCGATTGATTAAAATAAGCGATTACCTATCTCGAAGAAATATGCGGTAATAAATTTCGATTGCAACTCGAATAATTCAAAACGTTCCACAAGTTGCTTTTCAGTACCTACTAGATATTCTATTAGGACTAAGAATCAAATAATTAAATGTTGACGGCTTCCGTGGCGCAGTGGTATGCGCGGTGGATTTACAAGACGGAGGTCCTGGGTTCGATCCCCGCTGGGCTGATTGAGGTTTCCTTAATTGGTCCAGGTCTGGCTGGTGGGAACCGTGGCTAGTTACCACCCTACCGGCAAAGACGAACCGCCAAGCGATTTAGCTTTCCGGTACGATGCCGTGTAGAAACCGAAAGGGGTGTGGATTTTCATCCTCCTAACTAGTTAGCTTACCATCAGGTGAGATTGTAGTCAAGGGCTAACTTGTAAAGAAAAAAATCACCATTATACGAATTTACATTATTACCAACTAAGCCAAGTGGGTCTAAGCTCCATATCCCCTCCCCTATTAAGGAGGGAAGCCTGAACCTGTAATAGGCCGTTAAAATAGGCTGTTAAAATAGGTATGTTATTACTATTTATTCCTGGACATAACGCAGACGCTTTTACTAGATTACAAAGTTTCTCCAACGCCGAGATCACTCTCGCTTTTCCAGTTCGAATGAAGAAAAACTAGTTACCGCAAATAACTGTAGCCAGTTTTTCTTTACTTTTAACTTTATGGATGACTTTAGGAACGTTGGCTAGTTGATTTCCATTTCCATTACCATTTATATTTTAAAAGTTATGTCAGATATTTAAGTATTAAGTTAAGTAATTTAAGTATTTAAGTAAGTAAGGAGATTAATTAATAGTGTTTCTACAATAAATATTACAAATTATTATCATAATTTTAAGGCTAAAAATGACCCAATAGAGGTCTAGGTTAAGTGGCGTGCACGAGGTGTTTAACTAGAGTAAGCACTCGAACAACTCCAATACAACCCGGGCTTAGAATGAAAATGCCTCTCTGTTTCTATCATTATTCTGTAACGATGTTTTTGTAATATGTACTAGCTTCCAATCGCCTGTATCTTTCTCTGTTTTAGTATGGAGTTAGACAGAGATAGATAGAGATGAATTTGAGCCGTGTGAGTCTCAAAAGTTATATGAACATCACTATAGAATAGCTATCCTCCTATGTGCTCTCCAAGGTATGGGCTTAAAATATATTAAAAAAACAATATTACACTTATTAATGAGTAGGTAAGTATCTAAATATTTACAGAAACAATTAAATATATTTCTTAGATAAATAGAAAATAGACTACATTGTCAGCCATAATAAACTACATAAGTACCCTAAAAATAAAAATACCCTAACAAATACCCATCCTAATTCACACGGTGACGTTAATTTGGAACTTCATTGTACTTAGCAGCTTTTACGGGTTTATTCACAAATATTCAATACAAACCAAATGGTTTACCGTTGTTTTATTGGTAGTACATGTGTACTAAGCCCTCCTAGCCTAGGTACGTCGATTCTTTTTCTACGATCGCTAACGCTTCAAAAACTAGAAAGATATATGGGAATGACATTTGCTATCGACAGGTCACGTGATCTGTTATTCCCATATATTTTTCTAGTTATCGAAGCGTTAGCGATCGTAGAAAGAGAATCGACATGCCACTTGGCTAGGGGGGAAGGTACCTGTTACATGATTTTTGCAAGTCAATTTTATTATGCAGGTGTATGAGGAATTCTTAAATTATTTATTAGCCTTAATAGCTCAAGTAAGGCGGCCGGACACGACACCTAGAGGTCATGGGTTCGATCCCCGGCCGCTGGACTAAATTGTCGTGCACATTAATTGGTCTTTTCGCCTAATTGGTGGGCAACGGGGATTGGTCGTATTTCACATTTTATGACTAACGTTTTGTTTAGCTTGATGATTGATACGAGAATTTTATTAATTTGTTGACACCTTCGCCAGGAAAGCGATGAAAGGCTTATATTATAAACGTTAAGAAAGCTTGGTAATTAATTAACTGATTAGCGTAAAATTCTTTTCCTCAAAGTTCAATAGAAAGTTTGTGACATACACCATTACATCTAGATAGGTATTTACATAGAATTTAGGTACTTGTACCGACTCGTGAATGTATGGGTATTTAATAAATTGTTTTTATGCGAAATGTCACTCATCACGAAATCTCGGAAACCGCTTGACGGATATTTTTGAGTCAAGTTAAAAACTTGTCCTGTACATTTCCTATGCTACCCTAATGCAGAACACAGAATTACTGTAGACCTGGGTGCGTAGGAATTTTCATTTTTTGCATAAAAATATCCTTGAGCCAATCTGAAATTAATTAAAGAGTAGGTAAATTTAATAGTTAAAGGTATTTAATACACATAGAGCCGTGATAGCCCAGTGGATATGACCTCTGCCTCCGATTCGGGAGGGTGTGGGTTCGAATCCGGTCCGGGGCATGCACTTTTCAGTTGTGTGCATTTTAAGAAGTTAAATATCACGTGTCCCATTACACTGTGACATACCAGAGATTTTTCTTGATTCTCTGCGTGTGTGAAGTTTGCCAATCCGCATTGGGCCAGCGTGGTGGACTTTTGGCCTAACTCCTCTCATTCTGAGAGGAGACTCGAGCTCAGCAGTGAGCCGAATATGGGTTGATAATGATGATGATGATAATACATTGATTACTATAGCAGAACCTCGTGGTTTCACCCGCGTAGTTCTCATTCCCGTTGGAACGGACAAAAAATATAGCAAATGTTACTCCCTGATAATGTAGCTAGTTGGTGAAAAAATTTTCGAATTGATCCATTTGTTTTTGAGTTTATTCGTTACAATTAAAAATACAAATCTTTTCTCTTCATAATATTAGAGTAAATTTGAATCACAGCTTTGGAATTGAAAGATGTAAAGTTTATTTGCCTACCTACCTACAGTATTTGAATGTATGTTTAGATATGTAATATTTCCTTGCTGTTCTCTTGGCTTTCATGTGGGTACCCGGATACTTGTTATTTGTTTTCCCTCTTGACTCTCAACCACAGCCTTTTACCTTTCTCTTTGGGTTTAATATACGTTTGTTTGTTTGTTTACTCGAACTCATTTTGACAAAACAGGTCTGAAGTGTCAAAAGATTGGCATATTTCATATTCTTACAGTAAATAATTTAAAAATACTTTTTTTTTGTTTTAAAGTAAAAATTGAATGGATTTCACTGTAGTATATACTAAATCTTTATGAAATCCAGAAAAGTATCTTGGAAAATTTTGGTTACAAATCTTTGGTTCTCACGCTTTCTCTAAAGCTAACACATTGTATCTAATAGGTACAATGTGTTAGCTTGAGAGTTCTGTGTTCTGTGATTAGGTACTTTTAGGTACCTAATCACAGAACACAGCTATTCAATTAACTTGTTGAATACACGTCGTATTCAACGAGTTAAACTCAAGTATGGAACACCTTACCTTACCTTATCAGTCGATGGAGGTCCACTGCTCGACATCTCTCTTGCATGGACTTCCAAAAACAACGGTCTCGAGCCGCCAGCATATAATAGCTCCCTGCAACCTGCTTGTCCTCAGTCCACCTAGTGGGGAGTCGACCAACACTGCGCTTTCCGGTGCAGGGTCGCCATTCCCTCACTTTGGGACCTCAACGGCTCTTCGAACTATGTGGCCTGCCCATTGCCACTTCAGTTGTTTGTTCAGTGAGGAACACTGCAGTTTATTATCTCTTTGGATTAGTAGCTTGTATTGATCGTTACAAGAGTCATACATTATCACCAAAATTTCGCCACCCCACATTTTAGCTGCCTAGTGGGTGTAAACTCCATATCCCTTCTTCGATAAGTAGAGAGACGTGGTCCTGTAATGCTGATTATGATAATGTCACAACAGTTGAATGAGTACCTCTACCTAGTAGGTATTTATCCATTTTTCGTATTTTTTTTTAAATACAATAATTATATTGAAATTAAGCCTAGCCATCTATCGTTATCAAACCATATTCGGCTCACTGCTGAGCTCGAGTCTACTCTTAGAATTTGAGGGGTTAGGCATTAGCCCACCACGCTGGCCCAATGCGGATTAGCAGATTTACACATGCAGAGAATTAATAAAATTCTCTGATAAGCAGGTTTCCTCATGATGTTTCCTTCACCGTTTTTTAAGCCTAGCCATAATGCAACATAAATCACAGTTAGTTTACTCTGCACTGGTTATTATCATAATCGTCAAACAATCAAAACTTAGAATTATTATTTTATTTTCAACACAAAAAAAAATTTTTTGCTCTATTTTTTATTCTTTACAAATTAGCCCTTGACTACTATCTCCCCTAATGGTAAGTGACGATGTAGTCTTAGATGGAAGCGGGCTAACTTGTTAAAGTTGAATGTAAGAGGTGGATGAAAATCCACACCCCTTTCGACTTCTACACGGTATCGTACCGGAACGCTAAATCGCTTGGCGATACGTCTTTGCCGGTAGGGTGGTAACTAGCCACGGCCGAAGCCTCCCACCAGCCAGACCTGAACCAATTAAGAAAATCTCAATCTGCCAAGCCGGGGATTGAACCCAGGACCTCCGTTTTGTAAATCTACCACTGCGCCACGGAGGCTGTCAATCAGAAAAAGTTTCAATGCATTTAAGGTTGTATATCTATGTCAGATATATTCATTTATTACAAAGCTTTACTAATCTTTTGATAGAGGTAGGTATTAGTATTATCAGCCGCGCAATCCATCTAAATGAGAAATGCTCGCACTTCTCTGATAAATGGGCGCGTTTGAGTCGTGGGCGCTGACAGGATAGCAGGTTCGATGCTCAGTGAATGCATTACCTGTTACAACAACGAGGCGGTTTATGTTAATGATACTCTTCCAATAACAATAAGAGGAGTTTTGTGAATATACGTAAATAAATACAATCAATTCGAACTGGTATCCGGTAATCTATGTGATGATATTTAATATAAATAAAATCCGCCGGTCGATAATGTAAAAATGCATTTAGCGTCTGTGGTATAATATTCAAAATTTGACACTATTAAGTACAATTCAATTAACTTAGAGAACATTGGTGAATGGAATATAAAACAAAATTTAGTACATAACATAAAATTTAAAATTATGAAAAACCCCCGAATGCCATGAAATTATTAATTACACTCTCGATCAAGTCGTTAATATTCTCATTCAGTGCGTTTTCATTTGACACTCGAGTATATTTGCAGACATTCGGTTGTTCTTCCCCACTTCCAACCCCCACAACTTTTAAACAGCTCAACCGACTTCCGTCAAATATGTCTAAGAACACTCGCCCGTAAGTCACCTTTGATATAAAAAAAAACTAAATTGAAATTGCTTTATCGGTTCGAGAGCTAAGGTGCCATAGACAGACTGACAGACAGACACGAAAATTTATAACAGCTTCTTGCGTCGGGGTTTAAAAATGGGAAGTGGCTAAGAGATGACTAAGAGTTAAAAAATTAAAAAAATACTAAACCTTTTTAATTTACGAGTCAGTTACTCTTTAGACCACGACAGCATACTACACCTATTCCTTGAAAGCCATGAAAGCACAGATGATTAAAATTTTCAATAGGTGATCTCAGAATATAAAAGTCTAAAGTCAAAGTTCATTTATTTCAAGTAGGCTTAGTTTACAAGCTCTTTCGAAACGTCAGGTAATAATATTAAACTTAAGATAATGGTGAGAATAATTATTCGAAAACTTAAAATTAAAGTTACAGTTATAAGGGTTCCAAAAATTTTTTTTTTTTTTTATACACTTGGTGATGCACTTACGTGAAGTGCATATTTCAGCAAAATTCCAAAGCTCAAGCCACCATGTAACTCTATTTCGTTGAATGACGTGTCAAGCATTTGCATAAATTATATTACTTATCTAATTTCGCGGTCAAAAGGCGCCGTCGTGTTCCACTATTTGCATTTCAATGAGGTGCTTTGTGTTATGCACATAATAATATATCGGGTTGGTGAAATTTGAATTTGTAACGCTTCATCAGTGGTTGGCGAAATGAAAATTTATGTGCTAGACTACGGACTCACATTTAGGCGTAGACAGATGAAATAATAGACAAGAGTCTATTACTTCATCAGACAGACAGATGAAGTAATAGAGAGAGAGTAAACGTACCTAACTAAACTATTTGAAACAAATCCAATATTCCAGTTCCAATACAATATTCAAAATTGTTTCAAATCATATTCGTATTCTTACAATTTTGGGTATTATACACGCATAGACTTCTACCTTAATAGTAATATTTGGATTTTAGACGGTTTTTCCACGCTTTTCCAACATGAATTGGCGAGAGCTAGTGGTCTACTATATAATTAATTGCATTAGCAGGTATTTCATTCATTTAAAAGCAATTCCCCAAATTCAATTACATTTTGAATAAAAACTACTTTTTATTCTGCACCACAGTTACTTTCTTTCAAATTAGTTCACTCCAAATCGCTCGATTAGTTCCAGCATAAAAAGTTGATACATTCTCGAGCCATTTGCTATTCACACATCAAACTCATCGACAGACAACATAAAACTGGGTGCAGACTTGGGGAATCAAATCAGAAAAGAATGCAGGTATATTCTGTCTGTCTGTTCCTTTACCTCGAAAAGTATTAAACGGTTCTTTGTGCAATTATCACTGTTAAATACATATGCTTTAAAGTTTAGTTTCGATGAGACCAATCTAAAATGACTTAACAATGTATTATTTATTTTAGGATCTATTTAGCTTATTGAATTCTCGCAGTGTTAGATAAGATCATTAGCTGAGAAAGGTTCATCATCATCATCATCATTAACAGCCAATGGAAGTCCACACTGGACATAGGCCTCTTGCATGGACTTCCAAACAAAACTGTCTCGAGCCGCGAGCATCCAGCGGCTCCCTGCAACGCCCTTGATGTCTTCGGACCACCTAGTGGAGGGTCGACCAACACTGCGCTTTCCGGTGGTCGCCATTCCAGCACCTTGGGACTCCAATGTCCATCGACTCTTCGAACTATGTGGCCTGCCCATTGACACTTCAGCTTTGCGACTCACTGAGCTATATCAGTGACTTTGGTTCTTCTGCGGATCTCCTCATTTCTGATTTGATCACGCAGAGAAACCCTAAGCATAGTTCGCTCCATCGCCCGCTGAGTGACTTTGAGCCTATTTATGAGGGCCACAATTAGCGACCAGGTCTCGGATCCTAAGTCATGAGAAAGGTTATGGGCTATATATCATTGAGCAGTACTTGATAAAATAATCATTCACCATGCCTAGTCGCCTCAACTTCTAGCAGAAGGTCTACCTTATTTTTTGCGCAAATGATCAGCTTATCTGTCGAACGCGGAAATCAGCCAGTGTTCCAGCCACCATTTCGCGTGGACATGATTCGTTTATTAGGTTTATTATTGTATTCTTTCTCAAGGAGGAAAAATTTAAAAGTAGGTACCCGATAATTTTACAAAAGTGAAATCACTGGTTACAAGTACTACAGATATATATATCCACAAGAAAATATGTTTAAACAGTGTGTACTTCACAAGACAGATACAGATATCGAGGATATATGAGAAACACATAGCCGCTATCTGTACGCAGGCTAACCGCGCTATCATACAATTTGCATGCCGCGGCAGTGCTTACTTTCACGCGCGAGAGTGAAATAGAAATCGCCGGGTCAAGATTGTTTACATGTGCACTTGTGCCCGATAAATCCGCAATTATGGTGATTATAAACAACAATATCCTACAACTAGTTCTTGCGTGCAGCGTCGCTCATATGGTTTCACTTTTTCTTAAATAAGCGCAACGAATGGGCGAAACTAACGCTTTGTGTTCTCCATTGTAGTGAAACGAAGGTCGAACACTTTCATTGACATATCGGCGAAGATCGTAATTTTTGTCGTATATAGAGATCGTGGTCGATAAAAGATATCACTAAGAACCCCAAAAATAGCACTTAAACTAAAATCTCGAACATTTAACTCATGTATACTTCCTTGTATGACATACGGTTGCCAGACATGGGCCCTAACGCAAAAACACTGTAAACAACTAGAAACATGTGCTGGCACAATATAGAACGAAGTATTTAAGGAGAAAGGATAAGATAAATCTTAAATGCATCAAAGAAAAAACAAAGGTCACAGATGTGACGTATACAATCAGAAACCTTAAATGGAAATGGGCTGGTCAATTATTAGAGACAACAAAAGGAGACGCGGCAAGCCATTAAGAAAATGGGAAGATGATTTGAAGATTACAGCAGGAACACTTTGGAAAAAGAAAGTTCATGATCGAAAGGCATGGAAAATCTTGGGGGAGGCCTATACCGAACGGCAAGACGAGATGGAAGCGGGCTAACTTGTTAGGAGGAGGATGAAAATCCAAAACCCTTTCGGTTTCTACACGACATCGTACCGGAACAACTTTAAAATCTCTAGTTATTTACTCCAGCACTGAAAGCGAAAAAGTATATATATACTTAACCATTTATTCTTCCTATCATCTACTCTACTAAATCTAATCGGCCCCTATGAATCTTTAGCAACTAATTATTAGTTACTTGATGCCAAGTGTAATTGCAACCAAGAGTTTCGAGCTTATACAAAACAAAAATGCCAAAGTTCTTTTTCCATTAGCATTTTAAATCTCAGTTCTGCGTTCTGAACCAAAGTTCAATACGCTAATGAAGATTTCTCTGATTGGTTTGAACATGACCGAAGCCGTATCCCTGACGGGTTTTATGGTAATATCTAAATAGACCTTTAGTTCGCGCTAATTAACTAAGTCGTGCAGAACGTTTTAACGTTTGTTTAGCTCTTACTGAGCTCTTAAAGTAAGGAACTGTTTAACTAAATCTAACTTGTTTATAATTATTATTATGTTCAACTTTCACAAAAATTATTATCAGTTAATTGACTTTCTCACGTTGTGGTTTTGAGGTTTTTCAAATAATTTATTTGCTAATAATTTATTTACTACTAATATTTAGTAATTCACAAAGTTCTTAAACAATATGCCCATTTGGCATGCAAATGCTATTTATTGGACAGTGGGCTTATCTGGGTTTTACCATAACCTAAGTATATAGATATACATAAGTAGTTACTAAACTAAAAACTAAAATATATACATAAATATATATTGGAATTAAAGAAAAAATTGTGCATCAAAATTTAGCTACACCACTGAGCGCACAGTGGTGTAGCTAAATTTTGATCACTTTTGCTGTGATTTAGTAGGGACGTAACTTGCCTATAGTATAAATCATTGTTTCGACGAGTATAAAATAGCGGAATTACACCCCTGCTCAGTTACTGAAGCGTTAACGAACGTAGAAAGAAAATCTGCCTCAGGTCCTAGGTCTTCATCATCATCATCATCATTATCATTAACAGCCGATAGACGTCCACTCTTGGACATAGGACTCTTGCATGGACTTCCGCTTAGGTCCTCAATGAAGGGTCGTTATCAACCCATATATAGGCTAACTGCTGAGCTCGAGTCTCCTCTCAGAATAAGAGGGTTTATTTAGGATATGCCACGCTGGCCTGATGCGGATTGACAGACTTCACACACGCAGAAAATTAAGAAAATTCTCTGCGTTTATTCTTTAATTTTTAAAATGCACACAACTGAAAAGTTGGAGGTGCATGCCCCGGACCGAATTCAAACAATTCCAGAATCGGAGGCAGAGGTCATATCCACTGGGCTATCACGGTACTATCAAGTCACTGAGCTATCAAGGAAGGGTAAATAGATAATTATTGCATCTTTCTTTGAAGTGTAGTTACATCACTGCTCCAACTATAGGTAAGTACATTACCAAACTATGGAGTTTGGAAAGTGGCGGCTTTCTCTTTCTCGTGAAAAATTACTAAATAAAGTTACTACTCCTTGTAGGTGTCGATATAATCTTGACTTATCATAAATATTATGACCAAAATAACAAGTACTTACTCGAATGTTTGAGTTTTATGTAAATTTTATCGTTCCGTCGTATTACTAAACAGTAGCTTTAAAGCCTTTTTAAAACGCATCGGAGCGTTGGTTCGGAAAGCAATTTTCTGTTTTATACCTTTTTTACGGCCGCGTAATAACTGTTCTTCAGCGAGTGTAGAGTTTAGCCTGTAGATACGACAGCTAAAACAAAGGAAAATGTATTTTATATATAGGTCTATAAGTATTTTAAACTGTCAAAAATGTAATACATTATAATGGATTGATTTTAAAATATATTATTTAAATAAAATATAAAATTATTTTAGTAAATCAAAATTTTTAATAAAAAAAAAATATTTATAGGTTTCTACTGTCTTAAGACAATAACGTGGCTTTCTAGTGGTAAAAGAATTTTCAAAATCGGTTTATTAATATCCAATGATTACCCCTACAACACTACAAAGTTTACTTCTTTACAGATAATGAAATAAAAATACTTATTTGTTTTACATTACGTTATAATTGTACATCTATAGGTACAAAAGCATAATTTTTATACTTGCGGACACTCGCAACTTTCCACTGGAGGTTTGTGGTTTTAAGTGTCTGGACACAGTAAAGATATTACAAGCAGTATAATAACTCGGCCGTATTTTTGAAATAAATACCTACAGCCGCGCGGTACGTAAACATGTCATAGGGCTGCCCGCCTGCAGCATTTTAATTACATTTGCTAACTTTGTGTTTCCACTTAGTTTTGTGATTGTAAATAAACTTTTTTTATATAAACAAATAAAATACTTTGTAAATTGTAGTAAAATGGGAAGTGATAAATAAAAATGCGTGTTTTTTGATTGGTTGATTTAATTAAGGCTGATACTACGTCAATGATCTTGAAGGATTGGTCGTATTCTTAAACATATTTATTTCGGTGATGCCATCTAGGTATTACCTCCACACTACGTGAACAAATAAAAAAAAAGATAAATACCTTCATGAAATTGTAGTGATTTAAAATAGATAATGAAACAATGAACAAACGCACTAATTGTCCCTACGATACGATAGGTCCCCTAGATTTCTCTAGGATGCCATTATCAGATCCTGACATGAAAAAAATGGGACTAACCTGAAAGAATATTCATCCAAACAAAAATAAACGGTTTACAAATGACGGAAATATCGCTGTAAATACGATACGATCCTTTTTGGAAGTCGGTTAAAATTCTTGTCACCAATGCCAAGCTGAGCAAAACTTTTATGAGCTTGCACATTAAAGCGCATAAAATCCGCCATTTTGATTTTTTAAGAACTAAGTTACCCAGTGACACTCGGCCTATCTAGACGACTCTAATGACATATCATTTATCAGTATGTGTGCTTGGCAAATTTGTTCGTAACACTCCCGAAGGTCGGCGCGGTCTGGGAGGGGGGTAACGATGCCCAGCGCGTACGACTTCACACCCGCGCAGTCCTTTCCTCCCGTCGCCCGCATACAACAACAAGTCATAACATTCAAACACATACTCCTCCTTTGGGCTTCGCCGCAGTCGGGTAACAAAACACAAATGATCCGAGCACAGTCACACAAAACATTGTACAAGCAGTCGAGGTTTTAACACAAGCTTATCGTACCTACTGTATCGTGATTCACGAACCGCGTATAACTACCTATTTCAATCGTGTCAATCACTTTCCTTTACTCTATTCACTTTATTTACTAATCCAGATACCTACCTTTATTCTGGAGATAAAAGGAAATACCTTATCCATTAAAAAATACAAGATTATGTACCTACCTACTAATAAGTAAATTTATTTTAAAGTCTTACCTTTCAGAGTTTCCAGGTAACTTAAAAAAAGTTATCTCTGGATGGGATAATTTTGAATTCATGCATCCAAAAACGGCACAGTATTTCCTACTGGTCATAATTAAAAAAATCTAATACTATTAATACACTTTACTCTGTTAATACACCGTGCGTTCGTTCGTCACCGCGGCACAGTCGCGACTGTCTTCACCCTACGATCACCCCATGTTCAAGGTGCGTAGGTATAGCTCGCGTTTCGACCTCTAGTATGAAGTCCAACTACTGGTTGTAATATCTTTACTGTGGTCTGGATCTGTAGCCATAAGACGCGTAGATTGATGACAGATGATGACATTCACTATTGACAGGTCACGTGGTTATTTTATTAGTTGTCGAAGCGTTAGCGTTTGTAGAAAGAGAATCGACATGCCACATGGCTAAGGCCCCTGGTCACTCGTAATAGGAGTTGGAGTTTAGACCCACAACGCAGCTTCAATGCTTGAGAATAAGTAATTTAGACTAAATAACACTATCGGTATATGTTAATGATAAATGAATAAATGACAGGATTCGAACCCAGGACCGACAAAGCATTTACAAGAATAGATAGATATTTATAACCGGTACCTGTTAAACGATGCTCAGTGTCAGCTATAAATTAATCCAGCACTTCGTCACTGCAAATGCACTGAGGTCCATCTAATAGGGAAATGGCCCCATTCCATTCTCACCTCAAGGTTTATAGGGTAATGGGTAAGTTACTATTGTCAATCCTGTAGTAAAATACCAACATTTAGATCAATAGGTACCTTGAATTTGTATGTTTAGGCCGTACAGTATACGAGTAGCTAACTTATATCTAAGACGAATTCTTTAAGTCATTACCCAATATCCCCTTCCCTTCTGATATTTTTTTTAGTAGTACCACAGATTAAGAATAATAGGCAGATGGAGAGCACGGAACACGACGGTGTCATAGCCGTTCTAAATACAGAATTCAAAAACTGATACATTCTCGAGTCACACGACAAGACAAGAAGCGTCGCATTAGAATATTATTCAAGAAAAATGGCGTCTTATGTTTTTAAATATTTTAAAAGCTGTTCACAAAAACTAAAGATGAAGTATTTGTTATTAGTTATTATATTAATTTATATAATTGTTATTAGTGTTAAATTTTGAAATACAATTTATGAAAAAAGTTTGTTAAAGCGGATGACAAGGAGACGCGTGACGTTTGTTTTTTTTATAGGTTTTACCGCCTTCACCACGCTGCTTGTAAAGACTCACTCTGTGTGATGTGTGATGATCTTTACTCTGTGATAAATACGACAATCGTCCAAGGGGCGAGATTCAAATATCGAACCTACAACTTATTAAGCCGTAGTTAAGTTCGGCATCTCGCTTTGTGCTATTGAAGGTTTATTTCCTTTACTTGAAACCTATTTACATATCGGTGATCGTACTAACTTTCTGGACGAAAGGTAGGAGTTATAATTACAGTGTACGAATAAAGTTTAATAAACTAGGTTTTTAGGCGCCATAACTTATTATTGATGTTATAGTGTTTCAAATAATATAACAAATAATCTTGAAAATATTCTACTTAATTTCAACTAACTTTAAAAATTATAGTAATTTATTATAATGCTCCAAACCTTGAATAAGGTCATGATATTAATAAATGAAAAGTATTCGATAAAAACATCTAAAATCTGGATTTGAAAATAAAAACATTGAATTTTTTAACGGGAAAATAACTGGTCTAAGAATTCGTGTTGATAGTTGAATAAGTTTAATACAAAAAATCACTTATTCTAAATTTATCACAGCACAATACAAAGAGCTCGGAACAAAAAACGTATAAAGCCGCAGCACGCGACGCTAGTTAAAAAGATAAAAGGCGGGATAAGCGAGCTATTTTGAATTTATTTTAAACTATACAAATATTTGAATCTCCTTATCGGCGGGTATAAAACATGCCGAGGTATAGGCGGCGATAAATATGGATTAAAAGTGTAAGTAAAAAAAAAATAGATACTCGTACCAAACTTCTCTCTTACGACCATCTTCCCATCTTATATCTGTAACTTGTTATGTCTACAGACATACGACGATGATTAAAAATACGATCATTAAAAAACAAAAATCCTGGCTTAATTTGTTGTGGGCTCTTCTCGGAGACTAAGGCGCGTTTGGAACCCTCGTAAATTTAATTTGAAGCTTTCGACTAATTATTATCACCATTATCTTATATTATTAATTCCTTGACTTTCGAAAGTGCTTGTAAACTAAGCCTAATTGAAATAAACAAATATTGATGTAAGATTTCACTACTAGTCATGAAGATGTTGACGTGAAAATTCAAAACCCGTAACCTCTCATGATTAGATCTGTCTACCTTGGTCTGGTATTTTCAGAATCTTGCTATACCGATCATCATCATCATACATAACTTTAAAAGATATATATTTAAAATTATATCTAACAATTATAGTTATCCAAATTTATGCTTATTTTAATAGTTACATTTTATTGTACGAGTAGGTCAGAATTGACAATAAAATCGTTATCCAAATAGTCCATATTAGGCCAAATGTATAAAAAATGTGTTTGCGGCAAGGCCTATTTTTTTTTAAAGATTTGGAGTTTGGTAGTTCCAAGATAGTCGCCACTCGATTTTCAAAACCGACAAGGCATTTGACATGTACTCGTAGACAGCAACACCAAGTCTAGATTCGGCTTTAACATTTCTCAAACTACCTTTTGGTTATGGCATTTTCCAACAAGTGGTATAGAATAAAACATAATACTTGCAAATTATACTAAGTATGATTACTAAAAATGTATTGTATGCTCTTGCTCTGGGATTATAGTAACTATACATTTTGTCTGAATTAAAATATGTAATTTAAAGTTCATAGAGAGTTATTTGTAGCGTAATATACGTTTAAATAGTACCTGTGGAGCTCGCGATCCTAATGCAGTTTCGTAGTTCGCGTATAACGCCGGCAGCCATTTTCTAAATTAATCGGGGCTATGAAACAAGCGTGAAAGTTATCCGTTTAAAAGTTCTTCGTATTCGTAAATCCGTTTTAATAAGTTTTAAAGTACCACATTTTGAAGTAGTTTTTAAAAATTCAGAAGTTTTTGCGCTGTTTAATAGCATTTTTTAGAGAAATTTAGGATTCTACAAATTATTCTCTTTTAAAACTTCTGGAGCTTTAAGATTAACCTCAAGTGTACTGTGCAGGGCTGTTTTTTTTTCAGTTTTAATGTAATTTACATTCAGCCCTTTCCTAACTTGATATTTCAAACTGCTTATAAATTAAGCCTAAGGAAATAAATTATTTTAGAATTTCAATTTCATGGAGCGCTAAATCTATATATATAACAGAAAGTAGTGTTAATTACACTATCTATAACTCAAGAACGGCTGGACCGATTTATCTGAAAATTGGTGGAGAGGTAGCATAGAACCAGGAGACGGACATAGGATACTTAGGGTTAGGGTAGGTGTAGTGTAGGGATAGGGATAGGGTTTCACGCGGACGAAGTCGCGTTCGTCTGCTAGTTTTTAATAAAAAAAAAAGTAAACAATATCGACAATGTGGATTTTAGTTTATTATTATTTATTACTGGAAGATAGTTTGTTTTGTATTTAAATAATTATATCAGAGCTTTAATTCGCCTAGTTTATTGCTCCTCTAAGAAAAGAATGCAAGGCATGCGAATACCTCTTATTTAGATCTGCAGTCTCCTCCCTCTATAAAGATTTCGCATGACGAGGCTTAATTAAAATAAATAAGGAGTGGATTTTCTTTAAATAAAAATAAGATTTCTAAGTATCTTTGTCATATTAATGTATCTAGTTAACTATACGTAAATAGGGGACGTTTTTAGTATTATTTTGGACTTGACTCAAGTATTGATATTAAAATGGTATAGACAATCAGGCTTGGAAACTGGTCAAAAGATAGATTGACTGATTATAAAAACAGATTATTATTATATGACTAAAAAGTTCGTAATCTTCTATTTCTTCTTTCTCAATTTTGCTTAAATTAATTACCGTTTAGTTAACTTTGTCTTTCTTCTTGTGTATCATATCCTATAATATGTATAAAGAATATATTTACTACCTTTCAAATATGACCAATTATCCCGTTCCTCTCGAATTTGTCGGAAATACTGTGGACCCACTTGGCTAGTGATACCCACCTAAGACTGTGTCCTAACAAAGTCTTAGGTGGGTATCACCACCACCTTATTCCTAGTGTTACCCACTCTTAAGTTGATCATCATCATTATCAACCCATATTCGGCTCACTGCTGAGCTCGAGTCTCCTATCAGAATGAGAGGGGTGAGGCCAATAGTCCACCACGCTGGCCCAATGCGGATTGGCAGACTTCACACACGCAGAGAATTAAGAAAATTCTCTGGTATCCAGGTTTCTTCACGATGTTTTTACTTCACGTGATATTTAATTTCTTAAAATGCACACAACTGAAAAGTTGGAGGTGCATGCCCCGGACCGGATTTGAACCCACACCCTCCGGAAGCTGAGGCAGAAGTCATATCAACTAATAATACTTTGTGTGTTGATCGAACCCACGATCTCTCGATGTTAACTCCGGCACCTTAAGTGTGAAGCTACTGAGGTCACCGATGTCACAGTGACAGTCATAACAGATTTTTTTTTTAATTTCAGCGGCCTTATACAGCGATGGTGCGAGAGACGCGTCCTGTCCTCGTATTTGCGGGCCGGCGCTGCAAGGCGAGCCGGTTTGCGCTACCGACGGCTACATCTACCCCTCCCTCTGTGAAATGAGGAAGAAGACTTGTGGCAAAGGTGAGATCAACACGGGTAGTCTATTTTTAAACAGCCTCCGTGGCGCGAGGCTGGGCAGATTGAGATTTTCTTAATTGGTCCAGGTCTGGCTGGTGGGAGGCTTTCACCGAGGATAGTAACCACCCTACCGGCTAAGACGTACCGCCAACCGATTTAGTGTTACGGTACGATGCCGTGTAGAAACCGAAAGGGGAGTGGATTTTCATCCTCCTCCTAATAAGTTAAAGTTAGGCCGCTTCCATCTAAGACTACATCATCACTTACCATCAGGTGAGATTGTAGTCAAAGCCTAACTTATAAAAAAAAAGAAACCGGGAGATAGTTCAGTGTTTGGATTCAAAATTTAATTACATTTTACAGCTACTATAGGTAATAACAGTAATTTTATCAACTACTTAAATCATGTACTCGTCTTTTCAAGATAATCCTTAAGAGGATGTCCATCTTCTATCGGATAGAAGATATTAAGATAGATAACATCCCGATAGAATCTGTTCTATATCCAGTATCTAGACGTTATCTACTGATATAGGCTACTTTTCAGTATAAACGCGTAATTCTACCCACGCGTACCCAGTTGCTAATAGAATTTATGTTAAGATCTTGCTAACTTGCCGAGTAACTTATCTGTTCTAGTACACAATGTATAATTTATCTTTTGGATATAATTTAGATACTGCGTATAAGGTAACTTACTGCGTATTAAACTTACTTTGTAGCCTTTTTCCCTAAATGGAGAAGCTTACGCATACCTACGCAAAATGTCCCTACATAAAGTCTTAAGTAGTTGCCATAAGGCTAAGTAAGTGGTACGTCGATTCTTTTCTACAAACGCTAACGCTTCGAAAACTAGAAAATGTTGTGTGTGAATGACACATCCGATCGACAACTTAATCACGTTATCAGTTCTTTAAAATCTGGCTTTCAGTAAATTTTCTACATAATTACAGGAATGATTTTCCTAATTTCTAGATAACTAACATAAAAGACGCTGACGAATCGAATGGTGAGAAATCTCCCAACAAGTAAAATTAAGTAAATAATTACTATTTTTAACTTCTTCATCGAGAAGTTAAAAACAGTAATCTATACTAATATTATAAAGCTGAAGAGTTTGTTTGTTTGGTTGATTGATTGAACGCGCTAATCTCAGGAACTACTGGTCCGATTTGAAAAATTCTTTCAGTGTTAGATAGCCCATTTATCGAGGAAGGCTATAAACTATATATTATCCCGGTATTCCTTACGGGAACGGGAACCACGCGGGTGAAACCGAGCGGCGTCAGCTAGTCAAAGATAAATATAGTGAATGACTTGGCCGAATCTAAAACAAAACAACGAGTCCCTAGGCCGTCGATTGAATCCAAACGCCAGAAAACTCAAGTCGGAGCATTTAATTTATCGTAGTCTTACAGCCAGTTTCTTCAAGCTAAAGTAACAGTAAAAGTAGTAAGTAGTAAAGAAGATTTTTCAGGGAATAAGACCGTCACTTTTGAATTATGACGTTACTTTGACTGTTACTTGCGATGAAGAAACTGGCCGTTATAGTGCTATTGTATACTTGCAGGCGTAAGACTGGCCCAAGATCAAGGCTCGTGCTCCAGAGCGCAAGGTTCAAAATGCGACCATCGCTGTACGGGTGAGAGGGACCCGGTGTGCGGAACCAATGGGAGGACGTATCTAAATAGATGCATGCTGCAGGTTGAAATATGCAGGTTAGTTTTAAAAAGAATAACCAGGAATATTTTATATCCAATTAAGCGAGAAAACTACTATCAAATTACGCTTTAGATTCTTCTATATTATATATCTTTATACTTGCTTAAAGACCTTGGCCTCTCTAGAAGTGCAGCTAGTTCTATATTAGAACGCTGTTCTAATAGGATATTACCAAATTTGGCTAGACAGGGAGAACAACACCAGCAGAGAACGGGAAGTGTTGATCGATCGTCAGGGAATTCCTTAACCCTTTTTATGATTTTCTCTCTACCACGGGATGGACCCGGCACCTGCACGGTGAATCCATGGAATGCTAAGACATTCGTCTCTCTATGAAGTTTAGGTACTTTCCTTACGTGAACATCCTATAAATTATATAGATAGAAGAAAACATTGCTAAATCATAGCATAATGGCCCACATTACCTAGTACATTTACCTAGTACGCTTTTTAGAATCATGCCCATTTATTTACCTATTATAAAATTATGACTTTATATTGGGTATGTACTTGCGGACGACCGCGACTTCGTTGGTGTCAGATTCAGTTTTCACAAATACATATCAATGTTGCTCAATAACCTCATCAATTTTTCAGACGAAATTTCTTTAAAAAAAAAAGCTTTTGGTACTCTGTAAATAACTATAGGAATACTGACAAAATACTGACAATGACTGACGCTTCAAATTTTATGTTACTTGTTACTTTACAATATGATTGATATTTTCATACACTTCAAACCTAAATGTTGCTTGGTCACGAAAGAACCCCAAACAAAAAAAATCTCATATCCTTCAATTGCCTTTTTCTTCACATTTTCAGAGTCGGCATCGGTCTCTCCCACTTGGGAGCATGCAACAACATCAGCGCACACCGAGAGAACTGCCCCGTGGACTGCTCACAGGCGCCTCTGGACGGACCTATTTGTGGGTCTGATGGCAACGTATACAAGAGCACGTGTCAGATGAAGCTGCTTACTTGCGGGTATGATATACTTCCGGCCATTTTTTTTTTCGGCCAGGGCGGCTAATCTCATTTTGAGATTAACCATGTGCGCAGGAGATATCATAGTGCACAAGTGTGTGCAAAAGTACAGGTGCACAGGTGCACTCTCTATTTCCTCACTCTCATAGTCCGATGGGACGGCAGACCGACAGGTGAAAGATCAGGCTCAGGACCGACGGCTTCACGTGCTGTACGAGGCACGGGGGTGTACCAACACCGCCGACTTCCTGCCCAACTCAATGCTGCTATTAAGATTTTTCTTGTAAGAAAACTGACCAGAAAAATTTAAAACCTCGTAACGTACTGGAAACAGAAACTTCTTTCTAAAATGTACCCACTTGTTTTGCCGAATCCAGGTTTTTAATTTTTCTGGTCAGATTTTTTTTCTATGCCGTAGACTCCTTAATAGAGCCTCAACAGCGGCACTCTCTCTTACACTCTTCGAAACCCCCCGGGGTTTCGGAGAGTGTAAAAGCATCGCCTGATAAGACTCGAAGACAGTAGTAGAAGAGATGGGTAGAAAGATTCTCTAAGGGCAGATTTTTAGGCGTAGAAGAGATGGGTAGAACGACTCTCTAAAGGCATGATGTTTAGGCATATTTTCTTTAACGTTAGAGAGGATAAAGTTATTCGACAAAACGAATTTTTAAGATGAAGTGGCAGTCATATATATCTAATTCATTAATTTTTGGTAATTTAATAAATAAAGGTTATACATTTGTGTTTTAGACAAGGTGTGGTGAAGACAAACAAGAAACACTGTCAAACGACGCGCCACTGCCGCGAGTCCTGTTGGAGAGCCTCCAGACCGACCTGCGGATCTGACGGCAAGCTGTATGCAAACGCGTGCAGAATGAAGGCTACTAACTGCGGGTAAGGGACAACTCACATGCATCCCCAATCATACTACTGCAGCTACTAAAGTTTTCTTTAGTAGTACGCGTGCAGTACCTAGTGTTGATGTAGCTTCTGCAGTTGAATTGATGTAACTATAAAATGCGGCTGACTCGTCGGTAACGGTTGTGATGTGGTTATTTTTTGTATATAATAGACTCATTAGGACTGACAAAGGTTTACTTTAAAAGAGAAAGAAGGGAACGAGAGTATGCTCTTTAAAATTCGCAAGATAAGTATTTCCCAAAAGGAAGAAATAGGGGGCTTCTGCTAGAATGAGATAAGTTTACGCTTCATCACTACCCCATCATGGGTGCAGATGTCCCATGAGCCTAAGATGGGATATTCTAGCTTACCTTATCAGCCGATAGACGTCCACTGCTGGACATAGGCCTCTTGCATGGACCTCCAAGCACAACGATCTCGAGCCGCCAGCATCCAGCGGCTAATCGTTGCAACCCGCTTGATATCCTCGGTCCTCGGTCCACCTAGTGGGGGGTCTATTCTAGTTTAGATAAAATATAAGGGGCAACTACAACAACAACAACTTTCATGTGCAAGATAAGCTTGCATTAGACTACAATACTGTCTAGAGACGACTAGGTTAGGACGAAATTGACTGATGGCAACTACTAAAACCAACTAACCAATTAAAATTGTTTACAAAAATAAAATAAAGAACTATTAAAAGATTTTTTTAACTTTCAGTAAACATGTCTTCGAAGTACCGATGGCGTTTTGCGTATCACAAGAGAGGACATCTGGTGGTGATTCGTGTCCCACAGACTGTTCCGGACAGAGGGAGAAATTGGTCTGCGGCTCCGATGAGAACATTTACAGAAATGAGTGTGAAATGAAAATGCTGAACTGCGGGTAAGATTTTACTGTACATAATTCTGCAGTGAAAATGTATGGAAGAAATAGAGGAAGTGTGTGTTGTAGTGTTAGAAATTGAACTTGTGGTTCGATACTGGAGCGATGTTTTTATTACTTTTCAATGGGCGTTTTGATATATGTATAACTATCTCTATCTATAGTGTTAGATAGAGGAGATACAGACGATTTCAAGACTCACACTGCCGAGGAGTCCATAATATTGTTTCAAAATAGAACAGCTGTAACAAATTATAGTTTATTTTTTAATATAGGCACATCATAAGACGTGCTCTCGCGTACGGAGGTACAACAACTTCCCAACTCAGGTTGAAAATTTTGAATGAAAATTTATTATAAGACATAAAAGCTCAGTACTGCATAGCCCGATCGAGGACTCGAACCCAAGGTTTCGAGGTCAGAAGCTACATTGTCCTACCACTCAAATAATAGCATACCCAGTTTGAATTACGGTTACAGTTAGAATTTGAATTTAAATGAAACATAGCAATACTGTTTTGTGACACTTTTGATTTATATTATAACAATATATTTTCAGAGCAAGCAACAGAAAGATAGTAAAGAAGGTAGATATGGAGAAATGCAAGGGAAAGATGAGCAAGTGTCTGAAAGTGAAGTGTCCGTCCGAGGTCGACCCTGTGTGTGGCACAGACGCTACCGTTTACACCAACCCTTGTCTGCTGAAAGTTGCTACTTGCCTGTAAGTATTGTCTTTTTCCTTTTTTTTTATTCTTAACAAGTTAGCCCTTGACTACAATCTCACCTGATGGTAAGTGATGATGCAATCTAAGATGGAAGCGGGCTAACTTGGTAGGAGGAGGATGAAAATCCACACCCCTTTTGGTTTCTACGGTAGGGTGGTAACTAGCCACGGCCGAAAGCCTCCCACCAGCCAGACCTGGACCAATTAAATAACCTCAATCGGCCCAGCCGGGGATCGAATCCAGGACCTCCGTCTTGTAAATCCACCGCGCATACCACTGCGCCACGGAGGTAGGCCGTCCTCCTGTACAATATTGTCTTTTTTCTCCAAAAAATGCTATCATACATGCATATAAAGAGATTCGATCCCTGTACCCCATGCAAAGATCAATATAGTTGGTTCAACGAAATTAAGTTAATAACGACGTTTAACATACATTATTCTATAAAGTTGTTTTTGCGATAATTTAACATGATTATAACAACGAAATCTTTTTCAGATACCACTTATTATACTGAGTGTAAAATAACGTAGTCCTTTCATTGAAAAACTATATAAAAATTATTAAGAGTGATCAGACAACTCTAAGGCTCTACAATATTCCATCACTTATCATTGAATTCCAGTCAAATGATAGGCAATACCATAAAAAGGAACTCCAGCAAGTGTTTGCTCAAATAATTAAGACATTACAATATTCCATCTCCTGACATTGATTGGTTTCAAATACCAGCTTATAAAGAATGATTCCTGAAAAGGGGAACTCGGCCAAGTGTTTGCGGAATTCTGGTTAAAATAGCCGCTGCTTTTCGTTAATGTTTGAAGTATTTAAGAATTATCGACGTTAATTATTGAATTTTCAGTAAAGGAGTCCAGCTGGCTCACTTCGGTAATTGCACATTGCTGCCGCGTATGGAAACTGATTGCTTGGACAACTGTGACAACGCTGTCGAACAACCTGTTTGTGGATCCGACGGCAATGTTTACAAGTAAGGGATTCATATTACTGTTCTTGTTAATCATCAGTTATCTACTGTGTAATCCAGGGGCGTAGCTACCGTCGTACCAGCCGTATCAATTATACGGGGCCCTCGGACAACAGGGGCCCCTTACGTGCAAAAGCAATAATTAGTAAAATGTTTCATTTGATTCGTTGCTTAAGCGTGCGCCCAAAAGTTGGAAACGTTAATTTTCATATTTATTTTAAGCGAGCATTTTTGTTCATTTTGTGAGAAATCCCTCACAACTAATCCTGATACGCCCCTCCAAGGCACGCTACGCCACTGGTGTAATCTCCAGTTACTGTTTTTATTTATTCACTGTGAGTCTACAATAGTACCTATGTAATATATTCGGTACCTACCTACGTTTATATTTCACGAGTATTACTGAAATCGTTTTTTTCAACTACCCTCGAATTATTTTCTTATCTGATGTTTAATATTCTTCAGAACAGATATTTATTTTATATAGTCTTTCACCAGACTGACGATGGTATATTAAGTTTTTCAATTGTATGTATAATATAGTGTTTGTCTAGTGAAAGTAGAGAGTGAAATCGTTCGGCAAAACAAAAATAAAACTTTAAAAAATGTTATTCCAACTGTTCAAGACAAACTATAAATGACCATGTCTTTAGTAGTAGTAGTAGCTGACTAATATGCATAAAGTGTGAGTTCTCATTCTACGTTGTTTCTTGAGTTTTTAATTTTTGTATTATTCATATAGATCTGAATGCGAACTTCGTAAGCTGACTTGCGGACAACACGTGGTATCCGTAGCGGCGGCTCACTGCAGGACGACCGCGCTGTGCCACGAGGAGTGTCCAGACACACCGGCCTTCGTGTGTGGTTCGGACAACCGGTTTTACAAGAACGAGTGCATCATGAAGAAGGAGAACTGCGGGTATGTTTTGATAGACTAAGAGTCAGCGACAGCCAGACATTCGTCATTTTATGGAAGGGGAAAGGGGAATGCCCTCCGGCCAATACAACGTCAGCCCCGGGAACCCAGGTATACCCCCTGTGGGGGAGATTCCCCCGGGCAGTGATTTCAGTGGACTGTAGTTGTAAACAAATGTAAGGTTCTAGTTAAAGGAGTTTGTTCGAAGGTTTCCTCTATTCTAATGGGCAGGCTCCTATCACTGATACGAAGGGTAATTCTAACAAACCACCTACCTTTCGAGGATCTTCTTCTGCCCAGCTGCTGAAGTCCAGCTCCCACGCCAACACGTTGATGACTCGCACACGCACTTGGCCGCGGCCTTTTTTTTCACCGTGTAAATAATAATAAAAAGTTATTATCACAAGATCGAACAAAGTCAAATATTAAATAATAAATAAAAAAGATTATTGTCACCCGAATTGATCGCCCGTTTCGAGTTAACGGGCAGCGAACAACGAACCGAAAAAATGTCCGGCGAATAGGCGAATGGTGGACAATACAATGGCGGGCGACCGACGGCAGGGCGCTCACAGCTCCGAGCGCGGTGAGGCAGTCTGTCGAATACCCTCAAAATCGGCGACAAAAGTACCCACCTAAATTGAGGAATTTTCGAACTCCGAATTAATCGAATATTCACGAACACCCCCGTATGAAAGTTCACGGAGATGATAATAAGATGTTGGATCTGGTTTGATAATTGGTAATTAATAAAAGTATGTTTCTGGAAGAAAATAGTAGATTGTTATACAAGGGGCTAAAAAACCCATTTTAAACGAGGTATTTTTAGAGCACGAGCCGAAGGCGAGGACCGCCTAAATAGAAACCGAGTTTATAATTGGTTTAGCCCCGCGTGTTACACAATACTTTTCACAACACACACAAGACTTTGACTGCCGTATGTTCATAGGGAGAGCATAACTTAACGGCTTGCACAACGAAATAATGTTTATAAAATTTCGTCTTATGCACGGGTAATCGACACTGTCTCAGTTTATCTTAAATAGTAATAGCGTGACTGTCGCTGGCTCTCCATCTATTGATGGTATGGTTTATCTGTATTTGCCCAACAATCAATTAAACTGTGCAGGAAGCACGTATTCGTGGTGCCACTGAAGCGTTGCCTGGCACGCTTCCAGTACTCGGGCTGTGCGCGCGTGTGCCCGCCCGAGTACGACCCTGTGTGCGGCACGGACGATAAGACTTACTCAAACAAATGCTTCTTGGAAATGGAAAACTGTCGTTCAAGGTATGTTCTAATTTGAAACATAGTAGGTATTTAGGTATGATTTTAAAACGAATACCTGTTTGTGTAATGATTATAAGGGGCGTAGCTACCGCCGTATCAGCCGTATTAATGATACAGGGCCCCCGGAAAAAAAGGGGCCGCTTACGTGCCAAAGCTGAATTTGTAAAATGTAATCTACAATATTACTTAAACTGGGTGATGCTTCCCGGGAGAAAACTTACAAAAAACTACAGAAATGACAAAAGTAAAAAAGAAATGCTTTATGTACGTAGAGTAAGTCAAAGCTAAAGAGATTTTTCGGGATTTGCCGCCCGACTATTAGGCCCCTCAACTAATTTTGATACAGGGCCCTCTGCCTTTGAAAACCGCATTAAAATCCGTTGCGTATTTTAAAAGTTCTAAGCGTACGAACGCTGGAAGCGATTTTGTTATAATATCTAATAAGTAAAGAAGTTGGCCGATCCTAATCTGAGTTTTTATTTTTTCAAATCATATTTATTACTTCTTATTATCTTGTATAATAATCTTAAGATAGGATCCACGTACTTTTTGCTTTTACCTTTTTTTTTATAAGTTAGAAGGTAGTTCAAAAATTACTCGTAATTACGTTTAAAAATTATCTACCTCTTTTTCAAAATCAGACTGATATATACGATCAGGATGATTGGTATTAGTTTCATAATAAATTATGTATATTGATAGAAATACTTAATACATTTTTTCAGGAGTCTCGTCCAACTAAAACACCTGGGAACATGCACTGAACCTATCGCCGAGGAGCCGAAGAACTATCTTTACCGATAGATTTAGAACATATATAACTAGTTTTAAATAGTTAAAGTCATATCAACGTATTTCGCTTTCACATATCGATGCATTTTGGACGTAGAGTCCTATAAATTAGTGCCAACATTAAGTAAAATATAGGCTAACTTTATTGTAGAGACCAACACTAAAACGTCTTCCATTTTCGATTTATATCAGTGACTTGTTTTAATTGTAAGTACAAATTCAAGATGGCGTCGAATATGACGTCACGAAATGGTGTCTCAATCGGATAATAAGAAAAGTGATATTAATAGATATGTGAGGAATTGAGTAGGTTGATTGAAGTAGTAAAATTTTCCAATGCTTTATTTATTTTTCTATTTTTTATGGATTGTTTAGAAACTTTTAAATTTAAGAATAAAAATAAATGTCATCTTCACTCGGAAAAATAAGACATGGTGGCAACCATAGATGTAAAAAAAAAGTCCAGACACCATCTCCTGAACTAAATCCTCCTGAATAAAAAGTGACGCTTCATAATATGCCGACAAGCACAAAGATGCAAATTTAGATAGATTTGCTATATCTGATTGTTTGACAGTGAGGTACCGTCTGCCTAATTTATAAAGTCTATGGTGGCAGCAAAAAGCGATACGCTGCCTTTCCAGATAAAACATATTTACCAGAAAAGAAATTAATTAAAATGGGATATTTCCCCATTCTTCGATGGTTGGTTACAAACTTGAATTACATGGAATGACAAACATCGCAACGGTCGTATTGCAAACAGTTAATCGGGTTTTGCCACCTTTTTGGGAGAGTTTTAGTTGTTTCGTATAGTAAAGTTAAGAGAACTAATAATAGATTAATAACTAGCATATTACTCGTTCAACAAATAATACCTATTCCCACTAATGTAGTTTAGAAGTTAAATCATTTCTTTTGTCACTCAATACATTTATAATTTGTGACGCGAAAAGTTGATGTCATATCGAAAATGTTGATACGCGATTTAGAAATTAATTATTTTAGTCCGCCCTTGCATTTATGAAAATTTAATTTACGATTAGGTTTAGTTAGGTACCAACCTAAGTTTTGACTGTTTATTTATTTCTATTTATTGTCTAAAATAGTTAGGAACGTGTAAATAAAAGTTAGTGGTTCATTTCGTCTAAAGACAAAAAATATTTACGTATCCACTTGTTTCATACTTACTTTTGGGCTTTGCCTACAGGTATTTCTAGTTATACTTTTAACTTGACTTATTAACACGGTGTTATGAACGACCCCAGATAAAATATTGTTATGAGTCGTATTTTAAAAAAAAAAAATTGTATACAAACTTTCAAGCCGTAGTTAACACTTATGCCAGTTGTTTTTTAAATTGTGCAGCAATATTATTTGCTATAATTTGATAGCTAATGTATTTAATAAGACATTTCAGTGGATTTTCTCATAATATAGGTTATAATAATAACAAAACTTGATGCGTAAATACATAATACTCTTTGTATACGTTTAAACGAACCATAAAAATAAAATAAATTTTAAAACATTTTTTGTTTTTACTTTTTTTTATTACCTAGAAGCTGTGCCCCGCTATTACACGTCTGTGTAAGATTCATTTTGTGTGGAATTATCAAAATAAAAAGTCTACATATATAATCTATAAGTATCTGTTCCATTTTTCATTCAGATTCGTTCAGCTGTTGAGCTTTGAGTGAGTTACAAACGTCCATAAAATAGCCATTATATGTTCTGAAATGGTCTGCGAACTTTTTTCAAAAGTTTAAAGTGTTGTTGTGAAATTTTTAAACTGTGATATTGTGTGTTCTAAAGAATCCAAGCTAAGTTAACCGAAGGTTAGTGTACGTGCTTTATTAAGGTCAGCTCTTAAACCCTCTCTGAGAGGTAGAAAGTCATAAAAAAGGCTGAAAATATATAATTAAGTACACACTGGTCAGTAATTTATAAAAAATTAATAGGGCCATAGGGCCGTTGAACGAAAGTTTAATAATACATCAAAGAAAAAAAAATTACACGAACTAAAATAGTTATGTCTACGGGCAATGATGTTAGAAGAAAAAAAGAGGTAGATACGTTACATAAACCACATTTGATATTTACAACTGGCACGCAAAAAATATTTCAGCAGCGTTGTCAACAGCGCGATGACAGTGCGGCGACTAAGTTCAGGTTTGCTAATTAGCATAGTTTTAACGTGCCACTTGCGGTCCGGTCCGACTTAGATCGGCAGCGAGATGATCTTAAGCTTCGTCCACCTGCCGCAATTCCATACAATTACTGTGATGGTGTGCTAACCTGTGCCCTATGTAGTCGCACTTTTAAGGCCAAAATAGGGTACATTAGTCACTGGAAAGCACACCAGAGAACTATACATCCGAGTTCCTTACCCTGATTTGAGGAGTCTGAAGCGTCGCTGTAGCCGAAATCGGCTTTGAGGCATCAATATCAAAAAAAAAATAACCTAAGTATCTATAACTTGGTTAATTCGTTCATAACACTCCCGATGGTCCGCGGGACCGGGAGGGGGGTAGCGATGCCCTGCGCGACTTCATACACGCGCAATCCTACCCTCTCTCCCTCGCGTACGACTTCATACCCGCGCAGGCTTCCCCTCCCGTCGCCCGCATATCATGGGAGTGTCATTAACGAACTTGCCTCCTTGAAGCTATACCTCTTTTTTCTTCTAACATCATTGTCTACGAGTATAACAAACAACTCGGACTCTCGACCACTGGGTAACGTTCAATCCTCAGTAACTTCTCCATACAGATTCTATTGACGAGTTCAATGGGGAATCCGCACGGCTCGAAGAACTTCGTCATTTCGTCTACCAGTGCTCTAAAATTCATTACAAAATCCGAAAAGGTCGCCAAGTTGAAGGCGTCGTTCCATTTTAATATCATCACTAAAAGATAAACAAATTCATTAGCGATCTTATTCGTTGATCTTAGACGTTTCAAAAGTGTTTGTAAAATGCAATTGGGCCTACTTCAAATATAAGATTTTAAGTTCCACCATATAAATCCCTTGTATTTTTTTTTATTTTTTTTCTCAAAACCAGACAATGGATCTTTGGGCGAAGGAAGAACTATAAGAAGATACCTACAATCTACATATTATGTTTACTATAGCATACGTAAAACTTTTTCAATAATATAACAAGTTTTCGCGTAGTTATTAAGGCCTTTGGTTACCTATGACTAAGGCCTAGCCTTTCAATATATAGCCGCACTGATAGGAAGTTAATTTCCTCTTTGCTTCTGACTTAGAGTATTATCGCGCCCGGGGAAAATTAGCTTAAAAAATTGCCAAAACGAATGTGTTACAAACATGTTTTTGGGCATTTGGTGGAAAAAACGAAACTCATCTAGGCTCCTTGGAATACTGCTGAGTGCTGATAGAGATATATTAAATTGTTACTCAACTTACCGACACTAACAAAGTAGGAGAGTAGCCATATCCAAGCCATTACATATGGTAACAATAGTTATTTATGGTTTTAAAAGTTGTTTTAGTCTCATATAACGCATAATTATAGAATATGTTCGTAAATAACACAATAACAAAATTTGTAACTTGAAAGGTAAATCAAACAACTTTCATGACACTTTTGAGAGGATTTTCTTAAACGTCTGAGTAAATTGTCATAATCATTCTTGAGTTTTTTTAATATTGACTGTTGTTAAGTGGTTAACATTGACTATAATCAATATCGTGACCAATGTCTATAACAAAGAATTACTAAAAACTTTATAGGTCATGTAAGGAGGACGCCCTGAATAACTACCTAAGTATGCACTTCAAATTGAGAAGAAGAAGAAGAAGAAATACTTTATTGCACACAAAAATACAATTATAAATTAAAACAATAATTAAAGTCTGATTGTAATTTCATGCAACCATTTCGTTCACAGCGGTGAACAGCATTGCTGGCAAAATAAAAAATGGGAGCACCTGTTTCTCCAGATAAGCTCTACTGATGATAACTGCCTGAATTACATCTAGCCGTAACTTGGATCTTGGATTATTTATGAGGATATTTACTCATATGAAACTATTGTCTTGGACTGACCAAGTCAAAACCGTTCTCCATACGTCCTTTACACAAACTAAGTACATAATCTAGGTAGAAGCGCTACAAAAGTCAACTGAAACATTCTCGTATTATTATGTAAGCAATAAAGTCTTGTAAACATAGTGATACTATTATCTAGTCTTAAATCATCATTAACAGTGATAAAACAGATGGTGTTTTTGAAAGTTTTCGCAAACTAAATGCATTATCAGATGTCCGCGTTGCACGTGAAAAGAATCCAAATTGTTCCAATACTACTTGAAAAAAAGTTTTCAATAAATCGGTAGTCTGTTAAAAGCAAGTTATTTATTTGCAAAACACTTGAGTAATGCCAGAGTAAAAAGGTGGCAAAAAGGCGGTAATGCTGGAAACAAAAAAGAAGTTCTAATTATGGTCTGGATTATCTACTCGTATGTAATAGCTACCTGTTTCTCCTACTCGCATCATCGGAGCATCATGGTAGGTTTAAGCTACTTATCCCTCTACTATGAGGGAAGCCCGGTCCTACAGGAGGCCGTTAAAATAGGTTAGCAATAGTATGTAAATTTACTCTTTAACTATTAAAAAAATATTTAACTATGCTTTAAATTATGATATTTACGATATTATAAGTGAATGAAAAATATATAATATCACTCTGTATTACTGAGATGATTACAAAAGTAGATTTGTAAGCAATAAAGACATAAACTAAAGATAAAACATTGAACAATAAACTTGAAGACTAGTAAACTAGATCGTTAAATAATATTTTACATTACACGTAAGATACCATTATAATATTAAATAATAAAATCTATGTACTTGAATTCAAAGATTAAATTAACCATTTTAGATGTTATGGAGTCAGAAGACCATAGGAAAGGACATACTTACTTACAATGGATTTTCACGTTATTTGGTATGATTTTTTTACATTTACTGTAAACTACCAAAAACATGCGGTTTGGTCAACGTTAAAATTGGGTCCAGAAACGTTGGATAACAAATAAAGGAGAAATCCAAAATACGGTACTCTGTCTCACTAAAAGATACGATACACTATAATTCAGTGAACTTGTGGCATGTGGACAAGAACTTACCAAAATTAATCATAGTGTGAACAATGATTTAGGAAAGCAAGTCACACTTTACTCAGATATGCTATCACTATTGGCATACCTACGTTTCTTTGAAATTAAAAGCGAAGGAAGAGATAAAAGGGAACAAAGTAATAGTTATTTTTTACCTAAAACCAATTCAAATAAGTAAAATTGGACTTTCTTTCAATTTATAATTTTAGTTCCTGTTTTTAGCAAACATAACACTTTTGGTCCAGGGTATAGAAAATGCTTGGATCTCTCCTATAGCGAAATATCTACAATCTGAGGCCTCTCCCACTGGATACCCAGTCTCTAATGAGTTACTTAACTGGATTGTTAGTTCAATGAGTTTCGCTGCAATATTTGGAGTGCCAATTTATGCATACATTGCTGATGTTTATGGAAGACGGTTAGGGGTTATATTACTAGCACTTCCTCAAGCGGTGAGTATTAGACAATTTGCTCCTAAAATCCATCTTGAGTTTAATGAATAATTGAAAAATGTATTTCAATGTTTTTCAGATATCCTGGATTATCAGATTATCGTATTCTTCAACAACGACTCTAATCATAGCTAGAGTTATTGCAGGTTTAGCATCTGGCGGATGTTTTAACATTATACCTATATATGTAAAGGAAATAAGCCAAGATAATATAAGAGGAGTTTTAGGAACCTTGCCCACTTTATTTCAAACTCTCGGTGTATTGTTTGTATATATAATTGGAGCATATCTAGATTATTTTACTGTAAACTGTATCATATTGATCTTTCCGATTGTGACGATTGTATTGATGTTAAAGGCTCCTGAATCGCCTGCTTATCTAGTTAAACAGGGCAAAATTGATGTAAGTCTCTTTTTAATTTCATAGGATGGTTTTTCATCACTCATAAAATGATAATAATCTATAAATATGTCCGAAATACAGCAAAAGTATATATTTTTGAAGGAAGCAGTAAAAGCGGTTGCTCTCTTAAGAGGCCTGAATAAAGATCAAAAAGTCGTCCAAAATATTGTAGACGGTATGAAAAAGGAAGAAGATTATCACAGATCGTTACCAAAGATAAGTTTAATAAACATATGTGAGTGTTAACAAGTATAGCATACTTTTTTCTTTATTGATTGCTAAGAAAAAAGTTAAATTGTTACTTATTTTCAGTGCGACGTAGATCCTGGCGAAAAGCGTTTACTATCTCAATGTTTACTTTTACCTTCTTTGAATTAAACGGCGCCCTTATTATAGTTACATATGCTTCAACAATATTAAGTTCTACAGGAGTAGAATTTAACATACGACCAAAAATACAAGCATTGAGTTTTCCCATAGTGATGATAATAGGTTCTCTTATGGTAGCTACTTGCGTTGAGAGAATTGGTAGAAAGGTGAGTGTGACTGCTTTAGTAGTAAACTTTTTGCTAATCAGTAGATCGTAATGAATAATTTATTTCAGCCACTTCTGATTATGGCATTCTTAGTCAGCTCTTGCACCATGTTTTGCATAGGAATAATGATGTTAATACAAATAAAGGAAAACTCTGTACCAGTTTGGCTTCCTGTGGTTGTCATGATGTTATGCGTTTTCATGTACAGTGGTGGAGTTATGCCGCTATCATATATCATCATGACAGAGATGTTTAGTTTCCAGGTATGTATTTCACTCATATTGTTTAACTGGAACTCAGTTTTTCACAAATCCCGCGGGAATCATGAATTTTCCGGGATGAAAAGTCTATGTGTTGATTGAATGAAGAGTAAAATATATTTTCATTCCAAATTTCAGCCAAATCGCTTTAATAGTAGCGGCGTTAAAGAGTAATAAACATCCAAACAAAAATACATCCATACAAACTTTCGCGATCATAATGTTAGTAGGATTTATGCATATTTGATTAATTGTTTAATATTTTTTTTTAATTATATGACCTGTCTTATCCATAGTCGTTGTCGTCGTACTATGTGAATAATGTGGCCATGGATTGAACATTTATTTAGATAATAACACTTCTTTTTTCAGATCCGTGCAAAACTTATGGGTATTGTAGTGACCTACGCTTGGTTGCTAACTTTTTTGTTGTACAACATACATGCATTATTATCAAACAACCTTGGCCAATATTCTGCGTTTATGTTTTATGGCATAGTAAATCTTGCTGGTGCCATATTCACATCAATATACATTCCAGAAACGAAAGGAAAGACTGAAGAACAAATTTTAAAAATTATAACAAAAGCCAAAACCAAGGAACCTGATTTCCAAGAACCTGAATAATATTTATCCAAAAAATAAATATAAAATAATACAATAAAACATTATTTTATAATATATTAGTAGTTAGATTAAAATAGAAATTAATTAATTATTTTAAAGCCATATCAATTGGAATAGCATTTTCACTACTATCAATACTTTCATTGCGATCCGTTTCATTCAGCACTTTGTCTATCCAGGCTCGATTGTAAGAAACCTGCAAAACATATTCTTATAAATATAAGTTAAAAATCTAAAGAGCTAAAACTAAGTATATTACACAATCCTTCTTGGCAGATATATAATATAAGGTCTTATGAACAATATTAATTTCGTTTAGTACATGGATTAGAGGTCCGAAATATATCGATAATAATTAATATATAGATACATTTAGTAAAACAAATAGCATTGTTTGATAATACCTATGCTCTCTGGAGTAGGTACCATTGTCAAAGATAGAGATCAATGTAGGTAATTTTTTTTTACATTATTAGTATAAAGCTAATTTCAATTCAATTTTTAACTTTGGATACCGATGTCAGTACTTATCAACTCATGTTATAAAAGTATAGTTTGGTGTATAACCAAACTTTTAGTCCATTCTGACGTTGTAAAACACCCAAATGTGCAGCTGTTGTAACCCCTCTGGTATATGTTGATACACTGAGCAGCAAATCGCATTATTTAAAAATGGACTCAAAGTTTGGCGTATATTACTAAGGACCATAATACCTTCGCATATACTCCTGGTTTGGATTTATACGCACATTCTTCAGTTCCCGAAAATAAAGCAATACCATACAGAGTTCCAGCACGATTCATACCGCTGAAGTGAACTGCGGGGTCTCCTGTATCCCCCTGCAACAAATTTGAAATAGTAAGTATTATTCGTATTATAGCATATAGGCCTTTTGTAGAGACTTCCTTCCATACAAAGTGTTGCCTAGTACTGACCATGCTGGCTATTCGGGTTCGTTAGCGCATAGCTAGATTATTCTCGCCGAAATCACTGATGCTCGACACCAGCCTAAGCCATTTCTTAATCTAGCCTGTGGGAATGGATATACTGCCATTCGTCGGAAGTCCCTAGAAAAGGCCTATGTCCTGCAGTGTACGTCCATCGGCTGGTAGGATGATTATGATTATTATATCATCATCCAACTATCTAGTCGCCCAACACTGTGCTTTCCGGCGTGGGGTCGCCGATCCAGCACCTTGGGAACCCAATGTCTATCGGCTCTTCAAACTATAAAGATTTTTCTATATAAAACTGTAATTTTATAGTTAGTAGACAAAATCTACACTAATATTATAAAACTGAAGAGTTTGTTTGTTTGAACGCGCTAATCTCAAAAACAGTTAGCCGTGATAGCCCAGTGGATATGACCTCTGCCTCCGATTCCGGGGGTTCGAATCCGGTCCCGAATGCAGCCCAGCCGAGTTGGATTCGACGGTTCACCTCTTTCTCGAAATTGGACCTACCTAACTGGATCATATGTCCTAGGTATACGTATTCGTCTACAATTTCGAGTGCAGCGTTCTCAACTATAACTGGGTGGAGCGATACATGAGCATTACACATTATTTTTGTTTTGCCCATGTTCATTTTCAGGCCCACCTGTTGAGAAACGCTGCTGAGGTCATTGAGCATGGTACTAAGGTCATCCAGAGTCTGTGCCATGATGACTACATCATCCGCGAACCGCAGTTGAGTGATGTACTCGCCATTGATGTTGATGCCAAGTCCGCCCCAGTCCAGAAGCTTAAAGACGTCTTCCAGTGCGGCGGTAAATAGCTTCGGAGAGATCACATCTCCCTGACGCACTCCTCGCTGCAACTGGATTGGCCTCGTAGTCTGATCCTGAATACGGACTGACATTGTGGCGTTTTCGTACAAGCACTTCAACGCTTGGATATACCTGTAATCAATTCGGCATCTCTGCAATGACCTTAGCACAGCCCAGGTTTCCACCGAATCGAAGGCTTTTTCATAGTCCACAAACGCTAAGCATAGTGGCTGGTTATACTCGTGAGTCTTCTGTATAACCTGCCGCAGCGTATGGATGTGGTCTATGGTACTAAAGCCTTTTCGGAAACCGGCTTGTTCGGGAGGCTGGAAGTCGTCAAACCTATTAGCGAGACGATTCATAATGACTCTCGAGAACAATTTGTAAACATGGCTTAGCAGCGAGATGGGTCTGTAATTCTTCAGCAAGGTGTTATCACCTTTTTTGAAGAACAGAACCACCACGCTCCTATGCCACGCCTCAGGCGTCGTGCCCTCGTGAATGACGGAATTGAACAATCGCTGAAGGACTTTAAGTATCGGTTTTCCACCCGCTTTCAGGAGTTCTGCTGTGATTCCGTCCTCACCTGGCGCCTTATTGTTCTTCAGGTGTTTGAGAGCCACACTAATCTCGTATAGGCTGACGTCCGGGATATCTTCGGTATAGTGTCGGGTCAACTTGGCTCTGGGGTCTTTAGCCAAGTTGTCAACAGGCTGCTGAGTAGTCGTATATAGCTGTCCATAGAACTTCTCGACCTCACTTAATAACTCGGGCTTGGAAGAAATCAGATTACCGTGCTCGGTCTTCAAACGCGTCAGCTGCCTCTGTCCAATAGACAGATCTCTGGCGAAAACTTTCGAGCCGCGATTGTTTTCAATCGCATTTTTAATACGCTCGGTATTGAAGTTTCGCAAGTCGCTGGTTTGCGACTTAGAGATCTGTCTACTGATTTGTCGGTATTTTGACGCATCTGCTGAAGACTGCAATCTCATTTCTTGCCTCTCTTCCATGAGTTTAAGTGTATGGTCTGAGAACTTTTTGGTTCTTTTCGTACGGTGGGTCTTATAGAACTTAGACCCAACGGAATGGACAGTTTCCACGAACCTGTTGTTTAGATCGTCCACAGTTTCGCAATTTGCTAGGCAATCAAAGCGGTTCTGCAGTTCTAGTTGAAAGGACTCGGGGTTTTGGATATGGGCACGAGTAGGTCGGAGCGTAGACTTCACCAGTCGATACCGTTCCAGCTGAACGTTGATATTCAACGTGCCTCTAACCATTCGGTGATCGCTACCGGTTTTCACCCTATGGATCACAGAAACATCGTTGAATATTTGCCGTTTGGTAGACAAGATGAAGTCAATCTCATTTTTCGTGGAACCATCGGGGCTCATCCAGGTCCATTTCCTGTGTGGTGGCTTCTTGAAGAAGGAGTTCATCATAAAGAGGCCCTCCTTCTCCATGAAGTCAGCCAACATTTGGCCCCTGTCGTTCCGTTGACCATATCCAAATCGTCCCACTTTCAACTCTGAACCGCTACGTTCGCCCAGCTTTGCGTTAAAATCCCCCATCACAACATTGTAATAAGAGTTTGAGGCATGTATGGCTTTAGAAATATCCTCATACAATACCTCTACCTCCTCGTCGGGATGTGTCGAGGTCGGTGCGTAAACCTGTATAACCTTCAACGAATACCGTTTGGTAATTCGGAGGACCAGGAACGCTACCCTGCTCGACACACTCTCGACTTTTACAACATTGTTCACGAGGGACTTGTGAACGATAAATCCGACACCACCCTGGGACTGTTGGTCGCCCTCCCGGTAGTAGAGCATGTTGCCGGATTCAAGGATTATCGAGCCCTCCCCCTCTCTTCGGACTTCAGACAATCCTATGACATCCCAGTGCAACTTGCTCATAACTTCTTCCAGCTCGATCACCTTTTCGTCGGACCTCAAAGTGCGTGCGTTGTATGTTGCCAGGTCTAGTCGTCGGGGTTGGCAGCGGAATCTCTGCCGGAGATTCTTAACACCCCTTGCCCCGCCGTTACCGTAACCGCTGCCAGAGCCAGGGATAGCGGGGCTGCCGGGGACTAGGGGCTGTGTTGTGTTTGTTCTGTCCATATAAAGTTTTGCCCGATACTGGCCACGCTGGGCATGCGGGTTGGTCAGCGCAGTGCTAGATTACTCGCGCCGGTGTCGCTGCTGCCCGACACCGGCCTGAGGCATTTCGTAATCTAGCCTGTGGGAATGGATATACCGCCATTCGTCGGTCGCCAGAGCCTCGTCGGTCCATCTGCAGGGTGCACCACGAGCAGGTGAGGTGGCAATGGGCGGGGCACATAGTTCGAAGAGCCGATGGACGTTGGGGTCCCAAAGTGCTGGAATGGCGACCCCGCACTAGTAAGCGCAGTGTTGGCCGACCCCCCACCAGGTGGACTGACGACATCAAGCGAGTCGCAGGGATTCGCTGGATGCAGGTGGCTCAGTATCGTGATGTTTGGAAGTCCTTACAAAAGGCCTATGTCCTGCAGTGGACGTCCATTGGCTGATATGATGATGATGATGAATCCGGTCCGAGGCTCGCACATCCAACTTGTGTGCATTTTGAGAAATTAAATATTATCACGTGTCTCAAACGGTGAAAAGCTAGAGGCTAGATGATGAATCTCAGGAACTACTGCTCCGATTTGAAAAATTCTTTCAGTGATAGCCCATTTATCGAGGAAGGCTATCCCCGTATTCCTACAGGAACAGGAACCACGAGGGTGAAACCGCGCGGCGTCAGCTAGTCCTAAGTATAAAGTGGTTAAATATAATTCTTACAGCACACAAAGCAACTCCTTTCACAGTGCTCTGTAAGCACATGTGGTCTTGCTGAAGATAATAATCATTGCCATAAACAACTCTGCATTGTGCTTTGGGAACAACTTTTGCGATCATCCGACGTAACTCTTGATTAACGCCATCACGAATTTGACCTGACACCTGAAATAGAAACGCATAAACTGAAATTAAAATAGGTTGAAGTAATAAAATAGGTAGTAACTCCCGTGTTTGTTTGAAATTCTTTTTAACTTCTCCCACGAGAACCACAGATTTTTCCGGGACAAAAAGTAGCTTAAGTAGAGTCCAATTTATCTTTATACCAAATTTCATCTAAACCGGTGCACCGTTTTAACCGTCAAAAGGTAACTGACAGACAGATTTACTGTCGCACTTACAATATTAGCATGGATAGTAAGGATATTAAGTTTGTTCATGAAATCTTACCACAGATCCATAACCTGTAACGACTATTTCTCCAAATACAGGCGGCAAGTTAACATTGTTCTGTGCTAATGCTACTGCTTGTACGCGAGTATTGGGCACTATTAGGATATTGACCTAGAAGAAATGTTAACTTTAAGAATCATTAAAACAAATTATCAATCATGTGAAAAGTAACAGGTCAAATAGAAGATTATATCTTCTACTTTTACTTTTCAAGGGTTCAAATATTTTTTGATACGAAATCATTTTATAGAATTTTTTACCTTTATTAACGCAAGATTGTGCTCAGGATAGTACTGATCTGTTCTATAACTGGGATGTCGTTGGATATCAATGACAGATAGTATTCTTCCTCCAAAGTCTCTAAATACTGAGCCCATTCGAACTGTAACTTCTTCTTTTGTTACGCTGTAAAAAACACTCTTTTATTACCGTATATCTAATTGGTCTGGCAAATGATTTTTATTATCATTCTTTTTTTATAGCTTATTGTAAATTTTAAATAGATCTTACTAGTCAAAACATTGTGCTGCAGTCAATATCCATTGTGGACCTACTATGGCACCCCCACACCAATGCTTTCCATGCAATCTAAATAGACAAAAACCAAAAAATGGTATTTACATTCTAGTTAAGAAGACTTTCTAAAAGCGGCAAACTATTTGAAAAAATCTAATTAAAGGGTACTTCATACGTTTTAATAAGTGGTACCTTATAGAGACCGTGTACGGATAATCTTCTAAACAAACAAGTCCTGATTCCGTTGTCAAGCGTTTCCTTCTAACATGTGTAAGGTCTTCCTCCATTTTAGGAGGAAACTCACATTCCAGTTCTGCTTTCTGAGTTGCTGATGCTGAAAAAAGTAAATTATCTTCATCAATTATTTTGAGAAAAACAACAACTACTTAAAAAGATTTGAAGGTTTTAAGAGCAAAATAATAAATATATGCCTTAACACATTTCTTTAATGTACTCACCACACAGAACATTAGTAAGACAAAAATAGTTAATAACAAACAAATGAAAAAAACAATTCCTATTACCCATTTCTAAGTCATCTATACATTTTTAAGATACTTATAAGTTTACACCGAGAGTTAGAGCGTTACCACTCTAAAAACTTAACAGCTTGTAAGAATTTTCTAAGTCTTCATTGTACATAATGGCTATCAGTTTGAAAACAGTGTTAGTTAACCACAAAGTTTAACAAACAGACCACTACCATTGTTGAGAACGAGGTAAGCCAAATCGATAAAACAACTTTTCGTACACAAACGAGAAATTACATAAGAAAAAATGCCTTTGGAGAAACTAAAATTGAAAGGAAGAATAGCAATACTGGTAATATAAAGTAAAGAATAACGATACTCGTAATGATACCAGAGAATGATAAAAATTTACCAAAAAAAAACTTGTTTCCGAAAGGGCTTGACACTTTTTTAATCACGTACACCAGAGTAAAGATACTGTGCCTACACATAAAAATCTGTTAATTTGAGATAAAATTATAATTAAGTTTAAATTAAGCATGTTTGTTTTTAAAACTACTAGTAGCAATAATAACAAAATAAACTGAAAATATTTATTTAGTAGCTCACACTACTAAATGTTCAAGTATTTTCTCCCAAGCTCATGAAGCTATTACAACGGTATCACATGCTTTAAAAAAGACTGAATTATCCATTGTAAATGTTTTACGACCATTCAATTCCTTATCATTTCATTCTTTTAATTCAACACAATCACCGTCATTTTACTTGTCGTGTTTTACATAGTTGTACTTACTTGTCGTGTTTTACACTACTAAATGTTCAAGTATTTTCTCCCAAGCTCATGAAGCTATTACAACGGTATCACATGCTTTAAAAAAGACTGAATTATCCATTGTAAATGTTTTACGACCTTTCAATTCCTTATCATTTCATTCTTTTAATTCAACACAATCACCGTCATTTTACTTGTCGTGTTTTACATAGTTCTTAACACCTGTCCATAACATTGGCTGATTCATTAGAGTAAGTGAAATTCATTCGGATAATACTCGTATAGTTTTATATCAATTTAGCATTGTTAAAGTTTGCAATCACGTAAAAAAATTTTTTTAATTTAAATTTTGTAAATTAATAAAATGAACGATAAGATAAATATTTTTAATATCGTTATTACTTATTTTTGTCTACATATAGTAGTAAGTACAGAAGACTATGACGATAAACCAGCACTTGATTATGAAAGAAGTGAATCAGTTGATTCGGAAAGCAATGAAGTGTACAATATTAGCGTAAAAGAAAAACCAAGTAGAGGGAGAAATGCAGACACGAATAGTTATTATAATAATGGTAACTTAATTCATCAAATTTAAATTTAGGAATCATTGGAATATCTCCAGATATTCAATGTATATCTAGATGAATTACTAATTCTAATTCTAAATTACACTAATGTTTAAAGAGGCAAAAGTTTATATAACAAATACTTCATCCATACTTACAACACAAATTTAATATTGTTCGTATAAAATTTGATATAATATATTTTTATAATCTTTACAAGTTAGCCCTTGACTACAATCTCACCTGATGGTAAGTGATGATGCAATCGAAGATGAAAGCGGGCTAACTTTTTAGGAGGAGGATGAAAATTCAAACCCCTTTCGGTTTCTACACGACTTCGTACCGGAACGCTAAATCGCTTGGCGGTACGTCTTTGTTGGTAGAGTGGTAATTAGCCACGGCCGAAGCCTAAAGATATGAGTCAACTACCCTATTATAAAAATAATAGCAAATCTTGTAGGATAAAATGTTTTAAACTTTTAGTGATATAATACTCATTTTAAATTTGAAACTATCGTACCTATATGATCAGGTACTTTGTATGATGTCTATATTTTTCTATTCTAGAAAATGTTACGAATGATAATGTTCCGCGTAAGAACTCTAAAAATCATATCTCTAAAGATCCTAACTCCTCAATGGATGTTGATAATCAAAACTGTGAAGATACACATGTCTCAGATTATCCTTATTCAGTTTCGATCCAGAAAAAAGGCGCCCATTATGCCTCTGGTGCTCTAATACATAACAAATGGATATTATCTGTTGCTGGAGAATTCTATCAGTGAGTAAACTAAATTAAAAAAATGATTTTAAACAATAACCTAAAGGGATTTTAACAAATATATTTACGTTTCAGTATAAGAGAATCAATCAAACTATTTAGGGCACGACTGGGATCACTCAACTGCAAGAAAGGTGGTGTTCTAGTGCCATTAAAAAGAATAGAAGTTCATCCATCATATATCTACAATCAACCTGGGTTTGATCTAGCTCTGCTCAGAATCGGTCACGGGGTAAAGTGTTCCAACAATATCAGACCAATCAGCTTATCGGATGTCAGAAGCTCGGTCATCAATGCAAAATTTTTGGCAACATATTGGCCAAGACTGATGGTAAGTTAACTCAATTCCTAACGAACTTTTTAATCACTATCATGCATTTCTGATTAAATCTATAAATTACTAAGAGACGCCCCGTGGTTACTTCTCGTTCCAATGAGAATGTAGGGATAAAATATACTCATAAAAATGTGGTTTCTTTTTGGTAAAATGATTTTTAAAACCCTATTACATTATCTCTATAAAATATTAAACTTTGTTATCCATTAACATGAACTTGTCGTGTCTAACAGAACGAAGAAACCATTTGCTTATGACCATTTGTTTATAACCATGTTAAGCTATTTTTGTTATCCAGGTTAGAGGCAAGGTTCTACCACAATCAGCAAAAGAGCGTATAAAGCAGAACAGAATGAGAGTGTCGACGCAGAAAACTTTACCTTGGAAAACGTGCAGTAATATTGTGCAAGCTAGTAACTATACGTTACATGTGTCAAGCCTATGTTTGAAGCCTATCACATCTCATCACAGCTCGTGCATGGTACAGGATGTTTTGTTACTTTCTGTAATCCCTTCATCCCTTCGGTAATCTCTTCATTACGAGATCTCTCTCGTATCTATCGATTCTCCTTAGATTAAATTAAATTTTGGCAGATGTCAATGATAATGACCGGGGCCTGTAGCCATATACGAGTAGCACGTCGATTCTCTTTCTAAAATCGGAAACGCTTCGAAAATGTATAAAGCCGGATTTATATTTGTCTGACGTGTCGTGTCGTGACGCATCAGAACAGAATCGGTATCATACATTTTATATGGCAACGTTTACACTTATGTGTTGTGACAAATGTCGTGATGGCTTGCCACATACAAAATGTATGTGTGTTGTAAGTCTTTTTTTTTAATTCTTTACAAGTTAGCCCTTGACTACAATCTCACCTGATGGTAAGTGATGATGCAGTCTAAGATGTAAGCGGGCTAACTTGTGAGGAGCATGAAAATCTACACCCCTTTCGGTTTCTACCCCTTTCGTTTTGTAAATCCACCACGCATACCACTGCGCCACGGAGCCCGAGTTTACTTTTTAAGTAGCCGCACCGCAAGTAGGATGCCGTACGGGGTCAATTGACCTCGTCCCGCAGCGAACGTGTTAACTTAACCAATTCATTAATTATTCTTTCAGCCCGATGTTGGCGCGCCTATAATTGGAGACGACGGTCTTTGGGGCATCACCTCGGGATGGATAACAGATGACTGTTCCAATTATAATAGTCCTACTATTTTTACTAGAATCTCCATAGAACCGATTACAACCTGGTTAAACACATTGCTAGATGAAGATAAATGAAATTATGTATTGTTTTTATTGTAACATGGTTTTCACCATAGATTAAAGATAAGATTCGCTCCCGTGGTAGCCGAAACCATTTTTAGCCGAAATCATTTTTAGCCAACTTCCAAAAAAGGAGGAAGTTCTCATTCGGCAGTATGTATGTCCTGTCCAGTGGTATTTCCGACATTTGTGTAACTATTTTGAAAATTCTTTTTCTTTAATCTAAGGTTTTCACAATGAACACGATAAACTAAATAAATATTTGATATTTTATTTTTTTAATAATTTACGTATTACAATTATAATAAATATACTTACGTAATAGAATATAGTGTACTTACTCTATGTTAATATAATATTTTTCGTTATTTTTATAATTATGACTTTCATTATTCCTTTAGATAATAATTAATAACGTATAAGAAAATCAAAAGTTCAGTGACACTGCACCGTTGCTGATAACTACTATATCTGCGACACGGTATATAGGCCGTTATGAAAGTTACAAAAGTTAAACTTAAATTTAAAAATCGAGTTACCTAATTACCCCTTTACCTACTCGTATTTTTGGCTGAAAAGATCTTATTTTTCTGTTTGGCAGCGACGTCCTGGAGACAGTCATAGTATACCTACGTCATATTGTCCCAGAAATCAAAGATTTCTAGCATTATGGGTTTCTTGTTTACTACGAAACCCTGAAAAACGTAAATGGACACGGACAAAAATTATAGCACCTACTAGTATATTTATTAGTAGCGGAAAACCGCGACTCTGTTCCCGTGAATTTAAATTGTTCACAATTCCCACGGGAACCATAGATTTTTTCGGAATAACAAGTAGCCTATATGTTGCTCAATACCTCCCTCTATATTTCAGTAGCCTGAATTAACAGTTACACAAAATAAAATCTCGATTGTGTTTTAGTATCGTGTACATAATTATAAAATCATACGAAACTTGGTACAATTATTCTTCATACTCCTGGGCAGGTTACCAGTATACTTTTCATCACGCTACGATCAATAGGAGTAGAGCAGTGAAGCGAAATGTTGGGAAAACGGGAGAAGTTACTCCATTGTTACAGCGATACTACTGTAAGGGCTGGACTAAAGAGTCTAAGGGCGGACGAAGTCGCGGGCGTCCGCTAGTATCCAATATAACAATTGTTTTCCTATATAAATACATGATATTAAGACACGAATATCTTAGCAATCCATGGATTCAACGTGTGGGTGCTGGGTCCATCGCTTGGCAGAGAGAAAAGCTTCGAACAGAGTCCTGGACTTGTGACCAATGGATGTAGAGTTAAAGAATTCCTTAATGTATATATAATTATAGTAATATAGAAAATTATATATAGAAGTATATATAATTTTTTCCCTATCAATTTGATGTTTTTCGGAGCGTTGTAATGCTACGGAAACTGTAAAATTTTATTAAATGTAAAATGGTCTTCTTATCGTGTCGTAGATGTAGGAAATACCTACTGGAACATCTCGTAATAAATTTAATTTATCAAATCACGACCTTCGTAAAAATAGAATAGGTGGGTAATCTTTTTAAAATATTGTCAGTGAGTCAACAATTAAATTGTAAATATGATATTCAAATGTGATGAAATGAAGGGTGGTTTCACATGGATTTCAACCGATTTTGAAGAGTTCTCAAGTGGGTGCCATTGATCAGCGCCGGATTAGCTATTATGTATTTTTTATTTTTATCGCTTGGCTGAAATCATGCTTGACAGTAAGCGAAGGTGAAACGCGCTTGCCTAGAAGATGCCTGATGCCTATTCACTCTTGCCTTGAATATACCTACCCAAGTTGTCATGTTGTAGGATCTGTTGTCAGTTCGGATCAGGAACGAAGAACAAAAACGCTTCGTACGCGTCCAAGGGACATCAACTACGTATGAATGCAGACCTCTGCGATGCCTGGTAACTACCAAAACTAGCTATGGAGAGGCTAACTAGCTATGGTAAAAAGGTGAAGAGGGAACTAGATCGAAAAGTACCTGAGCGCACTCTCTGAAATAAATCCTGTAGAACACCGACAGAGAGGCAACTTTCGGCGATGCTCCAATGATTGCAATTTTGCACTAGTAAACGATATATAACTAGAAGCTCAATGTTGTCGGTGATCAGTACAGGTGTATTCCGGAAAGTAGAAGTAAGCTAAAAAGGGCTTTTCGCAGTGAATTAATATTAAACTTGACCAGATTGGAGTCTCCCCAGTCGCACACCTTGTTAAGGTCAAATTGATACGTTCAACCAATGTCTCTCTTTGCTCGAGGGTTTCAGCCCTACTAGAGCAGCGACTGGACATATATCTATCCGTCACAGTGCTGAAGTCGGCATACCCAAATAAACCTGGTTTAAGCAGGTCATTTATGTACAGCAGGAAGAGTGTAGTGGAGAGAACTGATCCCTGAGGAACTCTGGCATTGATTGCTATTGGATCAGAGATCAGTCGAGCTGCCGTCTACGACAACACTCAATGATCGTTCGCTCAGGAAATCTGATATCCAGCGACATACGCTAGTATGTATGTATAAACTAGTGTGTAGGTATATACAAACAAAATTAAATATTGAATGATTCCGGGTTATTATAATAGAATGTATAAACAGCTCATATTTCACGCCATTTATAAATAGGCATCTTAAAACCATAAATTTTAGTAGATAATATTATGTATTTCATGACGTAAATATATTCACGTGGTTTATTGATAATGACACATGCAAATAGTAATTAAATTTTAAAATACAAATGTATTTACTGGAAGTGATAAAACAATAAAACTAATCCCTTTATGATGTTTGTTTTATAATGTGAGTGTACAGATTTATGGTCCCCGAGTCGGTCAGTCATTCACAGGTGATAAGTCGTAAAATGCTTAGAAGCTGAATTATTTTACTCTCATAAAGACGGCTGTGTCTCCGAGTAGGTTGGGTTGAGGTTGAGGTGGTCCCAAATACGTAAAAAAGGAAAATATTTTAGGTTACATTCTCCTGAAATAATAGCATAAATATAAATAAAAATTCGACTGAATATACCTACAAAAGATAATTCGTCAAAGGTCGAAAATCAATACTTTATTATTCTCAAATAAATATGCATCAGTACTACCTACATCATGCTGTAACTTCGAGTAGGTTGAGGAGTCCCGAACACGTAAAAAAAGGAAAAATTGAGTGACTTTCTTCTGAAATAATAGTATAAAGATAAAAATATTCAGCTGACTATATATAAAGTAATTCGTCAATAATGTCGAAAAACAATATTTTCTTCTTAGATAAATATGCATAAATGAACTACACATGCTATATTAAGTATAAGTAATGGAGAGGGGTTTGGCCTAACCCCTGTCATTCAGAGAGGAAACTTGAGCTCTGAAGTGAGCCGAATATGGGTTGATAATGATGATGAATGAAGAGTAGTAGATCTATTAATGAAGGCTATAACTTTAATGAATAAATGAATGAAATATACTTTATAGTACACCAAAAATAATAATAACAGGCAATGGGAGATGGCAATGCAATAATAATGAAGAAAATGGGAGGGAAAGTTACTTTTAAAAGGGCCCGTTCTTACCACTCGAGCGTCTTCATTTATGTTAATTTAAAATGTAGAGGGGTTGAATAGGCTTTTAAAACGAATATTAAAATAATAACAACAATTACAATCACTCTGTATACAAAGAAGATTGGAAAACGATACAATTATAAATGCGTAGTTTCGCTTTGGTAAATGTTAAATGAAAGTAAACTGTGATAGTGAAAACAAAGTACGTTTTATATAAAATTATTTTATTCAGACAGGCTAGCATAGGAACAGTAAAACAAATAAAAATATTAATTTTTATTACGAAATAAAAATGGAGAAAGCTACCAAGGGACACACTTATGTGCAATGGATATTCGCTTTATTAGGTAAGACATAAAAAATAATTAAAGATATTTTTTAAGACAAGCTTTTCTATTAGTAAAAAAACTGAAACTTGAAATAGAAACGAAAAACATAAATCGTGAATAAAATAACATAAAACACACAAATCATGATCCCCATCCCCATGAATGGTTTTGACGTTATGTAAACATAACGTCAAAACCATTCATGGGGATTTCTGTAATACTTTTTTCAGATTTAACAAATTTTCTTGTTTGACAGGTTTTAAAACTTCCTGTTAGATCACTAGCAATTTTTTTGAAAAAAGTTTGTCTAACTTAATTTGATAAATATTGTTGATTCGATAATATTTTAAGTCATGTAGTAGGAAGAAGAACAGAAGCTAATTAAAGCAAAAACACATACAACATAAAAAACACATACATACTGAACATAAATAAATCTGATATGAGAACTGTCACAACACTTTGATTACTTGATGTATGAAATCTGGAGGGTAGAACAACAAAAAATTTAAAACCACTACTACTATCTTGATTGTCAAACCGCTATCAAAACTTGGGAAAGTTTTAATAGCGTTTTGACGGTTTAACGGCGAAATAAGGAAGTTAAAATGAAATTTATGATGATTAATCTAAAAAGCGTTAGTTTTTAGCGTTATATGTTCTGTGAGTCTAAATCATTTCGCATTGTCTTTTACCATCGATGTTTCTCTTTCAGCTAACGTAACACTCCTGTCATATGGTATGGAGAATGGTTGGATATCACCAACTACGAAAATTCTCCAATCTGAAGATTCACCTACTGGTTACCCTATATCAGACAATATGATATCTTGGATAGCAAGTGTGTTTAGCATGTCAGCAGTATTTGGTGTATCATTTTATTCGTATATAGCTGATGCATATGGGAGAAGGATTGGTATTATTCTCATAGCTATTCCGGAGGCGGTGGGTATCAGTTTATTATTCACGAATAAACAACCTAAAAGCAACCTATTTTGCAAAATCACTATTGTCTATTTGCAACTTTGTAAGTTATTTTCAATTGAAACAGCAACACAAGTTTTTTATTTATACACATTTATTCTTTCAGATTGCATGGATAATCAAACTATTATATTCTTCCACTACTATGCTCTTAATTGCCAGGATGGTCGCCGGCTTAGCAGCAGGAGGCTGTTTTAACATTGTGCCGATGTATGTGAAGGAAATTAGTCAAGATGACATGAGAGGGATCCTCGGTACCTTGCCCATACTCCTACAAACCTTAGGCGTGTTAATCATTTACATAGCTGGAGCATATTTGAGCTATTTCACTGTTATTTGGATTATGCTATGTTTCCCTATTATAACAGCCATAGCCTTGTTTCTCAAAGCTCCAGAATCTCCTGCCTTCCTGGTTACACAAGGAAAAATTAATGTACGTAATAATTACACTCTTGTAATTGTAGCAACAATAGATTAGGAAAGAATTATTGCTATTACATTTTGTGGGTTGGCTTGAATTTTCGCAAAAATCGCAACTTAAATATAACTAATACAAATTACAGTTTGTTATTATCCAGAACAAATTTGATTTTTATGTTAATAACTACGTTCCATTTGATTATTATATAATTTAAATAATAAACTTATATTATCAATTAGGATGTATCTACAGAGGCTAAAAATTAGAAAAGACAATAAAGTTCTTAGTGAAGGATGTGAGAAAGAAAATACCGTGCCGTTAAATTACAGGAAGCATTAGAAACAGTCGCATTTCTTAGAGGTCTGCAGAAGGATGACAAAATTGTGATAAATATAGTAAGCAGTATGCAGAAAGAACAAGAACATTTTAAATCTCTACCTAATCTTAGTATAATTGGTATAGGTAAGTTGAATATTTATATCCTATGTCGATTATTATCATCTACGAGTATCTATATTTAATATTACCTATTAAAAAGATGCACGCTTCCTCCATCTAAATCTGCTGAAGCTAAAATTTTGCAAGTAGTGCTCTTGTGACCTGAGTGATTTACAGAAAAGTTTAAAATTAAATTTAACTTTTATGTAATTGGTTTAATGCATTTTTCCAGTAAAAGATAAGACCCTGCGTCGTGGCTTCTGTATTATTATGTTGAGCTTCGTGTTCCATGCTTTCAACGGAACGGTAGCAATTATAACGTACGCATCAACTGTATTGATATCTACTGGAGTGAAGTTTGACATTAGCCCAGAAATACAGACACTGAGTTTCCCAATAGTCATAATCATAAGCAGCTTAGCACTTGCCGCAAGCGTGGAAAAATTTGGAAGGAAGGTGAGAACACTTTTTTCCTATAATTAGCTTTAGTTACTTAACTAATGGCTCAAGAATAACCAGATAGCCTCCTTAATGTTGAGTAGAAAACCATTGGATTTAATAAAGCAACACTTTATAGGCACCATGTAACACGTCTTACAATGCCTGCTTTAACCTGATGCATGAGTGTTATCTAATGGATGCTGTTGAAACACAAGCACATGACTGCTTGTGTTTCAACAGCATCCATACATTTCAGAACATAACACAGTAATAGTGGTTGGTGGCAGACAAGGCAGTAGAAGGTCTTTTCTATTCATCATTGTCAGTTGATAATGACGATTGTCAGTCGATGGACGTCCACAGCCTGACATAGGCGTCTTGTAAGAACTTTGAACCACCACAGTCCTGTGCTTATTTACTGTTTAACATTCCAGATACTTCTTGTGGGTGCATATCTGATATCGGCGTTTTCTATGGCGGCCATAGCTGTGATGATGATTGTGCAGGAGCGAGGCGTTACTGTTCCAAGCTGGATGCCAGTTATAACAATGATGTTAGGTGTGGCTATGTACGGTGCTGGAATATCACCACTTCCGTATATTATTCTAACTGAAACCTTTAGTTTCCAAGTAAGTTAATGTTACGTAAAATATACCTTATTAGTTCAGTTTTAAATAAAACTTTACTATGTACTTAATATTTTAGGTAGATATTTACTACCTGTAGCTGTATAACGGTCGAAACTCAATCGTTATTCCTTTATTGTATACTAGCTGCCCCAGGGAAAGTTGTTCTGTCTTATGAACTTTCATACAAAAAACCGTAGGTAATTAAAAAAAAAATACAATCTACTTCAAAAACATAAAACCGTAGGCACCTACGTTATGTTTTTGGAGTTGTTTGAATTAACTACTAAACTAAAAAGCGAAAAGTAACATCATAATAATGTTTAACCTGCTGATCACTTTGAAGGCGGTACTGTTTTTTTTTTAATTCAAGCCGTGTAAGAATATTAGCATAAATATTTAGGTTTTTCAGACAGTGTTCTTTCATGTAGAGCTCTTTCCATGTAGAGCTCTTTCCAAAACGGTTTAATTTAACACGACACCGGTAGTAATTGAAAATTGTTAGTTACTATTTCCGAATACTGTATTTTCTTAAAAAGGAACAAATGTGTTATAATTTTCTGTATTTCAGATTCGTGCCAAAGTAGTAGGAGTGGTGGTCACGCTGGCATGGTTCATGACTTTCCTACTGGTCACCATGTACACGCCGATGTGCAATGCGTTCGGTCAATACTCCCCGTTCGTATTTTATGCTGCAGTGAACTTCGGGGGATTTATTTTCGTCATGTTATTCATACCAGAAACTAAGGGCCGAAGTGAGGAAGAGATTTTAAGCATTTTGGCAAGAGAGAACAAGAATCCAAAAATGCTAAATGCGACCTAAATATTTTTTTATATTTAACTCTAAAATATTTTTATTGTAAGCAGGGGAAGGGGGCAAGACGGAGACCTTAACGTTTGGACCTCTCAATCTGATCTATGCCAGCTTCTTTCTTTTTAGAGCTAATGTGACATTGCTTATATTATACACACAGAGCCGGATTAAGCGAATTGATGCGCAATCTTCCTTTATGAGCCAAAGGTGATGCCCTAATAGATTTTAGGCGAATCCAGGACTGAATTTATAAAGGTATTGTACATCAATTCGCGCTAGAGTGGCTGTGATTAGTCTCTCGTACGACCGACAAGACTCGACCCGTCTTGCCCACGAGTAAGGGACTACTAGAAAAGTAGGGAGGAGGTAGGTAGGTTACCATACTTACATATCTACCTATTGCAGGTTACCTATTACTTAGATACTAGGTTCTCGTAGGTAATTTTTAAGCTAGTTTAATATGTAAGTTTTGTACCTAGACATTTTTTAATAAAAAGTTTTGTATTTACAAAATTTTTTTTTTAATAAAAAGTTTTGTTTTTTATTCTCATTTATTTAATACTTTTTAAACGTTTTTGTTTTCAATTTTTAACAATGTTTTTAAAATAGTATTATGAAGTCCAGCCCACCCGATTTATTTTGTGCGCCCATGCAAACTATGGTCACGGTCAGCACGGCTATTCTCTAACGATGATTTATAGAAATCGCAAGTGCGAGTTTCGAGCTCACCGCTTTAATTCTCATTCTATAGTATCTTGTTAGATAGAGACAGAAGTGAATTTGAAACTCTCACTAGCGAGTTATAAAAATATCGTTACAGAATAGCCTAGCAGGGCTACAGAGTAAAGAACCTCCTCACAATACGCACTGATTCAAGAATCGTTGCTTTTTGTATCCGATCCTATAGATTCAACATTCAGACGAAAGCTTCGGTGTTGGTCGAAGCTAGTCACAGCTTTTTGCTGTAAGACCGACTGTATCGATTATTATCAGAACAATAACACTTATGTGTTGACTCAACACTTCTATTAGTTGAACTTACTTTAGTTTAGGCCATACATACAGAAAAGCAAGTTGTTTGTGGCTTATCCTGTTTCTGAGTGAATACTTGATTATTTCTGTGAAAGTATTCACTACTTACTTCCCACACTCCCCGGACGATGACATGCTGGGCATAATATTATTACGCCCAGAGTGCTAGATGGACATACCCCCTCAGTTTCCTTAAAGAGATAACCGAATTGCAACCAAGATACAGAATAAATGTTATTAATTATTATTACTGATACCTACATCCGGCCCGGTAAGGGCCTTGTAGAAACTTCCATAGAACTCTTTGCTTGCTCTTCCATTTATGTTAAAATTTTCATGATATGTACCTATATTTTTATAACAGGATTTTTTTTCAAGGAAAAACGAACTTTTTTAATATTTAGTCTAGTAAGTTAAAGTTACCTGATTCTTCCCAGAAAAATAAAGTAAAATTGATTATTATTTTGTCATTATGTTAATTTTATTTAGTAGGATAAGTAACGCAAGATTTTTTTAAAAATAATAGCTTTGAGTTTTATTTACCTACTCAGTCCCTCCTTGTGTACCTATTTGAGTCTTGAGAATATTAAGTTAAAATGAAACCGCCACCTTTCCATTTTAGATGTACACAGATCTCAAACTAATTACATAAAGACCTGCCTCACTAAACATTACGATTCTGTCAAAGTATATAATCAACGATTTAATGCGATTATAAAAATTCTCTAGAATCGATGTTTCATAGTAGTAGTAATCGTGTTCGTCGGTTAGAGAGCTCCGTAAAAATACCTTTTTGTGGAGTTGAATGGTGTAAAAAAATGGTCGACAACTTCTACTTTATAGTACGCGCGTTAACAACTGAGTCTTAGGGCCATAAATCATTTCTCTATATCTATCTCGCTTGCACTTATGGGTCTTATGGAGCCGTCTAGTGAAGGGTGTAACAATGAAAGACATATTATCGATAAGTAAAGTTTATTATCGTATCTTGTTCACAAAATTAAAAAAGTGTTGCCGCATTTAAAATCGGGTAATTGTTCACGGAATTTTTCTAAAATTTTCGCCACGGATGGATACTCTCCATTCTCATAAAATGAAGCTACAGTTCGCTTCAACACACTTTTATCAAAATCGTCAATATTAGTGACGGTTTGTGGTTTCTTAAAATTTGTTCTTGGTATACAGGTACTGCCTGATTGTGATACTTCCGTCTTGATTCGGTCCACTGTCGCTCTGCTCACACCACAAACAAATGCGGCCATTTCACGTGGTTTGTTGAAATTTAGAGAAGCCACTTTATTCGGATCACTTTTCAATTCATTGAGAAACAGGAATACGTTGTGAATCAGTGTTCGAGCTTGAGGGCTAATATCGCCATGTAATTTCTTCAGATCAACGTTAGAAAATAAAGTATCCATAGTGCGCAACGAGTAACACATGAATGTATTTATTTAATTGCAGTAAACACATTTATAGCAAAAAAAATACGCAATGCAATTACATTAGAAACCGACCAATCAGAATCGTCCAAATCATTATTGACTCATCATTAGCACGTGCGCAGGTAGCCGTTTATCGATAATTAGGGTGCGCAGGTAGGCGCGCTGCACATTCCTATCTTTTTTGACTTTTATGACCGGACGACTCAGATGATAACGCGCATACTATAGTATATATCTAACCTAATCGTTGTCCTCAAAAAATTACATACCTACAAATTTTGTTCGTGTAATTTATGTGTGGCACATGTAATTAGTCTGAGGCACAGATTAAATTTTAGTCTTGCGATTCTCCATATCTGACATATGACAAAGAGACTTAAATGACAAGTGACAACTGACAGCTGTCAGATATCAACAATGTGACAGTGACACTACACTGACATTTTAAATTTTTCATTAAATTATGTTTTTCGTTGGTTGATAATTTCCAAAACGAAATTATGTTATTGTAGTGTGTTAAATAATTATACATCGGTCTAATTTAATGTATAACTAAAATCAAAGTCGTGCATGATCCTGCAATATAAACTAAAATCTACTTTTCTTTCATAACACCTACAAAATGGGCCTTCTATCGGACCCGGAGTACGGTTCAGTGAAATGGGTAAAAGTGCTCAAAAAAATCAATTTTCCATTATGTTGCCTATGCTATGTTGGCTCCATACTCTGGTTCTTCACGCTTGCCCATCCAGAGTTCAACAATGAGACCTACTTCTCTGAAAATGCCCTATTGCCTGGTTTGGTTAGAAATGAATTCAACGGTGAACACTCTGCCAATAAATTCTTTAATGAATTTATTCAGGAACTCGAGGTGAGTTTATAAAATATTAGCGGACGCTCACGACTGCGTCACTAATCCCGCGGGAACCATGGATGTTTCCAGGATGAAATGTAGTCTATGTGTTAATCCAGAGTAAAATCTATTTCCATTCCTAATTTCCCCTTCTGTAGCCACAGTGCCAAGGAGGAACAATCATACACTTGTACTCAAACTTCTGGCTTTATATTATAGTGTGATACTATTTATTTGCAAGTTGGGTCCTGTGTCCCACAATAATACCCTGTGTAGATAATGGTGTATCTAGACCTCCTTAGTTATAAATAATATCTAAATGAAAAGCTAAATGAATCTGGATGAAATTTTGCACTAAGATAGATTAGGTATATAGTTTTGTATCGCATATCTACCTGAAAGCTACTTTTTAATAATATGAATGGAATATATTCATACAGGAATGAGATCTTTAGTTCAGGAAATTGCAGGACTGCTTGTTAACTTGGAGAACTTATAAAAAATCTATATTTATATTATAAAGCTTAAGAGTTAGTTTGTTTGCTTGAACACACAAATCTCAAAAAATACTGATTGAATTTGATAAATTCTTACAGTTTGATAGCCCATTTATCGAGGAAGGCTATAGGCTATATATTATTGCTGTATTCCTAAGCTAACAGAAACCACGCAGGTAAAACTGTGTGGCATCAGCTAGTGCATAATAAAGTCTAAAAATATAGTTGCTGTTTGCTAGCATAGTAATAAAAAACATAATAATATAATAAATATACTTAAACAATACACATCACTATCTAGCCCCAAAGTAAGCATACAGAGTAGCTTGTGTTATGGGTGCTAAGATAGTTGATATTATAATATTAATATACATTTATATACTACATATAAATACTTATATAATGTATAAATACACACAGACACTGGAAAACACTCATGCTCATCACACAAATATTTTCCAGTTGTGGGAATCGAACCCACGGCTGTGGATGCAGAAAGCAGGGTCACTACCCACTGCGCCACGCGGCCGTCAAATAATCATATTGTGATACAGACCACGGCCAACATGTCTTTAGGCTGCACCCAGTGAATCCCTGTGACTCGCTTGATGTTGTCATTCTACTTGGTGGGGGTCAACCAACACTTTACCCCTTTATAATATTAACTTAATTTAATTATTCCTAATAATATCATTTCTTTCAGGACAAATATGAGGACAGTAATGAGATGCCAGTAGACTGGCTTGTTGCTAAAATGTCACAGTTAAGTCTGGAAGTTTATACACATAACTTCAGCTTAAACTATCCATTTGGTCAGGGACAGGTAAATTTAAATCATTAGTAAGCTCTATTTTACCACAATAATAGCTTTCACTATATACAACAAATTCTTTATGCTATTTTATCTGAATATAAGACTGACTCAATACATATAAATCAAAACTGGAGGCAATATACTAATACATGAAATTAAAAAAAGTTTCTGACTTCAAAACCCTCTAACCGATGTGCCCTAAAACAGTTTAATTAGAAAGGCAACAATACAAAGATTGTTAAAATAAAATCAGTCTTAATAAATATTAAATTGCAAGTCCAATTTGTGTAAATCAGCTCAAACTTAAAACTTGTCTCTATAGTGTTGTGAGTTATTAGCAATATGTATGTAAACATAATACTATGAAAAATAATATTTAAAGTTTAGTGCCCCCACAGTCTTATATATACTTTATTTACTCTATCAACTGTTTAATAGAAAAATACTCTTTAAAAATGTTTATGTAATTTATGTCTGTATAAGAATTCATTTAAAATGTTTAATTTTCAGACATACAAAGGCACAAATGTATATGGTATCCTCAGAGCTCCGCGGACATCTTCCCTAGAGGCATTAGTAGTGACAGCACCTTATCGCTCACTCTCAAACCATCAGAAAGGAACAGCTGCTGGTATTGCATTGATGCTAGCATTTGCTCAATTTGCTAGACGTGAGTAGATTACTTGTTATTGGAATAATGTATAATTAACATGAAATTGAATTGGGAATGCCAATATAATTTATTGAGAATTTCTGCTTTGGAGCCTAGGTTTCTAATTACCCAGTTATATATTATAGTTACCCAGACAGATCCAATCACTGCTATGAAATTATGTTTGATCCTACTCAGCCCATAATTCTAATAGGTTCCATGTCCATCTTTGAAAAGATTTAGTTTGGTCTGCATCTTTAGGAAAGTTTCGAGGCTCACTCAAACTCTATGCTGCTGTGGCCCCCATGAAGGATTCTACAGCTAATAGTCAATCCTATAAAATAAAAACTCCTCTAAAAATGTCCTTAAACAAGTGTAAGTGCCGTAGGCTCCTTTATGTGGCGTTATGTTACAACTTTATGTTTTGGACGAGCTCAGAAGCATCCCCTGATGGGGCCCAAAGGCAGAGGCAGAAGAGTTAGGTGAAACTACTTCCTGAGGGTGTTGCCTGACACATAAATGGATTCTGAGTAGAGGATAACTTGTTTTCAGGTTGAATATCTGAAGTTCATTTGTTTATTATTGCATTATTGACTTGCTTTTGTTTACTTTTTTAGATTGGTTTTCTGTTATAGATATAAATAAATAAACATTCTTTTACAGCACAGAATTACTGGGCAAAAGACATAATATTTCTAATCACAGAACATGAGCAACTAGGAATGCAAGCTTGGCTAGAAGCATACCATGGTCTGCAGCAAGAAACCTCTACCTTCTATACATCTCTTGGTAGTTTCTGGCAGACAGGCTTTGATTTTGGGAAACCACCGCAGATATTTGAATGGCTGATGACTGATCACTCTAAGTCTTTGGATCCTGGCGTTTTGAAAGGACGGTCTGGATCAATACAAGCAGCCATTAATTTAGAGTTCCATACACCAAAATTCAGTAAGTAAAGCTTACTTTTTTGTTCATAGTTTATTGCTTTTTCCATAATCAGATGACAAAGATTTTAAGAAAGAAGCATTATTTGTAATAGATTAATTATATTATTATTATCATTAACATAATGTTCTAAAGGAATGTTTTAAAAAATTACAGAGTACATAGAAGTAAAAGTGGAAGGTTTGAATGGACAACTTCCAAACCTGGATTTGGTGAATTTAGCACACAAATTGTGTGTGCTATCAGACATACATCATTCTTACCAAAATAGGTAAATAAAAGCTTAAAATGAATACATTTATGTAAACTGTTTTCTACACTATTCAGCTACATAAAACTTATTTATTACGTAGTAGGTAGTTTTACGGAGCTCTTTAACCTACAAACGCGATTATAACTATGAAACATTGTTTCTATGGAGACTTTTTATAATTGTATTAGATCGATGATCATACTTTGACAGAAAAGTAACGTCTAGTGAGGCAGGTCCTTATGTAATTAGTCTGAGATAGTAATGGTAGTAGTATTCCTTTTTCTATAAGGAAGGAAGGCCATTTGTCACATGAATTTAGGTTTTTTTTACGTTTACACTTAGTTGTTACTCTACTATTATTTAAAGACTTGTTTTAAATTTCACCTGAATTTTGATACAGTTTCACCTGGCTTCGTTCACGCAATAACATAGATGAATGGGTGTACAGTATTGGGACTATGTTAAAGATGTCTGCTGCACAAGTTACTGGGGTAAGGACTATTTCATTTTGTTTAAACACTTGGATTCACTACTATAATATTATAATGCAGGAACCTGTACCAGTTAACAAAATCTCAACTTGTACAGGGTTATCATTTCAGAACATTTCGATCCCAACTTTGATCAACTTTTCAAACTCTGTGCTGCACACATTGCCATTTCAACTTCAGCTTCCTGACTTATTGAGCTATGTGACTCTGGTTCTTCTATGGATCTACTAATTTCTGATTTGATCATGCAGGGATACTCGGAGATAGCTTGCTACATTAGGTCTCTGAGCCTCCTTAAGAGGCCCATAGCTTGCAACCAACTCTCGGATCCATAGGTCTGCATCACACACTGCTCGAAGACTTTCGTCTTCAGACGCTGACGCGTGCGTTATAAGTTGCCAGGTCTAGTCGTCTAGATATACAGGGAATCTGCCGGATACTCTTGACACTCCTCGCCATTACAAGGTGTAATTAAAAGAAAATCCTTACCTTTCCAGGTACCGAATGGAAACCATGGTCTGTTTCTTCCATTCGGAATAGACGCTATCACACTCGAGGGTCGTGAACTGAACGATCCCGCTGGAGATCCCCCTCGAGCCCAGTACCTTAGCACGAGAAACTTTTACCTGCTCGGAATAACATTAGAGAGAGTGCTACGTTCATTGAACAATCTTTTAGAAAGATTCCACCAAAGTTATTTCTTCTATATGCTGGCTGCCACTAATCGTTACATTTCCATTGGTATGCGGTTTTTTCATTCAAATATTTTCTTAGTAATAGTTGATAAAATATATATATCGGCAGGTAGACAAATGTGGACAATTATCATGTCATGATAATTGTCTACATTTGTCTTATCTATCTATCTATCGTTGAAGTGTCATTTTCGATTTCCCTGCTTTTTAATTAACTTCAAAAAGAATGATGTTTCCCAATTTAACCGTATATTCCATATTATATAAAGGCGAAAGGTCATTCATCACGAAATCCGCTTGACGTACAAAGATAAAATTTGACAGGGAGGTAGTTTATAGGTAGTACACGTAAGTTACGAACGGATTTAGCGATAGGGCCGGACTAAGGTCTAAAGGCGGACGAAGTCGCGGACGTCGGCGTAGTATTTTTATATGTCTAATTCTCTCGTATGTCTAATATCATTAGTAGTATAATTATATGTAATGTCGTTGACGCGTGCTGTTAAGTTATGGTGTGAAATGAATAAGAAACATAATGCATAGAACCTGTCACACCCATTCCCATAGAAAAATATATGGGAATGTCATTCCCATATAGTTAGCCATTGCTTACTTTTTAGGTCAATACATGCCATCACTGTGTCTCTTGTGTGGTGCAATGCTAACACGCGCTTTATGCTTATGGGTGACAATACAACAAGACGAAGAAATAGAGAAGAGACAAGATGAGAAGGACAAAGGTCTGAAAGAAAAAAAGTCAGAGGAAATATTAGAAAATACTGAAGAAAAAGCTGATAGCGAAGAAAAGGAACCCTTAATAAAAGATGTAATAAAGCCAAAAGAAGATGTTATAAATACAAAGGAAGATGAAATAAAGACAAATGAAGAAGTAGTAATGGCAAAGGAAGATGAAATAAACGCAAAGAAAGCAGCAATAAAGGCAAAGAATGATGAAATAGAGACAAAGAACGGTGCGGACTTGAACATCAGCATAGTAAATGTTGGTTGCAATTATTTTTTGGTACATATTTTGGGTTATGCTGCCAATTGTTCGCCTGAATATTTCAATTATATAGGTGAGTTTTTTTTTACTACCGTGATAAAAAATAGGGCATATAAGGATGACTTAACAATACATAAACCTGAAGAAGCAGCTGAAAACTTAACTTACCGATGTAGGTAATTCTGTATGGGAACTTTTATCATATTTGATGGTATGAAATTCATATGCTAAAATGACAGACAATTTAACCGATTTACCTAACTTCATTTAGTTTTTTTTTTCTCGCTTTAATGCAAACTTTTAATATACATATAAACTTAAGAGGAACAGCCAAATATCAAAACAATATATTTGATTTGAATACTACGAATTGGTGATTTTGTAAAACAAAACATTAAAATTTTAGGAAATATTGGTTGTTTCCATTAAATAAAAATGTTATTGTTTAATAGGATATTCTGTTTATTTTTGTTTTGAGACGTGATAGTCTAGTGGATATTATCTCTGCCTTAGATTCAGAGGTCGTAGGTTCAAATCCGGCCCGGAGGATGCACCTCCAAATTCCCAGTTGTAATTATGCATTTTAAGAAATTAAATATCACCTGTCTCAAACGGTAAAGGAAAGATCATCGTGAAGAAACCTGCATACCTGAGGATTTTCTTAATTCTAAGTGTGTGAAGTCTGCCAATCTGCATAGGCCTAACCTCTCATTCTCATTCTGAGACGAGACTCGTGCTCATTAGTATTTTTTTTTTCTTTTTGAATCTGCGATCAGTCGTTAGACTTTAAGCAGGTGAAATGTGAGACTTTAGGGTGGTTTTTGACAAGAAAGTTACTACCGTCACCTAGTTATCGAGCAAGTCAGCTCGCTTCAGGCGTTGCGATTCGCGGCGCTACCAATGAGCTAGCGAGGCGATTGGGATGTTGCGTTAGCCTTTATGCTTAATGCAGTTATTACTGATTTCCTTACAGACAGTTGGCATTTCTAGGTATCTTTGCTCGACAGTGAGCCAAATATGGGTTAATGATGAAGATTTTTTTTTCAGGAACCACTTACTTCGACCAAACGCCAGAAGCTTCTATCTTCTATGGTCTCATAGCTTTGTCAGTGTTTTATTTATTCGTCACACCGTTTGCATTTCGGTTTCCGACGTTTGAGGACTTGTCGATGACAAACATTCTCCTTCTAATAGAACTGGCGACCGCGTGTTTGGCTATCGGGATGCACAACTTTCCTTTGGGACTGCTTATAGCTGTGTTGTATACGCCGCTTGCGTTGTTGGTTGGAGTGGTGGGCGATGACTGCAGAAAACGGAGGTGAATGTTTTTTAAATTTGTTTTTATAATGTGTTTATTTGTAACTATTTGGCGCACGGTAAACGTAGATAAAATATATGTGACACATACATATAAAGTGACTTTCTAGTGGTTGAAGAATTTTCAAAATCGGTTCAGTATATATGATAAAGATACCCCTACAACTGCCCAAACTTTGCCTCTTTAGAATATTAGTATAGACTAACTGTTTGCAGTAGGTAATTAGGTAATATGAGCTTTATAGAGCATTTTATATCCTACCTCTATCCGTGACGGAGTTTTTCAAGTTAATTTAATATACAAGTATATTAGTTATAGCTTGGCAACTTCGTCCATAATACTCCCGGTGTCGCGCGTGGGCCGGGGGGCGTGTCGCGATGAATGAAGGCCCCAGTACTGATACACGTCACTTCCCCGCACGTACGATTTCACACCCGCGCATTCTTTCCCCCTGTCGCTCGCATTCCATGGGCGTGTTAACAACGAACCTGCCAGACTATAGTAAAGTATGCAGGACCCATTTTTTGGCATTTTTGAATTAGGGCCTTTTTCCAGGTAATGCCACATATAGCAGGGCGTTCTTCTTTTATTGCTCTAACTATAAGCTATATAATATTTAGAATCAACTGCCTCATTTGCCCCGTGGTTAGCTGGTTCTACTACGGACAATGAGGTCCAGGGTTCGAATCCCGGGTCAGGCCAACAAAAACAAAATAGGTTATTGAGATTTTTCTTACATGGAAAATCTTAATAGCAGCCATGAGTTGGGAAGTTGGCGGTGTTAGTACACCCCCGTGCCTCGGAGAGCACGTAAAGCCGTCGGCCCTGCGCCTGATCTCTCACCGGTCGTGTCGGTCTGCCGTCCCATCGGATTTTGAGAGTGAGGGAAGAGAGAGTGCACCTGTGCTTATACACTTGTGCACTATAATATATCCTGCGTACATGGTTAATCTCACCATGAGATTAGCCGCCGTGACCGAAAAGTCGGCCGGGAGCATATTATTAATATTTAGAATTAAATATTGTAATATGTGGCACTACCCAAAAATAAAGATATTTCTTTCTTTCTTCTTTCTTTCTTTCTAATGATGTAATTTTTGTTTTTTTAATTGTTTAATTTCTAATTTATTAAATCTAATGTTACTAATATGATTTATTTTTTACAGTGCCATCGTTTTGTTCCTAAAGAGGATTCTTTGCATCATCCTTCAGCCACTGTTCGTGGTGTCGATCGCTTTGATCCTCTACTCATGGGTGCTTTTCCCGGAGGAGGGAGTGTTGAGCAAGATGAGCAGAGGGAGGGATGCGACTATGCAGGGCGTCATGTTCTCTGTCGTCGATTCTGTGGTAAATACATTACCTTATCTATACTTCTATACTAATATTATAAAGAGGAAAACTTTGTTTGTATGTATGTTTGTTTGTTTGTTTGTTTGTTTGTAATGAATAGGCTCAATAACTACTGGACCGATTTTAAAAATTCTTTCACCATTCGAAAGCTACATTATCCACAAGTAACATAGGCTAAATTTTATTTAGGAAAAAATAGGGTTCCGTAGGATATTTGGGTTTTTTGGACACAAGGTGTAAAAAATCAACCAACAAAATTAGGGTAGGGGTAGGGTAGTTAAAAATTTACATCGAGTTTCACGCGGACGAAATCGCGTGCGTCCGCTATTTAAGTATAACTTTATATCATTATCATCATTATCAGTTTACTAGCGGATGCCCGGAATTTAGTTTTTCATAAATCCCTCGGGAATCATGGATTTTTTCGGGATAAAAAGTAGCCTATGTGTTGAACCATGCTATAATATATTTTAGTACCTACCAAATTTCAGTTAATTCGGTTCAATTAAGTAAGACGAAGTCTCAGGAATCCGCTAGTAACAAAATAAATTCCTTAATTAAACTTTTTTTTAATATTTTTTTCTTTGTGTAAGTAATCTTCGATATGATAATGAATAACAAAATAAGTGTTAATTAACACATAAATGTGTTAATTACTTTTTCTTTATTTGTTTCAGATTTATGGTAACTGGCTGTTTCAGGTCGTCACCATGGTAATATTTCCAACATGGATTCTATTTTGGCAAATATTATGTAATAGAGTCACATATTAGTTTAATTACAATTAAATTAGTATACTTACTTATTCTTACGGAGTTACTAAGTTGAGTGGTATTACCATTCCAAAGATTTGTTTAATAAATTTTATGAAACAGTTCCTGGGTTTTATTACACTTCCGGTTCTCATTAAAGTGAAACTCAAACTTTTAAAACGTCAAGTTACGTCATGTCATGGTGATAATTAAAGTCGAAAACTTAAACTTACTAAGGTTCCAAACGTGCCTTGGTCTGAGAAGAGACCACAACGTAACTTATAAAACGTAACGCTTTTTTCATGTATTACTATTATTATAAAAAGGAAAGATTTGATTGTTTGATCATTAAACAGGCTCTAAAACTACTGGATCGATTTTATAAATCCATTTATCCATAAAACTACATCATCAGGGAGTAAGGTAGGCTATATTTTATCCCTGTATTCCTTCAAGAATGGGAACTATGCGGGTGAAACCGCGGAGTTAAACTAGTATGATATATACGATTTTGAAGTCTGTTTAATTTACAGATCTAATTTTTATCCATCGCGAGCAATGATTATTTTATACTATAGATGTGTTACGTGCCTACAAAATCACCGCAAAAGGTGATCCGAATTCAGCGACTCCACTGAGCGCACAAATGCACAATTTTGTGTTTACCTACGTTATATATTTATGTATATATAGTTTTTACACTTCCTAAACACATAAGAATATTTGTATATCGGTGAGCCGTGGTAGATATGAACTCTGCCTCCGATTTCGGAGGGTGTGAGGGAGGGTTCGAATACGGTGCGGGGCATGCACCTTCAACTTTTCAGTTGTGTGCATTTTAAGAAATTAAATATCACGTGTCTCAATCGGTGAAGGAAAACATCGTGAGGAAACCTGCATACCAGAGAATTTCTTAATTCTCTGCGTGTGTGAAGTCTGCCAATCCGCATTGGGCCAGCGTGGTGGACTACTGGCCTAAACCCTCTCATTCTGAGAGGAGACTCGAGCTCAGCAGTGAGCAGTATATGGGTTGATAACGACGAAACATACAACTCGTCATTATTAACAATATTTAGATATTAGATATGCGTTTAAATAACTCGTTGTTTAATAAGCGACTAAATGAAATTAAGATAATTATGCACATTTGTCCGCCTCAGTTCTGATGAGATAGTGCCCTATCTCTAGTATAAAATATCACTGATCGCGAGATATTTTGAGATTAGGTATAGATACCATGATTAGGAGTACTTAAGAGTGTGCAATATGTAATTTGGTGGTTACAAATGGTTCTGGATCTCAGATTCTGGAAAAGTTAGGAGCCTGATATTTGAGTAAAAGATATTTCAAAGTGTTAGCTTCGTTATGACTATACAAAATACACAATTTGTAAAACTTTTCTCGATAGTTTATTTTTTTGAAAAATACATGTTTTGCTCACATTTTGCTTTCAATCTCAGGAAATCAAACTTATTTTCTTAAATTTGTATAGAAAATTAGGTATATATCTTGAACATAGCCATTTTGTTTTTCGTTATGTTGTTTAATTTACTTGCAATTAGGTAAAAATGGTTTTGGCGCTCACGTCGCGTCGCGCGTCAATCGCTCCGTGCTTTTCACTCACGTGAAAGTCATAATTCGGCGTCTCGTTCGCGCTTCGAATTTTATCCATATCGTACCGACACTCTGCGCGCTCTTAATAGGTACGACTTTATTGTATTGCCTTTGTAATCGTCATAAAAATTAGGCAGAAACTGCGAAAAAAATGTTATCTAAATTTATTTATGTTGCGAAACAATCTTAAACTTCTATGTCATAATGATACGAGTTTTGTTTTGTTTGTTAAGACTTATCTGTTAGATATCACCTAACTCTACGAGTGGAATGTGCTGTACACAGTTAGAGCTAAGCGATATAAAAACTATTTTTAGTTGGTTTCGTACTATGACACCTACCTAATAGTATGATAATTAGCCGTGATTGAAACGTAGGTAGGTAGGTACTAATTTCTAATAGAGACACATATCTTTTTGTGATACACAGATAGAGCTAAGCGATATAAAACTATTTTTGGTTGGTTTCGTACGAAAATTGGCTGTCATTGGAACGTATTAATTTCAAATAGAGGCACAAATCTTTTTCTAATAAGTATACAGATAGAGCTAAGCGATATAAGAACAGTTTTTGGTTCGTTTTGTACTTTGTAAAAGTACGAAAATTAGCTGGAATCGGAACATACTAATTTCAAATAGAGGCACAAATCTTTTTCTGATGCACAGATAGAAATAAAGTTTTTGGTTTGTTTCGTACGTACTATGTAATGGTACGAAAATTAGCTGTGATTGGAACGTACTAATATCAAATCGAGACACAAATCTTTTTGTGCTATCTCTCTATAACTTGCTTAAAGACCTAGGCCTAGACAGAGTATCCAAGGATGCTCTTAGGATCTTCACAGAATTGGCAGGGCGAACACGTGCTGTATGAGCGTCTTTACAGGTACGATGCCGCGTAGAAACCGTCAGAGGTGAATACTGTGGGTAGAACAAACTTCTACCTCTTCCAAGATAGCCCGCTTCCATCTTAGACTGCATCGTCACCTAACATCATATGAGATAGCACTCAAGGACTATCTTGTCATTGAATAATCTTTTTAACATAAAAATGGAACCGACTTCAAACCGATTTTCATAAAAATGATGAGTCTGGAAGTACCTACAAACAAAAAAATAATTTTCAAAATTGGTTAGTAAATGACGAAGTTATGAGGTAACAAACATTGAAAAAAACATACGCGTCGAATAGAGAACCTCCTATTTTTGAAGTCGGTTAATAAAATAAAAAAAGTTTCGTCGGTGACGTCTTGTCCCGTCCGTTGTCTTCCCAAACACACAGGCTGTTGTTCTATAGCTTTTCTTTCACTGTGTGCATACTTTTCCTCATTTAATCTTTCCTAATTAGATTATTATCCCGTAACAGGTACCTAGATATGTTGTTAAAACTACTTAGATCTCATAACGTTGAGATCAATCTAAACGTTGGATTGTACGTGTTGGTTCGTCGTACCAATGAACTACCTATATTCATATTATTAGATATACCTATGCTAATGTATTAATTATTCTATTGATTTCATTGAAATAAAATAATTTACAAATAGCTATGGCTATTCTTAACCAGGTTCTCGCAACAGGAGTCAGTAAGTAATTTCAAAGATATATTGTGAATTTTGATGTAAGAACCTAAAACATTACTTACATATAGCATTTAGTTAGCCCATTTGGACTTCTCGGATTGACTCGGATCATGAGGTAGGTGCTAACATGCGACCAAGTGAAGAGAAATTGACAAAACGTCGTCCAATGGCGCCGGAGTTGTCCCAGTCCTATCAATCTCTGTCGTACCAAAGAGATAGCGGTATTTGCGGATTCGGTCGCCATTTTTTGAGATTTATCTATCGCATGTTACCACGACTGGACTGGAGTCCTGGGTTGAGCTATTAAATATTAAGCTTTTACTATCTTTTAGGATACTCTCACATGTAGTCATTATTATTTATATTATTATTTTATAAAGGCTTTAGACCACATACGCTGCGGCAGGTATACAAAAGATCAAATAACTTTGCCACTCGAAGAACCAGTCACTTTGCTTATCGTTTGTGGAGTATAAGAAAGCCTTCGATTCGGTGGAAAATTGGCTAAGGTCTTTACAGAGATGCCGAATCCACTATAGGTACTTTCAAGTGTTATAGTGTCTGTACGAAAACGCTACTATGTCAGTCCGTAGTTCGTTCTGACTACGACGATCCAATTGCAGCGAGGAGTGCGACAGGGAGATGTGATCTCCCCAAAGTTGTATATCGCTGCATTGGAGGACCTCTTTAAGCTTCTGGACTGGGACGGATTTGGCATCAACATCAATGGCGAGTACATCACTCAACTGCGATTTGCCGACGATGTGGTCATTCTGGCAGAAACTAGATGATCCTAGTACCATGCTCAATGACGTCAGCAAAGTTTCTCAACTAGTGGGCCTAAAAATGAACACGAGTAACACGAATGACATGACTTGTGTATGTACCGCTACACCCAGTTATTTTTGAGGACTCGGCGCTCGAAATCTTAGATGAGTAGGTATAGCTAGGACACACAATCCAGTTATGTAGGTCCAATTTTGAGAAAGAGGTGAATCGTCGATTCAAGCTCGGCTGGGCAGCGTTCGGGAAACTCCGCGACATTTTTTCACCCAAAATTCCTGAGAGCCTGTAGACAAAAGTTTTCGAACAGTGCGAGTTGCCAGTCATGACTTACAGATCCAAGAATTGGTCGCTAACTGTGGAACTCATAAGAAGGCTTAAAGTCACTCAGCGAGCGAGCGTCATGGAGCGAGCTATGCTTAGAGTTTCTCTGCGAGATCGAATCATAAATGAGGAGATCCGTAGAAGAACATCTTCACTGATATAGCTTTGCGAGTCGCGAAGCTGAATTGGCAATGGACAGGGCACATAGCTCGAAGGGTCCCAAGGTGCTGGATTACATACTTACAAACATACCTACAAGATATGCGCTACAAACATAACCCTTCTTGCAGTCGGGTAATAAATACATTGTGATCAATCCATTCGTTTAGAAACTACGATGCACAAACAAATACACATAGAGACACGACGAACTTATACCTAACACCCCTTTTTAAAAATAACCCAATTTTATAACTCCCGCTTCGTTTATTAAATGTCGTTAATAGGGGAGTACTTTAGTAGGTAAGTACCTATTTATCTATCTATTTATAAAGTAACCAACACTTATATAAATTCTTTTTGGTTTCCAGTTAGCTATGTCTGCACTACAATGGGCATTATGTACACTTGGCCATCCTTCACTCTCAAACTGTTCGGGTCTGCCAACACAACACTCGACCGACCTATGACGGAGACTGAATTATCATTGTTAGGAAGCATATCGTCTATAAGCGCTATAATGATAACCCCATTCTCTGGACTTCTGCTGGACACTCTTGGACGAAAGTGGTGCTGCATTGTCTTTTACATGGCACAACTGGTAAGTAGCTATTTCTCAATTTCGCCGCTTTGTAGGTAATATTTTTAGGTGCTTTTCTCTGGATTATGAGCCCAAGTACAAGTCAAGAGTTGGGTAAACTTAGTATGGAGTTATCTTTCTAAAAATTCTCAGCCTACAGTTGAGAAGTTCATGGTGTGACTCTTCATTTTGATTATAATGAAGAGTCACAGCATAAACTTCTTACTGTCTATTCTTTGTGCCATTCAATTAGGCTGATGCTTAATTGACTGGTACAAGGAATAGGTTCTCCTTGCATAGCAACAAACCATATCTTCGCGGTGATTTGGCAGGTATTCCTTACATTCTGCTTAGTCCTAGGTTAGATTACCTACTACCGACTATCAGATGATTCAGATGTAAATAATAATAACCGTAACCTATGGTTAACGTGTTTTCCGAGGAAAGGGAGGGTGTTACACAAGCCAGAAAACAGTTTGAACGCAACTTCAAAACTAAACTACTACGAGCATCTTGCCTTATCCAAGTAATCAAAGGTAAAATAGGTAGAGATTGGCAATGCACTATTTTTCTCTTATGTGTATTTTTCTTTGTGCAATAAAGTTACACAATCATACAAAAATTTGCGCCAAATGTTGCTTTCATTCTGCTATAATTGCACGAAGTTCTGGATTAGCCTATGCTATTAAGGAATTATTTAGGGCGGCACCAGAAACGATCGAGGAAAAATAAAAGAGCACAATAAAGTTAAAGACATTTCAAATCCATGTGTTTTATATTAACATTGATTGATACATATTCTAGCTACGGTATTGTAGCATTGATATTTTTAAATTGAATCTTTAGCCCTCATTCGTACGAGAGGTTTTTTAATGTTAAACGTTACGGACGTTAAAAAAGGACGTTAAAAAGGGTTCAAATACAACAAATGCATTCATAATTCACCTTTATCTGCACACGACAGCGTTTTTAAAACATAACGCTCTTTCTTGAGCAGTGTTGCTTTTTTTTAATTTTGGGCGTTGAAAATACACCTTTATTTAACTTCTTACTATAAATGAACGCTTAATTAACGTCGGTTAAAAAACTCTCGTGCGAATAAGGTCTTATAGTTTACTTGAGGATACAGGGGAAGATTGCTTAGAGCATAAAGTTCCCATAATCTAGCACTGTCTCTATTCTGTTTTAGATGGGCTGGGTAATCATCGTCATGTGGTACAAAGTAGAAGCAGTTTTGTTCTCCATGTTTCTGTCTGGCCTCAGCGCATGCATGATGCTCGTCATCCCAATCTACGTCAGCGAATACTGCCAAGAATCTATCCGTGGGTCAATGACGTCAGGATCTATGATCTTCTTCGGCATCGGCATGTTACTGTCGTATTTGTTGGGAGGACTTTTGGAATATAAAATGATGAACTATGTCAGTCTGATCTTGACAGCTCTGGGAATAGTGATGTTCAGTTTTATGAAAGAATCTCCTTTATTTTTGATGCAGAAAGGACGCGAGAGGGTAAGTAAACTTTAAAGTTTATTAACTTAGGTAGTGTAGGTATTTTGTTTATGCATGATAAGACAATCTCAAAGTCAATCATGTACTATTCTTGTCAATGTCGATGTCCTCGTATGTACCTATTATTGTCAATGCCAATGTCCTCATGTACCTATTCTTCTGACTTTCATACAAAAGGTTAAGTTAATATTGATTACCTTTAAACTTGATGAATTTTTGAGCGACAAAGCACCTAAAAGGAATCTGAAGGAAAAACAATTAATAGGCATTGGTCCCGGCAACTAAGTTAAGCAAAATGGCGGTCATCTGCACAAGTACAATTATAAAGAAAAGTGTTAAACGCTGGACTAAAAAATTAAAAAATCTTAAAGATATTGATTTTTCAATTAGTGCTATATTATAATAAAAAAAAATTAATACAACAAAAGGTTAATGAACATGCCTATAATTTTGCTTATTTGTAGGAAGCAGCGAGATCTGTAGCATTTTACAGAGGTATGAAGACTAGTTCTAAAGAAGTGATCCATGAAATAGAAAATATCAGGCGAACTCTAAATCCCAACATTGAAGGCGGTAGGTTTACTTCTAGAAATACTTAAATTAAATAATTGGGTACTTAATTCTCTTTATTGAATTTATTTATCTTGATAACGAACATAAATTTAAAATAGTTTGATGGATTGATGATTATTTATTGATATTTTACGAGATAACGATAATTTACAGTACCGAAAAAACTATTAATTAGTTATTCTGTTATCTACTCGTAAATAACATATGCGTACAAATAAATTTTATTTTCTATTTATTACAGATATTACTCCTCAAGAGGAAAAGGAATTAAACCCAGAAGCACCAAAAAAGAAACTGCCGCAGTGGAAATACCTATGTATATAATTTATTTATTTAGTACTACCTATTACTTAAAAATAGGTAGATATAACTATCATATTATTATCTAATCAAAGTTTTTCAAAAAATAAACTTAGAAGCATTCTAAAACTACATTGTATAAAAAAATAAACACTGCACATTATTAGGTACTACCTATCTACGTACATTATTAATGTACGTAATCTTTATAATACCTAATCTTTGTAATTTACGAAGTGTTTACAGTTAGATAGAAAAATTAAAATCTCTCGACGTCACGTGAAGTATTTTACTATCGTGTCTGATGGGAAATGATGCGGTCTAGGATAGGGCGCAATTTCCCAGAAGATACCTGCCTAACTGCTTATTTACTCTTGCTTTAAACAGTGATCAAATTTAAGTGGCAGGAAACAATTACGCCGGAAAGGCTACATCTTAATTTTTAGCAGTTCTAATTATTAGAAGGGCCAACGAGGATGTCTAAATCCACAGGACTATAAAGTAATCTACACTAATATTATAAAATTTGTATTTTTGTGTGAAACGAATAAAAAGAAGAACTACTAGGCCGATTTGAAAAATTCTTTCTCCAATAGAATGCAACATTATTATTGAGAAACATAGGCTATATTTTATTACCATATTACCCAAAGGAACTACGCAGGTGAAACCGCGAGGTTCTGCTAGTATATTGTATAGCCACAATTACATTAAAACAATGACGAGTTGTGGAACACATCTCAATGTACAGAGGCATATTTAAAATAGGTATGTTTGTTGTTGAAGTACCTAATAATTCGCATTTTTTACAGTGAAATCCCGCTCATCTCGACGAGCTCTATTGGTTTCAATTATGCTGTACTCTTCAAGCATTTTCCAAGGGCTGGTTGTAGTGCAAGTATACGCCGAACCGTTGTTTGAAAAAGCCGTGCCGAGTATGTCGGCGATGGTGTCGAGCATTCTATTCGCTATCGTGTCGGTGGTAGCTGGGTTCTTCGGAGCTTACCTTATTGACGCTATTGGAAGACGTGTGAGTATCTTGAATATCAAGTATGAGCGCTCAGTGTTTTTGGGTTTGTTTAGGGCAACTCATAAAAAACATTTACGGAATAGTCAAAGCACGTCTCATAAGGTGTAACCTATTGATAACAACTAAAAAGTGTGTCTGTATGTGTGTGCTTTGACTTTTACTCCACGGCATCATACGTCGGTAGGTTGATAACTAACCATGCCGTGGACTAATACTACCATAAAACCAGACCTGAACCAATAAATCTGAAGTTTACCCAAGGATGGTATCTGTTCTTATCTTATGGCATTGTTGACCAAGGCCAGACAGGTCGTTTAAAGGCATTAAAGTTTCTGAGATTTGCACTAGATACTATTTTTAGCCAAGATAAGACGGAGCGCCGTTCCCAGTGGATATTACCTTTGCTTTCGATAAGAAGGACGTAGGTACATGTACTTACACATGTTTTCTGTGACGTAGGTTTGAATCTGATCCAGGAAATGCACCTCCAACTTTTCAGTTACGTGCATTTTAAGAAATTAAATATCACCTGTCTCAAACCAACCTGCATACATGAGAAGTTTCTTATTTCTCTACATGAGAGAAGTCTGCCAATCCTCAATGCGCCAGCGTGGACTATTAGCCTAATCCCTGTCATTCTGAGAGGAGACACGTGCTGAATGTGGTTTGTTAATGTCGATAATGATGATTTTCAGCCTCTTATGATATACGGATCCTTGGCGACCGGCGTGTGCTGTATTATCCTCGGCTCACAAATCCACCTCGACTGGGGCCCGAGCTGGCTGACCGCAGTGTTCATGCACGTATATTGCGTCACATATATAATTGGTGCGGGGACGGTGCCTTACGTCATAGTCGCTGAAATTTATTTGCCTGAGGTAAGCTTATAACATCCCTTTTTTTACGAGGTGAAATCCTCATGAATACCCTCTCGCCACAGGGAGGCAAGATTATGTCGGACTTCAAGCGACTAAAACATCACGGTGTTACAAGTCGTCGCTTGATAACTGGGCCACGGGAACGTTTTGTAACCCATCCTCAGAATCTCCCTAAGGGTGGCTGCTCACTGACAATTTTTAGTCAGAGATAGTTGGATGACTTTTTAATTGTGCGTGATTTAGTTGGACAGATGTGCGGGCGGTCATACATCGCTATAACTGTTCTATAATCGGCCGACTAAGTCGGCCAACTGAAAATTGTAAGTGAGCGGGGGTTCTAAGTTATAACATCCTCCCTTAACTTTGACTAACACTTCATTGATTGAATTACACTATTTTTCATAAATAGTGTACAATCAGTGAAGTGTTTATTAGATTTTCTGGGTGTGGGGTAAAGGATTTTTTAGACAGGCTTGGACATTAGATAGGACATTACGAACGCTGCGAACTGAGTAGCCGTTATGTCAAACCGAATAGATTGCTTTGTAGTCGATATGAGTCTGGCATAAACACCTCGCCAACCCCGGGGCAAACAAAAATTAAAAGATGCAGGCAATACTATACTAGTTCTTGGGTTATTTTCACAAATGGTCCTAATGTTCTTCGTTGTGCGTAGGTCCGTCAATGCTGGCTAGGTTATTCTGATACTTCCCTGCATCTAAGCGTAACGTACATTGGTGGTCTTTTCCTCCCCGCATGCTCTGCACAGAGGACTGTCGCTTAAACTTGGAACTGAAAAGTATTTAATGAATAGATAGTGCCCTGAAATTAGTCCTAGAACCGTTTTTAATTTGATACGATTAAGCGTAGGCGTCCTCTTATCCGCATCGCATCAAACTGATTTTAAATTTTAGGGTGCATTATGTATGTTCGATGCGATCAGTGCGATGTGGATCAGTGGACGCACTTGTGGATTTTATATACAAATAATAACGCTGCCGCCTGACGCCTACCCTAAAGCTGCCTCAGGGGCCAGAGTCAAATCTTGGTTTGATCCTTTTCTGTTGGACTATTATAGTCGGCAATATTGACACAAGTGGTTCGCTTAGTTGGAGGTCAAAAACCTAATGTCTAAAAGACGTAACATGTTGGACATTTTATTAAAACCTTTTCCATATCTTGTTCACAGATTAAGAGCTTTGCGTCGATGTTGTCGGTAGAGTGGGCTTTTACCTGCAACTTTGTGATTCTGTTCATCTTCAATCCTCTAGTCGATGCTGTCGGTACGTACCTACTTTAAACATCTATACTTTTAACTACTTCTACTAATATTATAAAGAGTTTGTTCGTTTGTTTCACTGAACGCGCTAATCTCAGTCAGAACTACTGGTCCGATTTGAAAAATTATTTCGCTGTTGGATAGCCAATTTACCGATGAAGGCTATAGGCTATATATTATTCCCGTTTTCCTACGGGAACGGAAACCGCGGGGCGTCTTTTAGTTATAGATATATTGGCAGGCTATTGTGAATACCTAATGATGCCGATTATCATTATTTTTTCAGGTCTCGGTCCTGTGTTCTACTTCTTCGCACTTTTCTGCTTCCTCACTATCGCCTTCTGTTATTACTACTTGCCGGAGACGAAGGGCCTGCCAGTAGACGCGATACAACTACTATTTCTCAAGAGAGCTGATTTAATATAGGACAATAATTTATAAAATAAAATAAAAGAAATACCTTTTTAATTTCGCTAACATGGTTTTGGTTACTGATTTGCCCAATCACCATTTATTAAGACCAGTCACAAGCAATTCATGCTTGCGACTGTTATGTCAGTTTTTAGAAAAGTTGCGTACGTTGCCAGTGAAGCAAAGTTGAAAATAACGAAATTTCAAAAACTGCCAAAAAACATCAAAAACAAGCATAAAAAATATTTTGGCATATACCTAATTGTGCTATGTATGGTACCTATAGGCACCAATAGCGGATAGCTAATTTGGGTTATTTCAATGCATGAAATACTAAAAAACAATAAATTGCTCGTTTGACGTGAAGAATTTACTACTATTGGGCTATTACCCTCATTTAATAAATACACTGCGAATAACTTTAAGTGGGTTATTTCAATGCGTAAACTAATAAAAACAATAAATTATTCTATTGACGTGACGAACATAGCAAATATGGCTTCGTCAGTGGGGTCCAATTCTGAATTGGAAATCAATTCAGGCTGCTCACGTGACACGCGCTTTCCTGACTTATGCGAGGATACATTAGCTGACACGACGGCACAATAATGTCGATGACTTATTAGAAGGGAATGCTCTAGGTCCAGTTGAAGCCTGTTATACCTAAGTACGAGTAGGGATTGGCGTATCTAGGATTATTTCCTGAGGTTGGCCTGGGGTTTGCCTACATATCACGGAACAGTCGACACTCAATATAAAAATTTCGTTAGCAATATTTGAGGACGCAGACCTCTGAAATGGCTCGACTTATTTTTTTTTTTGTATCTATGGTAGGTATCAGAAAAGGTCTTAATATATTTTTCACTACTCTTGCTCAAAAACACTGTCATATTACCACTCCACAGCGGGGCTAAACAAGCATATTAGCCTCTAGGGGCTAAAGTAATTTTGTTTTTTTAATTCTTGTCTGTTACGAGTACTAGCCAAGTACTAGCCTACTATAAAACGGAGGAGGTTTTATTCGAAAATAGAATCATTATAGGTAAGGCCCTGATTGTTTTGAAAAATAAATAAAAAAAACTTTAAATTGGAATGAAATGCAGCGTTCTTGTCTGTGGAATGCGTTTATTTTTTTATTTGATTTTTATTGAGTTGCGAATAGAGCGAAATTTGAAGACATGGGACATCCTTTACGGTGTAATACCTTTGCCTTTTTCTCATGTGAAAAAAATGAAATTAAAAAGCGAGAATTTAAAAAACAATTGGCGTGAATAATACACACTGGATTTTTTTCCGAAATCCATTGTAAATTTGTGACCGTAACTTACATATTTTCAACAATAATTATTATTGTTGTCTTCGTCTAGTGAGAATGGTGATCCTAATTTGGAGATGGATGAAATTTTCAATCTGTTACCATCAAAGTCGAGACGCATTTACTTAAATACTTACCTACGATACCTACGAAAAATTTAATAAGTGAAGAAAACAACAACGAATGGATTCACTTACGAAAGGAGTTTTTTAAACTATTATCTCCCACGTTTACCTCATATATTCATTATTCATCTTCAAAGTAGTCGGAAATTATGTTACCGGGTAAAAGCATCTCCCTTAATATCCAAAATTGTAGACTTTGTACATTTAATTTTCAATTAAAATAAATAATTGAATATTGTACTAAACTATTTTATTTTCACGCAATCGTAGTGAAAAGCAGAGTGTAACACGTGGGGCTAAACCCATTATAAACTTGGTTTCTATTTAGGCGGAAAATTCTAAAAATACCTCGTATATAATGGGTCTTTTTAGCCCCTTGTATAACAATCTACTATTTCAAAGTCTTTATTGCTTATACCTAGGTTTTTCTTTATTATAAGTTGTAATTGATAATATTTAATATTTTAAATGATATTTTGTGTAAAATTAGTATTTCGGCGTCCATCATAGCTCAGTATCCTAGGGTGGGCACTGGACCATTATATATCAATGTAGAAAAAAGTCATTGGTTCTAAAACAGAAATTTTATGACTCAATATAATAAATATTTTATTATGACTCAAAAAACATGATTATTATGCTATTAGTTTTCGCCTGCCCTTCAGTCCAACATTTATGGTTATATATAAAAATTTTCGAAAGACTTAAGTATTTAATTAATAAGAAATTATGCAATAAAATAATTATTACAAAAAGAAACTATAACTAGGGTGTGAATCGAGATCGGAGATCGATCTGAATTGACATATTATAACTAAAATCGGCAATCTATTTAATAAAATTTATAAAAAAAAAATTAACAAAAAAATTTAACCGTCTTAAAAATCACAAAAATAAACTAAAAAGCGAAAAATAACATCGTATGTGATACCTTCTGAATTCTGATCACTTTGAAGGCGGTGCCAAGCCAGTGTCGTATAAAGCTGTTTCTGAAAGAACCACGGGAACGAACTGTCTTTGGATCCTAAAACTTTATGATTTAATCTTAAGTTAATTAATTAAATTAAGGCTTAAGTTAATGCATCACTGTGTTGGCACCGCCTTGAAAGTGATAAGAATTCAGAATGTATCACATACGATGTTATTTTTTGCTTTTTAGTTTTTTTTTGTGATTTGAAGTCGGTTCTTTTTTTTTTAAAAAGATTTTATTTTATGTTTTTAGGGTGTACGATAGCCTCACTGTACGGGAAATTTCGTTATTTTCATTTAACCCAAAACTACTGAACTGATTTTCATGAAAATTAAATGGGACCAATCTGGAAGTATACTCTTTCAAACGAAGAAAGAATTCTCCAAATTGGTTAAAAAATTATGAAGTTATAAGGTAACAAACATTTAATTAAAAAAAAAACGTCGATCGTCCAAGTAATGATCATCGCTTCACTTTAGAGGAAATCGCGGTTGACGTCAATCAATGTAGGTCGATGCTGATCTTGCGCCTCGTGTAGATGGTATAGGGTTGCCATATTTTTTCAAACTGTGTGTTTCTAGAGTGCTTATAGCTATTTCTTAATATCAAAACACAAACGAACCTTACTTTTGTCTGTCTTTCTGTCAGGGATAATCTTCGGAAGGGCTGAACCAATTTTAATGGGACGTCACTGGAAGATACATTATGAGGTCATTGATTAGTAGCCTTTATGTTATTTTTTAAGCTATTGCATATCTTTTATCGCGGGCTCTGAGCGCGGCGACCAAATTAATTAACTTAATATATTTAGTGCTAACTTTGACGTTTGATATTATAACGTTGTATAGCATTTTTATTTTTATTTCGCATATTATATTTTCAAGTATCTAATTTAATTATCAAATTGTCTGAAACATAGATACGTATTTCTAAACCATTTTCATTCAACACATGTAGCCCTGTAGATGTGTGCCAATCGTTTATTGTAATTAAAAATATACCAATACATTTGCAACATACTGTATATATAATTATATTTATTTATCATCTACTTAATATAGAATAGATCATCAAATAAAATTGACTGCTTGACAACTGTATAATTATATTTTAACTGACAATATTGATTACATGGAATTGCAATGGAGTACCTATTCAAAATTAAATTATTCTTTGCACCAGACTTTCATTCAATAATTCGTTCCCGATAAAATTCATCGAAGGCGCATCCCTAGAGGTTTTGTGACGTCATCAGTGCGGCCATATTTGTGTACATTTTAAATCAACTCCATAAAAATATGGTGTAAATTTATTAAATGTTGCGAAACAATCTTAAACTTCTAGGTAAGTCATAATGAGACGAGTTTTGATTTGTTTGTTAAGACTTATCTGTCAGATATCACCGAACTCTACGAGAGTTACGTGTTATACACAGTTAGAGCTAAGCGATATAAAAACTATTTTTGGTTGGTTTCGTACTATGTACCTAATAGTAGGTACAAAAATTAGATGTCATTGGAACATACTAATTTCACATAGAGTTACAAATCTGTTTGTGCTATCTCTCTAAAACATGCGTAAACCTTGGCTTAGACCGAGTATGCAAAGCTGCTCTTGATATTTCATAAATTTACCTAGCCAGGGTAAAGACGTCCTGCTAAGCGATTGAGCGTTCCGGTACGATGCCGCATAGAAACCGTCAGAGGAAAATGTATGTAGAATAAACTTTTACCTCTTATAATTAAGCCCGCTTCCATTTTAGTCTGTACCACTTAACATTAGGTGAGATCATAGTCAAAAACTAAGTTGTCTTTATGAATGTTATTTAAACGGGTACATACCACGACAAAACGAAGAGATTTTCAATGTCGATATTTCGACCCAGTTGCATGGATCGTGATCACGACGGGACTGAAAGAGGGTAGATCGATTCTGCCCCTAACAGCTGATGTCAACTTAGCATCTCGCAACCACGTGACCACGGGTCCATGCAACTGGGTCGAAATATCGACATTAAAAATCTCGTCATTTTATCGTGGTATATACCCGTTTAATAATATCCATAATATTATTCCACGAAATAAATTTAAAATCATAAGTTGTCTTTGAATAAGATAAAAATATTTTCGTCGGTGACGTCTTGTCCCGTCCATTGTCTCCACACACACAGACTGTTGATCTATAGCTTTTCTTTCACTGAGTGCATACTTTTCCACATTTAATCTTTCCTAATTAGATTTTTATCCTGTTACAGGGGGGTATATAATATGATGTTAAAACTACTTACTTATATCTCGTAGAGATCAATCTAAACGTTTTGTACGTGTTGGTTTGTCCTAGCAATCAACTACTTATATTCATTATTCTATCGATTTAAGTTAAACACAATAATTTATAAATAGGTTTATAATATGGGTATTCTTTACCAGGTTCTCGCAACAGGAGTCCGTAAGTTACTTTAAAGATTTATTGTTAACTTTTATATATGATTACCTAAATCATTAAATTAGATCTCTCGGATTGACGCAGATCATGAGGTCATGTAGTGCTAACATGCGATCAAGTGAAGCGAATTATATAAAACGTCGTCCAATGGCGTCGGAGGTGTCCCACTCCCATCCATCTCTTTCGTACCAACGCAATGAAAGAGATAGCAGTATTTCCGGTTTTGGTCGCCATTATTTGAAACTTGTCTATAATTCACGAGATAATATCACTGGTCGCATGTTACCACGACTGGACTGGAGTCCTGGGTCGGGCTATGATATATTGAGCTTTTTCTATCTTTTATGATATGGTCACATTTGGGAGTCATTATTATTATTATTTAAAAAAAGGCTTTAGTACCATATACCACATCGATACGCTGCGGCAGGTTATACAAAAGACCGAAAAATATAACCAACCACTTTACTTAGCGTTTGTCGACTATGAGAAAGTCTTCGATTCGGTGGAAACCTGGGCTGTATTAAGGTCTTTACAGAGATGCCGAATCAACTATAGGTACATTCAAGTGTTGAAGTATTTGTACGAAAACGCCACTATGTCAGTTCGTATACACTTTACGTACATACAGGAGGAGTAGGTATACCTTCGAGTAATCTATGTACATACATAAAAACAAAAACATTCCGATCAACTTGAGAACATCCTCTTTTTAAAGTCGGTTAGTAAAATAAAGTAACCAATACGAGAATTCTTTTTGATTTCCAGTTAGCTATGTGAGCGCTACAATGATCGTTATGTACACTTGGCCATCCTTCACTCTCAAACTGTTCGCGTCTGCCAACACAACACTCGACCGACCTATGACGGAGACTGAATTATCACTGTTAGGAAGCATATCGTCTATAAGCGCTATAATGATAACCCCATTCTCTGGACTTCTGCTGGACACTCTTGGACGAAAGTGGTGCTGCATTGTCTTTTACATGGCACAACTGGTAAGTAGTTACCTATTATTAGATTTCACCGCTTTGTAGGTAGGCAGATATGTTTAGCTCTGGATTATGAATCCAAGTGCGGCAGGTTATACAGAAGACTCAGGAGTTAAACCAGCTATGCGCACTTTGCTTAGCGTTTGTGGACTATGAGAAAGCCTTCAGTTCAGTGGAAACCTGGGTTATGCTATAAGGTTATTGCAAAGATGCCGAATTTACTACAGATACATCAAAGGGTTAAAGTTCATGTACGAAAATCAAATCAAATCAAAAATCATTTATTTCAAGTAGGCTCAGTTTACAAGCACTTTTGACACGTCAGTTGACTATTTGTAAAGATTCTACCACCGGTTCGGAAGGCAGGTTCTGCTGAGAAGATACCGGCTCAACTCAACAGTTGCTCTTTTGAAAAAGTCATACAGTATTATAATTTACAATTGATAAAAATTACAATTTCTTATAGTTTTATTTCCTGTATGAAGGTGGAAGCTGATCCAATGACCTCCAAGCGCTTTTATCTTTTATCTTTAAATGCGACTATGTCAGTCCGTATACAGGATCAGACTACGAGGACAATCCATTTGTAGCGAGGAGTACATCAGAGAGTTATGATCTCTCCGAAACTATTCACCGCCGCATTGGAGGACCTCTTTAAGTTTCTGGACTGGGACCGACTGTCATAGCCGATGACATCGCCATGATATATCTTATGATATTTTATTAAAAAATTTTAGGTCAACTCTTTGTTTTGTTTGTAGATTGGCTGGGTAATCATCGTCACATGGAACAAAGTAGAAGCCGTGTTGTTCTCCATGTTTCTATCTGGCCTCAGCACATGCATGATGCTCGTCATCCCAATCTACGTCAGCGAATACTGCCAAGAATCCATCCGTGGGTCAATGACCTCAGCATCTATGATCTTCGGTACCGGCATGTTACTGTCGTATTTGTTGGGAGGACTTTTGGAATATAAAGTGATGAATTATGTCAGTCTGACCTTGACAGCTCTGGGAATAGTGATGTTCAGTTTTATGAAAGAATCACCGTTATTTTTGATGCAAAAAGGACGCGAGAGGGTACGTAAACTTTAAAGTTTATTAACTTAGGTATTTTGTTTATGTATGATGTGAAAATTTCAAAGTCACTCATGTTAGGTACATTCTTGTCAATGTCATTGTCCTCATGAACCTAATCTTCCGACTCTCATTCAAAAGGTTAAGTTAATAAATAAATATTTCTTACCTTTAAAACTGTATAGATTTTTGAGCGAAAGCAAAAACGCTGTCGTCTACGTCTACGTGTGACGTTACAATGTTGGTTGGTGTACTAAAGATATAAACGTCAAACTAAAACTTAAATCACTAATATTTTTGACAATCACTAAACCGTTTGGTAAAGGTTTAGTGTTTATGTGACGTCATAAAACAATAACGACCATCATGGCCGACAGCGTTTTGGCTCGTATTGTCAAAAAAAATATTTAAAAATTAATTTTTTTATGTATTCACGTCTCAAAAAATATGATATTATTTATTATTTTTAAATAAAGAAATGTGTTAAACGAATGCTCCGTGGTTGCTATTACTTTAACCAAAAGGTTAATGTACTCATACAAGCCTATAAAATACAATTTTGCTTGGTTGTAGGAAGCAGCGAGATCTATAGCATTTTACAGAGGTATGAAGACTAGTTCTAAAGAAGTGATCCAAGAAATAGAAAATATCAGGCGAACTCTAAATCCCAACATTGAAGGCGGTAGGTGTATTTCCAGAAATACTTAAATTAAATATTTGGGTACTGAATTTTCTCGTTATCGAATTTTTTCATCTTTACAACGAACGTAAATTTGAAATAGTTCGATGGATTGATGATTATTTACCTTAGATCAATTAGCTTCTATAGGACCTGCCTCGCTATGAGGTTACACCTCGGTCAAAAATATATGATCATAATCATACGGGTTCATACAAACTCACAGAATCGATGTTTTATTGTGTTAAAATTACACGTTCGTGTATTACGATTTAAAAATTATAGTTTTGTGTTTGAACACAGGATATATTTATTGGTGTTAAATATTTAAAAAACGATAGACGCAGACAAAGCGCAGCTGAAACAAAAGGGTTTAAAGAATTATAATATGAAAGAACACGGATTGCAGGGTTAAAAGCTACATGAAAAATATTACATATAAACGAAATGACCGTACCGTATCTAAGTAAGTCCGACAATACCTATGACGATACCGTGGCACACACTCAAACACAACGCTACGTAGAACCGACGGATTTAATTTACAGTAAAGTACTGAAAAAAATATCCATGTTTTCCAAATAACGTACGTGCGTACAAATAAATTTCATTTTCTACTTATTACAGATATTACTCCTCAAGAGGAAAAGGAATTAAATCCCGAGGCACCAAAAAAGAAACTGCCGCAGTGGAAATACCTATGTACCTATATAATTTATTTATTTAGACAACTACTTAATACATAAATAGATATCAAGTTAGTAAATAAACATCAAACCAAAGGTAAATGTAGAACTACAATAAGTACCTATAACAAAAAAAACTGCGTTAAAAAGTAAGCATTGCACATTATTACTATATATCTACTTTATTACATAGCTTAGTTTTAAACCTACCCAATCAAAATATGCCAAGTGTTCTCAGTTGCATAGAAAAATTATTATCTCTCACATCGGCGACGTTACGTGAAATAGTTACCGCTTGGCTGCAATCATGTTTGATAGAAAATGAGGCGGTCAAGGTTGGGGCGCAATTTCCCAGACGATACCTGCCTATTTACTCTTGCTTTAAAGTGATCAAATCGTACAGCTACTACCTAGTGACAGGAAACAATTACGGAAAGGCTATATCTTAGTTTTCAGCAGTTCTAATATGAAACGTCGATGCGATTGTCTAAATCCACAGAACCATAGAGTAATCTAAACTATTATGATAAAGAAGAAAAATTTGTATTTTTATATGTAACGAATAAACTGGAGAACTACTAGGCAGATTTGAAAAATTGTTCCACAAATAGAAAGATACATAATCAATGAGTTACAGGCTATATTTTATTCCCGTATTCCGAAAGGAACGGGAACTACGCGGGTGAAACCGCGAGGTTATGCTCTGCTAGTATTTTGTAAAGCCAGAATTACACCAGTCGTGGAACACATTTCAGAGTACAAAGGCACCTATAGAATAAGTATGTTTGTTGTTGAAGTACCTAATATTTCGCATTTTTTACAGTGAAATCCCGCTCATCTCGACGAGCTCTATTGGTTTCAATTATGCTGTACTCTTTAAGCATTTTCCAAGGAATGGTTGTAGTGCAAGTATACGCCGAGCCGTTGTTTGAAAAAGCCGTGCCGAGTATGTCGGCGATGGTGTCGAGCATTCTGTTCGCTATCGTGTCGGTGGTAGCTGGGTTCTTCGGAGCTTACCTCATTGACGCTATTGGAAGACGTGTAAGTATCTTGAATATCAAGTATGTATAACAACGAAAGTGTGTCTGAATGTTTGTTGATTTACCGACGACCAGGGGCGTAGCTACCGCCGTATCAGCCTTTTCAATGAATGATTGATTTCGCCCCGGACTACTTGGGCCTCTTACGAGTGTAATCACAATATAATCCACAATCTCACTTAATCCGGTGCTTCCCGGGAAAAAATTTGCAGAGTTTTCAGAAATGACTAAAGTCAAAAAAGTAATGCGCCTAAGTTGGAAACATCCTATGGGTTAAGTCACTGTCATATTCATTCTATGCGAGCATTTTTTATAATTGAGCATTGCGAGCGTTACTGAGATTGGCATTAGATACTATTTTTAGCCAAGAGAAGACGGAGAGACGTGTCCAGTGGATATGACCTGTGCCTTCGATTTGGATGGTGTAGGGTTAAAACCGGTCAAGGGCATGCACCACCGACTTTTCAGTTATGTGCATTTTAAGAAATCATATATTACCTGTCTCAAACGGTGAAGGAAAACCATTGTGAGAAAACCTGGCATGAATTTTCTTAATTCTCTACGTGTGTGTCAGATAGCCAATCCGCATGCATGGTGTTACTATTAGCCTAACTCTGCGTGTAACTCATTCTGCGTGACTCTCGTTCCGAGACTCCTCGAGACGAGGGTCTCGTGCTGAACAGTGTGCCTAATATGGGTTGTTGTTGATGATGATGATTTTCAGCCTCTTATGATATACGGATCCCTGGCGACCGGCGTGTGCTGTATTATCCTCGGCTCACAAATCCACCTCGACTGGGGTCCGAGCTGGTTAACCGCAGTGATCATGCACGTCTATTGCGTCGCTTATATAGTTGGTCCGGGGACGGTGCCTTATGTCATAGTCGCTGAAATTTATTTACCTGAGGTAAGTGTAAAAACGTCCCTCCCTTAACTATAAATAATACTTCACTGATTGTATAAATCAATGTGTAACATAGATTTTATTGGAATGCCTTTATGGAGTTTTTTAGACACCAATGGACTTTATTCTGATACACCCTGCATCTAAACATAACGTGTATAGAAAAAATTACAAGTATTTCACTATTTTATCATCGATCGTATCGCTAACGCTTCTTCCTCCTTACATGTTTTTGCAATTCCAGGGAATTAAAAAAATATTAAGACTAGATAGTGCGTATATTGATACGATTAAAGCTTCAGGGGGCCGGACTCAAATCAGAGAGATTTGTTTGATCCTTTTATATTGGACTATTATAGTCTGCAACACTTAAGTAGTTCGTTTAGTTTAGGATTAAACGACATAGGTATTATTTAAAATACATAAGTACTGGACATTTTACTAAAACCTTTTCCATACCTTATTCACAGATTAAGAGCTTAGCGTCCATGTTGTCGGTAGAGTGGGCTTTTACCTGCAACTTTGTGATTCTGTTCATCTTCAATCCTCTACTCGATGCTGTCGGTACGTATATACACCTAAGATAAGTCGGATGCAATCTTTACATCGTTTAGGGAACATCCTTCGTTAAATCCACACGACTTTGTCACGGGCCCTAGATGGTATAGTTAAATGACTTTATTTGGGGCCATCTACGACGTTGCCACAAGCTCTTGATTAAGCATTAAGCCATTGAGCCTGAGGCGTGCAGTGAATAGAGACGAACGGGTGAAACCGCGAGGCGTCGGCCAAAGTGTTTTTCAGATAGCATGGTGACAGTCGCATGTATGACGTTTATAATACGTACCTACTATTATCGTGAATTGCGTCAAACTTTCAAGAGTGAAAAATGAAACGAACTGTAGTTACATTGGCAGGCTATTGTGACTATACCTACTGATGCCGATTATCATTATTTTTTCAGGTCTGGGTCCTGTGTTCTACTTCTTCGCACTTTTCTGCTTCCTCACTATCGCCTTCTGTTACTACTACTTGCCGGAGACGAAGGGCCTGCCAGTAGACGCGATACAACTACTATTTCTGAAGAGAGCTGATTTAAAATAAGACAATAATTTAAAAAAAAATAAAAGAAATACCTTTTTTAATTTCGCTAACATGTTTTTTGTTACTGATCTGCCCAATCACCATTAATTAAGCCAGTCATACATGCTTGTATCTGTTATGCCAGTTTCTAGAAAAGTTGCGTAATTGCCAGTGACGCGTGAGTTGAAAATAACAAAATTTCAAAAACTGTCAAAAAAACATCAAAAACAAGCACACATCGCGACACAAATGAGCGTCACACGTAATTAGAAAAAAAGTTGCGACCACACACGGGAGAGGATAACTTGTGTTATAATCTAACAAACACTTTACGACGTAATTCACGTGCTTGTATCGATGTCACTTCCCGTCTGAATTAATCACATTTACTCAACCTCCACTTCACTTGTGCACTTTTACAAAACTAAATAAATATATTGATAAAATGCATGTTTCATGCTCTAAAGGATTTCTCAAACTTTCTGCTCTACGAACCCCTGTTAAAATTTACAAGTGATAGGGGGGGGGGGGGGGGAATTCATTAGTTACTCATGGGGGCTTACTAACTAATGCATTCCCCCCAAAGTACACATAAAGTACCTACCAAAAGAAATGTCTTTGTAATATTAATATGATGAGTGTGCTTGTTTCTTGTCGCAAATGGATTCAGTGTTAGGAGTAATTTTGGTCAATTTTAACCTTAAATCTGAATCGCTATCAGTTATCCAGCCACCATTACGTAAATCTTGTCGCGAACCCCCTGCCGTCGAATGGCGTACCCCACTTTGAGAAACTCTGGTCTAAAGTGTAGTAAAGACTCAGTCAGACTTTCCCGCCAAATCCCCTGTGTCGGACTTAAGTCCGATTGTGCTTGGGTTTGATTTCAACCACAACTACAACCACAAGCACACAACTATGTCACACCGTTGTGGCTGTGGTTAGGAACAAACACTTCACTGCAGGCAGTGGCGTACCGTGCCTTGGAGGGGCCCTGTATCAAACTTAGTTGGGGGGCCTAATAGATGAATGGTAAATCCTGAAAAATCTGTCCAGTTTTTGATTTAACACAAAGTAAAATTGGTGCCAAAATGTTTGTTGTAACATACTATATGTAATATTTTAGTGTGGGAACATTGAAATATTGTGGATTTTTGTTTACATACTTTTAAGGGGGAAAGTAATTCGGGGATCCCGTATGATTGATACGGCTGATACGGTGGTAGTAGTAGGTATGACTGGAGAGCTATAAGAATACGGCGATAAATTACAACCTTTAACAAATAACGTGACGTTCTAGCGGTAATAGATTTTTCGAAATCGGTTCAGTTAATCTAGAGATTATCCCCTACATCACTACAAACTTTATTTCTTTATAATTTTAGTAGGTATATTTTAAACAATTTTAAAGAATTTATGACAGCTGTGATAGCCCAGTGGACATGACCTCTGCCTCCGTTTGCGGAGGGAGTAGGTTCGAATCCGGTCCGGGGTATGCACCTCCAACTTTTTTATTATGTGCATTTTAACGAAATTAAAATCCAACGGTGAAAGAAAAACACCGTGAGGAAACCTGCATACCTGAGAATCTTCATAGATTTAGCGTTTCGGTACGATGTCGTATAGAAACCGAAAGGGATGTGGATTTTCATCCTACTCCTAACAAGTTAGCCCGCTTCTATCTTTGATTGCATCATCACTTACCATCAGGTGAAATAGTCAAGGGCTAACTTGTAGAAAATAAAAAACAACTTACAAATCAAATCAAACAAATAAGTAAGTACCTTCATATTGATTCTATACGTATGTTTTTATACTAACGGAGCATAAAGATGTGGAATTTTTATTTGTGAGAGAAATAAAAATAGAAATCATATAATAACTAACAAAGAAGTTAATCCATCCTATTATTGTTAATACAATCTACGCTTAACTTATTTACTTAGAGCTAATTAAGAGAACACGTTTATCATTTGATAAACTAAGAATCACCATATTTCAGTACCGATCCTGGCACGAATGGATAGAGACTTAAATATTAAACTAACTTTTAAGTTTGGACCATTCCTATAATTATTGTTTTCAATTATGTCTGTAATTCGACAAGCGTGTTGTACTCTGATAGGTAAGAATTACGATTATTACGAATTCATCTTCTCCTTCTGTGTTATCAAAAATCAATCACATGAAAAGTTTTGTTTGTTGGAGGCTTTCTTGGCCTTTAAAACTCGTATCATTACAAACCGAATGTCTGTACATCATCATATCAGCCGATGGACGTCCACTGCAGGACATAGGACTTTTGTAGGGACTTCCGAATATCACAATCCTGAGCTGCATGCATCCAGCGAATCGCTGCGACTCGTTTGATATCGTCAGTTGACCTGCTGGCGGTCGACCAACACTGCGCTTTGTAGTGCGGGGTCACCATTACAGCACCATGGTACCCCAACGTCCATCGCCTTTCCATTGTCACTTCAGCTTAGCTTCTAATAATGGCTGTAGTTAGCGACCAAGTCTCGGATCCGTAGGTCTTTATTGACAACACGCACTGTTCGACAACTTTCGTCTTTAGACATTTTTTGGATGAGAAATTTTGGACTTAAAAGACGTCGCGGAGATTTCCAAACGCTGCCCAGCCGAGCTGATTTTGACGAATACTCGTAGTTAGTAAGAACTAAATAATTTACTTTAACTGTATCCTTGTTTTGTTTCAGTATGTTACTTATGTATGAACATAGGGATTATGTTTGCTTGGCCGTCTTCCACCATTAAGCAGTTCGGATCAGAAAACACTACTCTAAACAGGCCCATGACTGAAACAGAACTAGCACTATTCGGCAGTTTATCTTCAATATCGGCTCTATTAACTACCCCTATATCGGGGTTTCTATTGGACATTCTGGGTAGAAAATACAGTTGTATTTTATTCGCTCTCCCACAAGTGGTGAGTATATCGTAAATTAGGAATGGCCTGTTTGATTTTAAAGTAAACTTTTTTATTAAGTCTTCACCCACCATTAGATAAAGCATATCAAATCAAACCCTACACAATCTAGAAATTGATTTCCCCTACTGCAGGAAAACGAACTCAGAGACCACTATTTACTTTTTTTTGGTTACATCATCATTTACAACCCATATAAGGTTCACTGTAGAGCACGAGTCTCCACGAGAATAAGGGGGCTAATAGTCCACCACGCTGGCCCAATGCGGAGTGGCAGACTTACCACACGTAGAGTATGATATGCAGGTGTCCTCACGATGTTCCTTCACTGTTTGTGTCACGTGATATTTAATTTCTTAAAATGCACATAACTGTAAAGTTTGAGGACCATGCTCGGAATTGTATTCTAATTTACGGCCTCCGAATCAAAGGCAGAGGTCATATCCACTGGGCTATCACGACTCTTGCGTATATAGGTACTTAAAATGGATATGTATCTTTTTCAGGTCGCCTGGGCGTTAATTTCCACATTCCGATCTGTAGCTGTCATTCTACTGTCAGTATTTATATCAGGATTGGGAGGTTGTCTGTTCGTGGTCGTTCCTCTGTACATCAGCGAATTCTGTCATGAATCTATTAGAGGCACTATGACCTCTGGAGGCATTATTTTCTATGGCATCGGTTTAATGGTATCGTACTCATTGGGAGGACATTTGGATTATTTCACTATGAACTATGCATGTTTGCTTATATCTGTAGTTGGAGTGTTAGCGATGATGATTGTCAAAGAATCACCGACGTATTTGATGAAAAAGGGTCTTCTTAAAGAAGCAGCAAACTCGATCGCCTTCTATAGATCCTCTAAGCCGAATTCGAAGGAAGTCTTACAAGAAATGGAAGTCATAAGAAGAACGCTCAATCCAGAAATGGACAGTAAGTTTTATTTAGTCTCTTTATAAGCAAATGAAAGTATATCTAAAGAACAAAATTAACGTATTCCATGGATATTTTATTTGCAAGGTAATGCTTTGTACAATTACTCGTATTCTGGTATTTACAAAATACTTTAATTTTTACTACTATTAACACGTTCGCTGTGGTACAAGGTCAATTGACCTCGTAAGTCTAGCATCTTTAAGAGTTACGAGGTCGACGGACCTCGGACCACACCACATCAAGTTTTAGTATGAGGTCAAAAAAACTCGTAACGCACTAGAGTAAAGTACAGAAAAATCAGTGCCGCATTGAACGTGTGAACTGCTAAGATGTGGAATGCCCTTCCGGCGTCTGTGTTTCCTGACACCTACAGTTTGTGCACCTTCAAGCCTCAAGGCAAGAGTGAATAGGCATCTTCTAGGCAAACGCACTTCATCTTAGACGACCTAATCATTGCTTTCCATCAGGCATGACTGTGGAATAAAAGAAAATATTTACAACAAATATACGCCGTCTAACTGCTATTGGATTATTGCTATTGGATTGGATATTATTCCTCTGGATGGCAGGGACTTTGGGCCAAGTAGGCACCAGCGCTCGGGTTATCTGATGCATGGATATCACACAGTACTTGTCGCCGCCGTATTTTTTTTTTGGTGTTATTATTTTTTTTTAATGTTGATTATCTTTTGTTTGTCGGACGAAATATCGATTGATATAATCAATCAATTGATGTGAGAATTCTTATGAAATCATCCAGTAATAATTTGGAAACCTTTAATGACTAGATAAATTACAAATAGTATTATTATACTGGCAATAAAGACGACAGAGATAAGAAACAGATTATTTAGCTCAAAACAGCTCAGTTTATGCGGTTCATTCTAGTTAAACCTTAGCTAAAAATAAAAATATAAAGTACCTAATAATAAATCAAACTAGCAAACGCCCGCGACTTCGTCCGCTCTTAGACCTTCTTAATCCGGCTCTATCGCAAAATATGTTCTTAGCTGATACGTACTAACTATAAACTACTTCACTGCCGAATTTCATCTTTGTAGATTAAGTTTTCGAGATTTCGTGATGAATAACCATTTACATTTATATATAAGGACTAGCTGACGTCGCGCGGTTTCACCCGCGTGGTGTTCGTTCCTGTAGGAATACGGGCCTATAGCCTTCCTCGACGACAAATGGAAAACAGAAAGAATTTTTCAAATCGGACCAGTAGTTCCTGAGATTAGCGCGTTCAAGCAAACAAATAAACATACTCTTCAGCTATAAACTAAGTAGTACTCGTATGTAGGTAAAAATAACAAGACCTTTCCAACAATGTTTTGACCTTATTTGCCTGTAATTACGAGTAGGTATAATAATTGCTATTATTTCTCGTAGACAGCGAAAACGAATTGGGAAACTGTAATGCTTTTCCGGGCATGTTTCATACTAGCGGATAGCGCTCGCGATTTCGTTATCTAATATGAAAATCAGTTTTTCACAAATCCCGCAGGAACTATGAACTTTTCCGTGATATAAAAAGCAGTATTTTTATTGTATATAAGTTATAGAGCAAAATTAATTTATTTAAATTAAATTAATTATCAAAATTAAAATATTAAATTAAATTAATTTAAGTTACTTGATCTTCCTCTCTGTGCTTTACTCGATCCGCCTAGGTACTCGTAGATCCTTTTACTTAATTATCTTGATTCAGCTTTTATTTATTTTATCTATTTTCCGAGCTATTGATTGATACGATTGTCATTTTTTTTTATATTCAAAACTGTAAAATAAGTATAAGAGGAAAATCACATTTTAAATTATTGTTTCTCAGCGTAATGTGTGGGTAACGTAATGGTTTAATGATATTAACACAAATCACTACGTTTTTTACAATCTAGATTTTTTATGTATTATCTTTATTAAGATGTTTACGATGTAGGTAATAATTATGTTACATATTTCTTATTGTTCTTAGTAAAATTACAATTACGCGTTTTTTTATTGTGGTAATTGTTAAATTAACTGTTTGATGACTGACGTAACATTTATGATTCAAAAAATAATTCTGTTGCTTTTGTAAAATGGTAAACGTTATCTTAGTTCGTACTTCTGACGTATAATTTAGTAGGTAGGTATTAGGTATATCTGAGCTTTGAAATTCCAGTATACAGGAAGAAAATTTTTTTAGTGCGGATATTTTTATATTTTGTACATAAACAAAATTTAATGATCACGTATTTTTTCTTTTTTTTTTTAACTCAAAAATAACAAAATTATCGTTAGCTAAAGTTATTTACTTTTGAACAGAATTTTAGGGTCACCCTATTGTGCGTTTATTTTATTTTCGTTTGATACCTAAAGGACGTCACCAGATCACTTTTAAGCTGAATATATCTTGTTTAGTAATAATATGTACATTATTTTGTTATTTTAGAGACATAAATTTAAAAAAAAATTACATTAAATGTATCGAACTGTTTGTAGATTTATATTCTATTAATGATACAGAACCACGAAAAAAAATATCCGCACTAAAGACCGAATCACCCTGTATGTATAATATTATGTACGCTGTACATTAATCAATTCAATTTTTTTTTAAATTTTTGTCTGTCTGTTTGTTTGTCCGGGCTAGACTTAGGAAGTCTGGTCCAAAGATTACTGGTCTGGTCTGACTTTAATGGTATTTTCACTGAAAGACAATGGAGGTTTTTTGAACAACATAGGTTTTAGGGCACTTTTTATGCCAGAATAAACCATAGTTCCTGCGGAATTTGTATTACGTAATAACACAAGAAGCTGGCAAAAAATTTGGATCTTCGGCTATTTTCCAAAACAACTATTTGCCTATGTAAAAGAAAATGTTTTGTCTAATGACTACTACTATTACTACTACTATTACTATTACTACTACTATTACTATTGGGTTATTTAAGACTAAATATAAAGCTCTTTTATTATCAGATCCGCAAACAATTAACCCCTTGTACTAATTCCTTTTCTCCTTACTTGCATTATAGCGACAGTTCTAATTGTTTATCTATTTTTCAAATTCAGTATTGATTTCCCTTGGTTTAGTTTATAGCTATGTTAATTATATACTTCTTATAATAGATGCTTCTAGTCATGCTTATTCTGATGCATAATAATTATGCAAATCTTTCAGATGTGGCACCTGAAGAGGAAAAACTGAAAATAGAAAATGGACCCCCTAAAAAGCTTTCCCTATGGCAATTTTTGAGTAAGTGTTTGTTTCAGAATAAAATGAAGAATAGATAATTTGCTAATCTCTGTAAAACGACGAATCTAAGAAACCGAACTGGATATGAATGACAAAACAGTCAAACATTTTCAGGAGATGAATCTACAATGTTAAATTGCGAAATTGTTTAAAGTCAATTGAATTGTTATTTCGCAGTGAGCCTTTTTCCTCTAAAGGTCTTAAAAAATCCATATAGAACACTTCCCAACAAATTAGCCCGCTTCCATCTTAGATTACATCATCACTAACCATCAGGTGAGATTATAGTCAAGGGCTAACTTGTAAAGAAAAAGAAAAAAGAATCTTTGTAGAGGGCACTCTCTATTAGAACTGTGTGTTTTAAGTAATGGGTCTCTTTAAACTTACCTTACCTAAACTTACCTTATCAGCCGATAGACGTAGGTATACTGCTGGACATAGGCATCTTGCATGGACCTCCAAGCACATCGGTCTCGAGCCGCCAGCATCCAGCGGCTCCCTGCAAACCGCTTGATATCCTCGGTCCACCTAGTGGGGGGTCGACCAACGCTGCGCTTTCCAGTGCGGGGTCGCCACTCCAGCACCTTGGTACCCCGACGTCCACCGGCTGTTCCAAATATGTTGCCTGCCAGTTGCCACTTTAGCTTCGCAGCTCGCTGAGCTATGCCAGTGACTTTGGTTCGTCTGCGGATCTCCACATTTCTGATTCGATCACGCAGAGAAACATCAAGCATAGCTCGTTTGAGCCATCTAATAAGGCCCATAGTCAGCGACCAAGTCTTTAAACTTAAAAGCCACTATACCTGATATCGTTTTTTAAAATTTTATTGCAGAAAACTCACGTTCAACTCGAAGAGGCTTATTTGTATGCCTTGTGATGTACACTATAGCCATCTTTCAAGGGATTGCAGTAGTGCAAGTGTATTCTGAACCGTTGTTTGAAGAGGCATTGCCAAGCATGTCTGCTAACTTGAGCAGCATTTTATTCGCAATCTTAAATACTATATCTGGGTTGAGTGCAGCTTACCTAATGGATTATTCGGGAAGACGGGTGAGAACTTTTTACTGTCTATGCTTAGCGCTTACTTGGTACCTACTTTTATTTATTTATTTGCTTAAACTATACCCGGAAAGACATTACAGTTGCCCAATTCGTCTTCCCAGGTTGTAATTATATATTATTACTTTATATAATTATTAACAAAATTACTGGTGAGACACAATTTACAAACTACAACAAAAATAACACAAAGGAGAGAAAAAAGAAAGAAAATAATACTAATTAAAATACAAAACATTAATCATTAATATTTTTTTCTTTTCATTTTTATTTATCTTAGGACCGTCGCATACTTTATTATGAACGACATTTTTATCTGCCTGCATTAATGTATCACTAAGTTGCGTTTTCGTATTATCGCCTTTTCAGAGCGATAACTATTCATAATTTAGTATGAAGAAAGTACCTTTAACGCATAATAGTACTCTTTTAATGTAATAAGTTACGCTCAACTTAAATTTGAAAATTTACAATAAAAGTAAGAAAATATTGAACGTTGTGAATAGAAATGGAACATTCCATCGAGAATGAATTTAATTGATTTTTGCGATAGGTTTGTATTTAAGGGACAAAAGTATTTTATAACCTTTTCCGTAATAAGGTGTTAAATCGTGGCTAGTTTCATTTGAGTGCATTGAGTAGTTTCATTTTCCGGTCAATAGAAAGACAGACAGACAAACAGAAAGATAAAAAATGAACGAACCTTCAAAGAAAATTTTCAAAATATTTTAATGTACAGAATTGGACCTGTTACAGTTTTAATATAAGTATATAAAATACATTGCCAGAACGCTTCAAGTATTTTGTACATTACCTAGACAATTTATAGAATACCAGAATTTTACACATTTAATAAAATTCCATTCTTATTTTCCAGCCTGTGATGATTTATTCATCACTTGCCACTGGCATAATCTGCGTGATATTGGGAACGCAGATCCAACTGCACTGGGGCCCGCACTGGTTAACGGGTATATTGCTGTATGCCTTCTGTATAACCTGCACCAGCGGGGCTGGCACTGTGCCATACGTGCTGATAGCAGAACTATTTTTACCTGAGGTTGGTAAAGGTATCATAATCATCATAACCTACTTCAAAAAAAGACGGAGGAAAAACCACGTGAGCCATTTACCGATAACAGTCCCGATGTACTGGACATCCTTAGCCCTTATTCGCACAAGAGTTTTTTTAACGGACGTTAAAAATAAGCGTTCAAATACAACAAATGCATTTCCACGTATAAGAGTATGTTCACACGACAGCGTTTTTAAAACATAACGTTTTTTTCGAGCAGTGTTGCATTTTCAATTTTGGGTATTGGATATAGACTTTCATTTAACTTCATACTATATTTGAACGCTTTTTTAACGTCCATTAAAAAAACTCTCGTGCGAATGAATGAATGATGCTTAACTGTATTGACAATTATGGCCCGAAGAGACAGTTCCTATAAAAAAAGAGATTAGCATAATTTTAATGGCCCATTAGTGCCTGAAAATTAGATATCACGTGTCTCAAAAACATCTTGAGGAAATCTGCATACCTGAGATTTTTTTTAATTCTCTGCGTGTGTGAAGTCTGCCAATCCGCATTGGGCGAGCGTGGTGGACTATGGCCTAACCCCTCTCATTCACAAAGAGGGGACTTGAGCTCAGCAGTGAGCCGAATATGGGTTGATAACGAACGATTAGTGCCTGGCCTTCTCCCTTATAGGTAAGGCGATATGGAGCTTAGACCCACGACACTGCTCCAAAGAGGGTTGGCGGGAACCCTCGTGATCCGAAATTCTATAAACTAAACCAACGAGGCAGTCAAAAATACGTATTATTTCAAATTTCAGGTAAAAGGCATCATGTCCATGTTGAGTGTCCAGTGGGGGTGGATATGCAACTTCATCGTCCTCTTTATATTCAACCCCCTGGTGTCGGCGGTCGGCTTGGGACCAGTCTTCTACATCTTTGCCGTCGTCAGCGTGGCTTCTACTATATTTTCTTACGTATACCTACCAGAGACGAAGGGGTTGACTGTAGACTTAATTCAGACATTGCTAGTCAAGAACAGGCAATGTTGAAATATCCATACCCAATAGGCGATGGGAACTTATTGGATGGAATAGATAAATACCAATTTGTAGAAAATGATTGTGTCTATGGATGAAATAGCAATATTTCAATTTGTAGAAAAAGTCAATATGTATGTGATTAATCTAAGTATATTAATAATTTAGTATAGCTTAGTCGAGGACATCATCCAGCAGTTTCTTGCCATCGCTAGTGACTGGTGGATTGATTCTAAATGGTTCTGTGACAAATGGGCCGGGTCCTAATTGAGGTCGCTACTTCATCATCATCATCATCATCATGTCAGCCGATGGACGTCCACTGCAGGACATAGGTCTTTTGTAGGGACTTCCAAACATCACGATATTAAGCCATCTGCATCCAGCGAATACCTGCGACTCGCTTGATGTCTTCAGTCCACCTGGTGGGGGGTCGACCAACACTGCGCTTTGCTGTCGGTGACTTTGGTTTTTCTGCGGATCTCTTCATTTCTGACTCGATCACGCAGAGATACTCCGAGCATAGCTCGTTAGCTCGTTCCATCGCCCGCTGTGTGACTCTGAGCCTTCTTATGAGGCCCATAGTTAGCTATCAACTCTCGGAACCATATGTCATCACTGGCAGCACGCACTGTTCGAAGACTTTTGTCTTCAGGCACTGAGGACGCTACTTACGTTGTAATATTACCTCCGTAGTATATCAGGGAATCGGAATCAAAACGCATCAGTAAAGGCTAAAACTGATACAAGTGTGGATCTCTGATCAAGAGTTGGATATCTGTTTTATTTGCCATTGAGACTGGGAGACCCTTGGGCCATAAAGTCACAGTGGAAACAATAAACAATATTTTTCTAAATACTTCACTGTTATTTCTGAAGTACTCGTTTTTCGCCTCGAAGGTCACTCGAGGGTCACTCGGGTGGGTCGGGTGGGCACGGCCCACCCGACCCACCCGCTATGTACGCCTATGGCAAAGGCCTGGCTGTTTAAAATGTAAAGCCATTTATTTTATTTTTTACTTAATTTTTATTGTCTGTTTTTCTGATTTAACTTGCTTTTTCTTTCTTCTGAGAATACACTACTTGACTGTATTTTTTTAATGAAATAATTATTTATGTGTGACTAATTGTATAGTGTTCTGTTCTTCCCTCATAAGGGCCTGAGTCTGACAGAATACCAGCGTTGTGGGTACTGATGTAATCACAACAATATTAGCTGAGTAGAAAATGTTTTCTAGTTTTACAACACAGATTAATCAATAATATACAGATGGAGCGGACGGAAAACGACTGTGTCGTAGCCGTTCCAAATACAAAATTCGAAACGAATACAATCTCGAGTCGGTTCAATACTATTCAAGAAAAATGGCGTCTTATGTTTTTAAACATTTTAAAAACAAAAACTAAAGAAATAAGATGGAGTATTTTTATTAGTTTTTTTAATTTACCTAATTGTTGTTAGTGTTAAATTTTGAAAAATAAGGAGACACGTGACGTTTGTTTTTTTTTTTAATGGGTTTCACCGGCTTCAGTAAGTTGCTTGTAAAGACTCACTCTGGTTACTCTGTGTTTTACAATTAAATAGTTTTAATAAAATGTACTTATTAGTTTTAAGTTATCATGTAGGTACCTAGTTATGTGTTGTGCTAACAAATAAATATTTCTATTCTATTCTAAATGACAGTGAATGTTTTTGCCATCATTCTACGTGGACATGAGTGGTATAGCTCTAATTTATAATTATTTTAACAGCCAGGTTATCCTCCTTATAGAAGAGCTTAGAGCTTACGCCCACTACGCTGTTCCACTGCGGGTTGGCGGGCTTACGTTCAATATCTTATGTTAATGATAATGACTAGGACCGACGCTTAACGTGCTCTCCGAGGCACGTAGACACCACCAACTTCCCAAATCCGGGCTGAGAACTAAAAATGTCTTTAACGAAAGAGAATCTCAGTATCTCACATAGCCAGACCCAGGATTCGAACCCAGGACCTCATGATTCGAAAACTACTATACCAATGAGACAATATAGCTTTCATATGTATATTTAATCTGTACAATTCATTCAACACACAATATTAGTTTTTTTAGTTTAATCACAACACAGAATTCAACTTACAAGTTAATCAACATATTCGGCACCCTTCAATTCATAATATTTAATTAGAAAAGACAACAAAGGAGAATTTTTATTAATCAAAATGAACCTTAAAGCACTGACCCTAAATCCTACTATTCCTTACTAGCCTGTACATTTTTTGTTAACCTACATTGTAAAACAAACTCTATAACATATTGCTCGAAAGACTACAAATGTATAAACATAATGTAAATTAAGTAAATATGTACCTTATTATTTTGTTGATAAGAAATAAATTAGCTTGATGTTTTCTAACGTGCTCAGGCGCCGCTAACCGGTGCTGGGTAGTGATGACGATAAGTTAAGATGAGTGATGTAACAACTTTGTTTCGATATTCGAATTACGATTTTGTATTTAATGTACCAAACGTTTATCGAAGGTATGAAATTCTTTGTTTTGTTTGAATAGGTAGATACTCTATGATATTTGTAAGCGACCTTGTGAAAAATAATCCCTAGCGGCAAATGGACTTCCACGTGGGTCTTGTTTATTTATTAGTTACCTGCTTTATTTTTATTACTACCATTGATTTTATATTGATATTTTAGTAAAACTAGTTATACATACATTTTAATGAAGTATGCTAAAAGGTATTATGCTTAAGCACTTTACTTTAGTAAATGTATATACCTGATCTAAAATAAAGTCTGTGTTAAATTAGCTGGTTTTATAGTCAAGTAAAACATAAATTATTATTACAATGTATTACCTTTTTTTGTATAATAAGGGAAAATATCGCATTTTATCAAACAAACACATTACGCATACACGATTATGTGATAATATCCATTCGTTATATCCTATCATAATAAAAACGACACCAACCATTATTATCGAATTAGAGTAATTTAAAAGATACTTAGGTCACGGTAACCTATTATAATCATTAGGTATAGTTTTACAACTGTCACTAACTTATTGTTGATACAGAACCCGCTAACGTTTCCGCTCGGAACAATTTTGCGTTGCCATCATAAGACAAAAGTCTTCGAACAGTGCGTGTTGCCAGTGATGACCTATGGTTCCGAGACTTGGTCGCTAACTATGTGCCTCATAAGAAGGCTCAGAGTCACACAGCGAGCGATGGAACGAGCTATGTTAGGAGTATCTCTGCGTGATCTAATCAGAAATGAGGAGATCCGCAGAAGAACCAAAGTCACAGACATAGCTCAACGAGTTGCGAAGCTGAAGTGGCAATGGGCGGGGCACATAGTTCGAAGAGCCGATGGACGTTGGGGTCCCAAAGTGCTGGAATGGCAACCCCGCACTAGTAAGCGTATTGTTGGTCGACCCCCCACCAGGTGTACTGACGACATCAAGCGAGTCGCAGGGCTTCGCTGGATGCAGGTAGCTCAGTATCGTTATGTTTGGAAGTCCCTATAAAAGGCCTATGTCCTGCAGTGGACGTCCATCGGCTGATATGATAATGATCATGACTATCATACCAGACCTAATAGCGCTATTATCTAACGATGGTTTTATTACTCGAAAATGTGAGTTTCGAATTCCTCTCTATCTCTCTCTGTCTAACATGACACGACAAATAGAGATATATAGAAACAAATTCGAAGCTTACACTTGACGTGTTTTAAAAAAGTAACAAATTAGCGCTACTGAGTTCTTATACCAATTAGCAAATGCACAGAACTGCAATACAATACAATTGCTTATTTTAACTCCTCATTCAGGATAACTTAACAAACCATAGCAAAGTTTGTTGAGGTAGCTACTTGTCGAATTTATTAAGAATTAATTATTTAATTGTATCTGCCTTACAATATTACTTGCCTTCTAGATCTTCTTTTAATATTTCTATAACTTCTCGCAATATATTTTGGGCTTATTTAGCATGTATTACATTTTCTCCAATAATACGGCATTATTATCTAATATCAATAGATAACAGTTTTATAACTTCTGTAACACAACAATATCTGATAGTGAGGTAGAACATATCGGACATCCTCAACATTTTTATATCTGTACGCCATGCATCATCTATATCGACATAATATTATTATACTTTAGATCACGTGACTACATCATACCTAATATTATTATTTTGTGATTCACCATTTCATAATTATCGTAATTATCTAGTATAGTAAATTACCCTATATTATTTCAATAAGCAAATCATAGTTACTAGTAAAACTAAAAGAAAATAAAAATATTATATATTATTATAAAAATATTATACTCGAACGTATAAATAATTTAAGTGGTTTAAAGTAAACATTTGTGTTTACTAACAAAATAATACTATTATGTACTTACACAAAACAAATATTTTATATAAATACTTAACCAAAACGATTTTTGATTATTATTCTGTAACAATTAATCACAGAACATGTTTAACTACATTAATGTTTACCTACATTAACCTTCCCCACATATTTTAATTATGGATCCCTATTAGATCATAGTGTTTGATTATTCTTATTTGCGAAATTAGAGGGGTTAGGCCAGTAGTCCACCACGCTGGCCCAATGCGGATTGGCAGACTTCACACACGCAAAGAATTAAGATAATTCTCTGGTATGCAGGTTTCCTCACGATGTTTTCCTACACCGATTGAGACACGTGATATTTAATTTCTTAAAATGCACACAATTGAAAAGTTGGAGGTGCATGCCCCGGACCGGATTCGAACCCACACCCTCCGGAATCGGAGGCAGAGGTCATATCCACCGGGCTATCACGGCTCCTATATAAATAGGTACATACGGCTTATTCTTTAAATCAACTATCTTTAATACAATATAAATGTTATAATTTTATCGATATCAACTTCACATCACTAGTACATGAATGAACTCATAATGGGAGATAGCCAGTAGCGGCGAGTGTGTCTGTAATGCTTGTTGTATAAACTAAAATCTTGTGTTTATAACTTTAAACGATTTTAAAGTACTACAATATAAACATTACTAGTAATAGGCGATAATTTTGTTTGTTTGTAACCGTAAGTAGTTTTCAATATGTAATTTACTATGTGGCTTATTTTATTATGAAAAATAAAGCTTTGACTAGGTACGTGTAGGTTTAAAATAAACAAGTTTGGTTTATTCTAATAAGAATCATTGTGATAAGAATTTCCAATATTTTTGTGTGAATGGCTTGATTTTTATTTTAAGTACCTACCTACGTAAATGTAAATACGGCATTTATAATAATTACAGGAAGGTATTAACTCCTTATACTATCAAACCTTCTGCAAGTTCGTTACAATTTTTAATTTTAAAAGAAATTTTCAATGTGGTTTATCATGACCAATTTTTCCTTTTCCCTTTAATTAATTGTAAGTATTGTGCTTAGTGTAATTACGATAATAGTTCAATGGGTGGGGACAGTGGCGTAGCTAGGGTAACCAAGGGCCTTGGTAATATGGCCAAATAACAAATGGCCAAATAAAAAAATGGGACCTAATACTATCTAAACTGGTTAGGTTTTAATAAGTAAAAATATTAAATAAGTACTTATATAAAAAAAAAACATAAAAATAGCCGTGATAGCCCAGTGGATATGATCTCTGCCTCGATTTCGGAGGGCATAGGTTCGAATCTGGTCCGGGGAATCGCCTCCAACTTTTCAGTTGTGTGCATTTTAAGAAATTAAATATCACGTGTCTCAAACGGTGAAGGAAATCATCGTGAGGAAACTTGCATACCAGAGAATTTTCTTAATTCTCTGCGTGTGTGAAGTCTGCCGATCCGCATTAGGCCAGCGTGGTGGACTATTGGCCTAACCCCTCTCATTCTGAGAGGAGACTGGAGCTCAGTAGTGAGCCGATTATGGGTTGATAATGATGATGATGACATAAAAATGCTAAGCTACTTTATCATCAGCTCTCAAGTTCTACAATTTCAGTTTGATAGCAATTTTCTGGTAAGGATTCGAGGGCCCCCTGAGTTTGAGAGCCCCCTGGCCCCAGGTCATTGCGCTGCCTAGCCAAGATACGCTATTGGGTGGGGATGGAAACCTAGGATTTATCTACTAAAAACGTTACTCTCGGGTTAACGCCCTGCCCTAGAACTTTGAAACTATAGGCTTAGATTAATTATACTTATCTAGATATCTATACTTAGATTAATAATAATTGAACCACTTCGCTACCCATCAATTAGTGTTCTCATGTAGGTACCTCAACAAACTACTTCTAGGTACATAGGTACGAATAGTTTTATCTAAATTAACAAGTAGGTAGTTTTCGCGAGAAAAAGTCTCGAACGTTTTTTTCGTTTATTATTCTTTACAACTTAGCACTTGACTGCAATCTCACTAATGCAATCTGGAAGCGGGCTAACTTGTTAGGCGTAGGATGAAAATCCACACCCATTTCGGTATCTAGGTACACGATATCGTGCCGGTACGCTAAATTGCTTGGCGGTACGTCTTTGCCGGTGAGGTGGGTTTTGTAACTGCCCACAGTACAAGTGCCTACTTGACCGTCTGTGGTTGGCGTTATGGATAGGATAGAAGAAAATTTAGATACTTTTTCTATGGATATTTTTACTATACCTATATATCACGTAAACATAATTTGAACTTAAAAAAAAGTTAAATATTCAAAAAATATTCACTAATCTGATCTTGCTTTAAAAAAAACCCGTTTTTTTTTTTCATTCAAAAAGTTCCTTAATCCCGACTTGGCAAAAAAAAACTGGCAACTCTGGTACCTACGTACGTAGGGTAGTTAACTGTTCAGTAAGGTTACACCTACCACAGCGGTTCAGTGAATCGAGCAATGAATGTTCCTATTTCAGGAAAATTGCGTATAGCTAGGTAGTACTTACGTAAATACGTATGTATTAATAACTTGTAGACCGCATCGTGTAGTTTTAGATTTCAGTGGGGAAATCAATGTTAATAAAGTTTAAATTGTCAGGTCATGTTATTCTAGGCAAATCTATCAATTTAATTAATTATGTTTGCAGTATTTATATACTTAGGAGAAACTAATAGGTATAATAAAATATCATTTTTATTTTTTCTCTTTAAAACCAGTTTCATAGCCTACATTTAGGAGACTTTTAGAACTAAATTGTTAGTTAGAATTGATAAGAAATTATCTGTCTACGTTTCTTATTTTTTTTTTTATTCTGGCAAAAAACAGTCATTACAATAAGAGGTTTTACAGTAAAAATATTACTTAGAATATAGACAATGCATTGCCGAAATGTCGTATGAAGTAAACGGTGATACAGAAAAAATCATTTTGAAGTTGAACATTTATATTAAATAAATAATAGAGTTAATTGGCTCGTCATCATCATTATCATATCGGCCGATGGACATCTACTGACGGTCATACTCATAGGCCTTTTGTAGGGACTTCCAAACATCATCATACTGAGCCACCTGCATTCACTATACTAGTGCGGGGTCGCCATTCCAGCACTTTGGGACCCCAACGTCCATCGGCTCTTAGAACTATGTAGCCTGCCCATTGCCACTAAAGTCTTCAAGTGCTTTGCATCTCGTCGAGCTATGTTGTATGTATGTGTAATTTACCTACATTCATTTAATTTTCAGTTTTCTCAAATATGACATCTTAGTAAGAACCAGGATGACAGAAAAACCAGAAGTACGTTTTGAAGAAGCAGAGAGCCAAAAAGCTGTTATTCTAATATCCATAGCAGGCGTAGGCATCATTTTAAGCTATATTTTACAATGCGTTCCAATATTGGCCGCTTTGGTTATAATGAAATGTGTTTTCTTAATGACTGGAGATAGATACCAATGGGCGTACATTTGGAAAAAGACCTTTTGGAGGGACATGACGTAAGTAAATCAATGATTATTTATTATTAAACAAAAGGAATAACAAAAATATGCACCTAGTAATTCCTATTACATAGATGTACCTATTGAAATTGGTTGGGTTGTTAGTTCTTATGAGCATCTTTCGACTGTCTCATCAGATAGGCTTCATAATACCATATTAAAGCTTTTCACAGAAGGTAATGCGCAATTATATCTACAGAATTTGAGTCTAGAGTCTCCAAAAATATTTGATTTTCACATATCCCACAGGAACCATATACTTTTCTATGGTAAAAGTAGCCTGTTTTCTGCTCCAAGGTTTCACTTGCACTGCATCAAAGTTCGTCTATAGACTATATTGGTTTAGCAGTTTACCTGTGAAAAAGGAATAGACGGATGTACTTTTGCACTTTGGATGGATACAGATTTTTTTTATTCTTTACAAGTTAGCCCTTGACTACAATCTCAGCTAATGGTAAGTGATGATGCAGTCTAAGATGGAAGCGAGCTAACTTGTTAGGGGGAGGATGAAAATCCACACCCCTTTCGGTTTCTACACGGCATCGTACCGGAACGCTAAATCGCTTGGCGGTACGTCTTTGCCGGTAGGGTGGTAACTAACCACGGCCGAAGCCTCCCACCAGCCAGACCTGGACAAATTAAGAAAATCTCAATCTGCCCAGCCAGCGATCGAACCCAGGACCTCCGTCTTGTAAATCCACCGCGCATACCACTGCGCCACGGAGCCCGTTAATAGATGAAAACTACTAGGTAGTCTTGAATTTACAGAAACTTATAGTTGTAATATAAATAACAGAATCTTGTGGTTCCAACCATTAAGTTTCTGTCCCCGTAGGAATAAGAGGATAAAATAGAGCTCTGGGGGATAGTGTAGTTTTTAAACAGTGAAAGAATTTTTTGAATCGGTTCAGTATAGTTTCTGATTCAATTATAGATTCTGATTTAGAGAAGCATAGTTTTATAACATAACTAACAGAATCTTGTGGTTCCAACCGTTAAGTTTCTGTTCCTGTAGGAATAAGGGGATAAAATATACTCGGGGATAGTGTAGTTTTTAAACAGTGAATTTTTTTTTAAATCGGTGCAGTATAGTTTCTCATTCAAACAAACAATCATGTCTTTCCTCTTTATTAAATTACTATAGATATGTAACTTTATTTGTAGGTAGGTACATTGCCAGAATGAGACTCGTCGTTTTGCCTATCGCGTGTTAGTTCCCGTTTAGTCGACAATGTCATTCCGTTCCCTGTAATTTGTGCTGCTACTCTTTATTCCTTTACAGAATAGTGCATCTACTGTACTGACAATTACGCGTAATTTCTGCATTCTATCAATATATTTTGACTTGTGTGAATATAAAGTTAAAGCATCCAGAATATATTTAAATCTTTAGGTATAGTAATTTAAAACGTCATTCAAATAGTTTGAAGGTTTTAACTTTAGACTTTAAGAAACCATTTGTTTTGAAATGAATAATTTGCAGTCTTGTACATTTAGCACTTCCTATTGTTATACAATGTTTTATCTCAGTGTACGCAGCGTATTACGGAGCAAAGTCCGTTATTGTCCATTTTTCACTTTTAATGCGTTTACGTACTCTTTAATAAAACTTGATACCTACATAATATTATGTGTCTATATCATTTTAACATTTATCTTTTGTCTATGAACATCATAAAACCTGCTTGCTGATTTCAATATTTCAATACTACTATACTACTATAAAAGACTATAAAAAGCCGTGATAGCCCAGTGGATGACCTCTGCCTCCGATTCCAGTGGGTGTGGGTTCGAATCCGGTCCGGGGCATGCACCTCCAACTTTTAAGTTGTGTGCATTTTATGAAATTAAATATTACGTGTCTCAATCGGTGAAGGAAAACATCGTGAGGAAACCTGCATACCAGAGAATTTTCTTAATTCTCTGCGTGTGTGAAGTCTGCCAATCCGCATTGGGCCAGCGTGGTGGACTATTGGCCTAACCCCTCTCATTCTGAGAGGAGACTCGAGCTCAGCAGTGAGCCGAATATGGGTTGACGACGACGACGACGATACTACTATGCTACATTTTAGCTCCATCATTAACATCAAGTGGATGTGACTTTATAGCATCATAATAATAATTATTCCCCTAAATATTCCCCTAAACACAATATGACTATGTTGGCATTTAAGGACTTTGTATCGTAAATCGTAAAAAACTAAAATAATATAAATCCAGACATGAAAGATTTATATTTCAAAAATATCTGCTAGTATATAATATGTGTCTATATCATTTTAACATTTATCTTTTGTCTATCAACATCTTATAGCCTGTTTGCTAATTTCAATGCTAAAATTTAGCCCCATCATTAACATCAAGAGGATGTGTTTTTTTAGCATTTCATAAAATTATTCCCCAAAACACGATATGAATATGTTGGCATTTAAGGACTTTGTATGGCCAACTTATTTCTTCACTAACCGTCGCCCGCGACTTCGTTCGTTTGGAAATCGTAAAAAACCAAAATAATATAAATCCAGACATGAAAGATTTATATTTCAAAAATATCTACTCTTCTTAACCTTTTAGGGGTAGAATTTTGAAACATGTCATTAATTTTAGTAATTTTCGAGTAGTAAGAACACATATGCATTTTTACAATTATATAACTTAAAAAACTGAAGGACTTCGATACAAACTTTCAATTCCTTCTGATTTAATTTTTGCGACAAAAAGTATTCTTCTTCGTATTATGGTCTCAAATCGTACCAAGTTTCATTTGAATCCATTTTTAATTTAGTTTAAGCTTGAAGCCCGGTCAACAAAAATATGGACAGACAGACAAAAAATAAAAAATAGATATTTTTAAAGTATCGTTTATAAAATGGACTCAAACTAAATTTTTTAAAATATCTTCAGTGTATACAAAATTTGACCTGTTACAATTTTACTATAACTATAGATTATCCAGAAAAGTTCAAAGTTACTAATTTGATGCCATTTTATAGTTTTATTATGCCCGAAGACAGACCGAATATCTTTTTTTTTTTTTTTTATTTCTTAGGGATAGTTAACATTTACATATTATTTCTTAAATCTAAAAGTAAATGTAAAAATAGTTTAAACATGTAAACAACGATACTATCCACGAATACACATACGAAAATAATGGCGTCACAAAATACACAAACAAATCAATTACAAAAAAAAACAAACAAACATAAATCTATATAAAAAAAGAGAGAATTATAACAATAATAATTAAAAATACAACGAAACACAAATAGGTAAGAAAAAAAAAATGTAATAATAATTATAATAAGAGATCTAATAATAAGAATGAAGACACTATTACTACTCAGGTTTATTAGTATACAGCTTTATTAGTAGTAAGTAAAGGAAAAAAGGAGGAAAAAACAAATAGAGGTATTTTTCCCAACTTGAAAAAAAATGTAAAAACAAACTCTTCTTGTTCATTAAAAAGAAATACAGCAGTTTAAATACAGTCAGCTGATGTTACATAACATAAGTGCAATCATTCAATTAGATGCAGTAATTCTAAACGCCTGTTATGTTTCATTGTCCTCTAGCATAATACATCCATCCGGAATTAAATTTGATAAAATTTCTGTAGAAATTCTTTATCTGTTTAGTTCTCGTTGCTTTTTTTTTGTTCACATTTTTTTTGTTCTTTACATTTTTTATTTTTTTATTTATTCTTTACAAGTTAGCCCTTGACTACAATCTCACCTGATGGTAAGTGATGATGCAGTCTAAGAAGGAAGCGGGCTAACTTGTTAGGAGGAGGATGAAAATCCTCATCCCTTTCGGTTTCTACACGGCATCGTACCGGAACGCTAAATCGCTTGGCAGTACGTCTTTGCCGGTAGGGTGGTAACTAGCCACGGCCGAAGCCTCCCACCAGCCATACCTGGACAAATTAAGAAAATCTTAATCTGCCCAGCCGGGGATCGAACCCAGGACCTCCGTCTTGTATACCACTGCGCCACGGAGGCTGTCAAAAGTTAATTACCTAAGTAAAACCATAACTCATGAACATACATTATTGCTATGTTACGTATACTTTATTGCAAATTATTTAAAGACTATACATATTAAGTATTATGAAAATAAACATCTTTTACACCTATATGAAAATTTTGTGTCATGATATTGTATGCCTGGAATAAACTCTAAAACTGTTCTTAATGAAACTTTCGTAAAGAAGTGTGATTTGGTACAATTAAAAAGGTATGATAGTTTTAAATCGGAAAACGATACAGTGGAATAGGAGATTAAAATTTACATTGAAAAAGATAATGTAATAATTAAGTATTTACGTTACAAAGTTCTGATATCTAGTAACAAGTTAAATAATATTAAAATAAACTGTAATTTGCTACTCGTAGTATCGCATAAATTCGATAACGTTTTTCGTATACGAACATTGTATTTTTTTGTTTATTTGGTACAGGAATGGTATAAAGAAAGTAAAGGGAAACATCCAGAAACTCGGCTATTTAAAGTACAAAGTCCACTGGGTTCGCTAGTTAATTTATAATAATTAACGATTGTTAATTGGGAGAATTCCAAATGAACATAATTCTTTAATGAAACCCCATACAATTTTGATCACCATTATTACTCCAATGCATATTTATTTATTCCAAAACTATTATGGAAATTCCCCCTGAGTTTCCAAAATAGTCGGGAGGAACATTTCTCTCCCAATGTTTTAAAATAAATAATTATTATCTATGTAACCTTTTATATTCCTATTTACTTACTACAATAGGTCTCAATCCCCTTCTCAATCATCCAGTAGTCGTAAAAGGCCAAGGTACAATCGGACACCTCGCTCAATAGAGTAATCATGAACGTCCGGCGACGCGATGGAAAAATTGTCAATTTCTTTACAACACCTTTATGAACTGTGGGATATGATCAAAGTCCAAAATACATCTTCAATTGACAATTTACTATGTAAGATGAATACAATGAGAAATCTGAATCTATCACAAACAGCTGATAATGGTTAAGCCAAGATAAGATAAATTATTATGTACTTTAAAACCAGAATAAATTGGATAATTTTTATTTTTCTGATGGCTTAAATGTTATGATGGATATAGATTTCGTTTCGAAAGCATTGCTTCTTACCACATATGGATGCATCGAGACATTAATGTTATTTATGATCGCAGCTACTGGTGCGTTTAATATAAGGTAGGTCTCTATTCATCGAAACGTTTTGAGCAGATAAGATATTGTAATTGAACGGAGGACGTTGGACTCAGATTTAGCGTAGCTGCAATTTTCTGTTTAATCTAATGTTTCTCAGTTTCAAATGGACAATGCTTTTCTGCTACTCGTGACTCCAGTATATCCATAAAAATACGAATACCTTCTAATAAAGTATGGATATATTTTCTCATCAGAGGTCTGCGCGTTCTCCTAATTACCATGTTTACTATATGGAAATGGGACTCGACGGGAACAACAGTCGTCAGCAGGTGGGAAACTGTGTGGAGGAAAGAACCTAATAAGAAGGCATTCGTGATGGAAGATAGATCATTAACATTCCGTGAGGTATTAGAGTAATTAGAATTAGATTAGATAAGTATAACGCGCTCTCTTCTTTCTTTTATTTTCATATATTTTATTTTACTCGCGTAGCGCATTCTCGTATTTAATACACGGGAATGTGCCACGCAAGCTGAAGAGTTTGTTGATACTAGTATACCTCCTCAAACTTACGCTTAGTTCCGAGAGCTGCTCAGAGTTTTTCACCTCACCACAGAATAGAATGCAAAGAGATCCGTCTCGTCTCTTTATTACCTTAGCTACCTCGTTTTTAAACTCTGATATTATTTGATATTTTACGTTTTTTTATAATCTCATTCTTTTCAGGGAGATGAATTCAGTAACCGTATAGCTCGATATTTTAAGCGACAAGGTTTTAAAACCGGTGAAGTTATTGCTTTATTCATGGAAACTCAGCCCGAGTATGTGTTCATATGGCTTGGACTGGCTAAGTTACGGGTCACCACTGCACTTGTGAGTACTAATTTGCGGGGTGCCCAACTGATACATTGTTTGAGAATAGCTGGATGCAAGGCAGTGGTGTTTGGAGATGAAATGACAGACGGTAAGAATGTTAAATATTTTTTGCATTTCTAATTAATAATTAATTAATAATTATCATTGTTTTAATGCATATCTTAAATATCCAAGGCGCCTTCTGAATAAATGATATTTGAAATAACGCTCCATGTAATATGAAGACAAATCAATCTTCAGTCTTGATATCTGAAACTAATTTTTCAGTTATAAAATCTATCCAAAATGAGATACCAGATATTCCACTGTTTCAATTCAACTCTCCGGAGAGAGAATCAGCATCACTTGTACAAGACACAATACCTTTGGCGACAGAACTTGATGAAATGTCCAGCGAAAGATTCACTGATGTAGAACCGGCTAGCACGAGGGATACTTTGCTGTACATCTATACTAGTGGAACTACTGGATTCCCTAAAGCAGCTATTATAACTAATCTTAGGTATGATCAAATTGTTGTGTTTATAAATAACTTTGCTTTCATATTTACTAAATAGATTTTTGCTTATGTGGTTATATACCATGAAATGGTACCATGTATTCAATGACTACTTATGTTTTGTCAAGTGTGAATTTGTAATCACTTTTTTACGTATATTCTTCAGTGTCTCATAGTTTGTATTGATAAAGGGAATGTTTCTGTTGCATCACAGGTACCTTCTAATACCGCTTGGAGTACATACTTCAGGTCAACTTAAGTCATCAGACGTATTATATGATCCCTTACCACTACATCATACAGCTGGTGGAGTCTTGGGTGCCGGTCAGTGTCTTGTTCTTGGGCTTACTGTGGTGCTGAGGAAGAAATTTTCCGCCACCAATTACTTTAACGATGTCGCGAAGCACGGATGCACGGTACTTACGTAATTTCTTACAAAATATAATCTCTTAGTGAAGAAATATTCTAGTGTTAGTGTTAGCGAACAATATTCAGCGAATATTGTTTGCGGAACACGCGGTATTCAAAATATTTGAAATCTCTACATAGACGAATATTCATGCATAGTAAAGAAAATGTCGACAATTTCAATGTTATTATTTTTGAATTATTATTCTTTAGTTGTGACAATGTTATAAGATAATATACATCTTTTTAATGAGATGAGTGTTGTCCGCCAGTGGATTTTTTACCTACGTTTTTTTGTTATTTTGGTAATATACCTACCGTACGCACTCGTATTATCAATAAATTATAACAGTATCGACCACAATAATATAATGATGTACAGCACTCGATAACAGCTGTAACTAAAGTGATAATATTACTTATCTCTTCACTTTGGCTTAGAAAGTAATTAATATTGTTGCTATGAGTTTTGAAGTTGGTATAAACTCCCTTTTTTATGTGGTATATAACATTTCAATATCTATATTGTTTAATTCGGCTCACTGTAGAACACGAGTTACTCAGAATGAGAGGGGTTAGGTCAAATAGTCCACCACACTAGCCCAATGCGGATTGGCAGATTTCACACAAGCAGAGAATTAGGAAATTGCACATAACTGAAAAGTTAGAAGTGCATGTGAAAGGCATAGGTCATATCAACTGGGTCATCACGGTTCTTGTTTTGTATGCGTACTCTTGTTTTTTTTTTAATATGTGTACGAGTATATTAGCGTATAATTAAATAACTAAATCTATTTTTTCAGGCATCTCAATACATAGGTGAAATTTGTCGATACTTATTGGCAGTGCCGCCTGGGCCAAATGACAAGGCACATAAAGTAAGGATCATGATTGGCAATGGCTTAAGGCCTCAGATATGGCAGGAGTTCGTAGATCGATTCAATATAAAAAGAGTAATGGAATTTTATGGAGCTACAGAGGGCAATAGCAATTTAGGTAAGGAAATGGAAAAAATGGAATTTATTCAATCATTTTGCTATAACGTGTACCATTTGCTATATATTAAAAATGCCTCTTTAATTATACCAATACCTAATACTAAATGCCAACGACTTCGCGTTTATGGGATAAAGGTAGTATTTGTTCTGCTCGGTCCAATTTAAGTCTATACCAAAAATCAATTCAAGGATCAGCGGCTAACGTGAGGAGGTAACAGACGGACATTTACTATGTTTATACTTATATCGCATAATTTATAGCACATTCTTAAACGTGAAACCTTTTTTTGTATATTATTAGTAGGAAGTGTGTACTCGTACTTATTTGATTTATTTTCAACGTCTAGTTAGTGAAAGTGCTTAGGTGAAAGTAACACTTCTTTTTATTTTTAGTAAATTTGGATAACAAAGTGGGCGCCATTGGCTTTCTAAGCCGGCTAGTCGCTTCAATATACCCTCTGTGTTTAGTGAAGTAAGTATGGTCAGTAATTTAATGATTATTAGTTTTCCCTCATAATATTATTAATTACATATTTTTTTATTCAGATGCGATGAAATAAGCGGTGAAATTTTAAGAGATAAGAACGGAAGATGCATAAATTGTGGTCCCTATGAACCAGGTAAGAGAAGAATTAACTAGATCGCATGTGGTGTGAAGGGATGAATGTCATATTATTAAAATAATGATAAAATTGCATGTCGAAAGACATAAGAGGAGAATCCAAAGAAGACATGTTTGGAGTGTATGATAGAAGTAATAGAAGATTGACGAATAATAGAAGATAAAATAACAATTTAAGTAGGATAAAATAAAGTAGATGATGATGTTATTTGAACAATTTAAAAGTGAATCTCCTAAAAATATCTCCTATAATAATTATTAATAATTGCATTCTGTACACTAAATATTTTTCAGGACTTCTATTAGGAAAGATCGATCCCAAAAAGGCCATTTTGACATTTGCTGGTTACGCGGACAAAACTGCCTCGGAGAAGAAAATGGTGCGCAACGTGAGAGTCAACGGAGATTGTTATTTCAACACCGGAGACATCCTGGTGATGGATCATTATGGATACTTCTATTTTAGGGATAGAACAGGAGATACTTTCCGGTAAGTTATTTCCTTGTATAATAATAATAATTTAACATCTATTAGTTTAGTTACCAAAAGAATCACTAAGAAGTTTTTGTACAACACAGAATACGACACAAAAAGTAAACAATTAATTAACTTTGAGTGGTATTTTTTAGTCCTATGTGTATACTTTAAATGAAACTTTATTTTATTATTAACACAAAAATTTTTGTCACTGACCTTGTATTTCAATTTAAGTACTGCCCTTCTACTTAATGATGATATTTTAAGTGTGAAGGTTTGTCCGATGGTGGGATTATCCATGCCATCAATCTATAACACCACTATCAGATACAAACGGTGATAACGATAAGTAACAGATGTAAATGATTTTGTATTTTTACAGATGGCGTGGTGAAAATGTATCTACAGCCGAGGTTGAAGGAGTGATCGGTAATTTAGCCGGATTGAAAGACACAACTGTGTACGGTGTGGCTGTAAGTATTCATAATTTATTTACGAACCAGAAGATATTTTTTTTCATTCTGATAAGGCTTAGTATTGATAAAGTCGTCCAGAACTTTCGTTACTCGTGAAAAGCGCAAGAACCTAATTACATTTAAGAAATTCGATACCCAAGTTTCAAATTTTATTTTAATTTCAGTAATGTAGTGGTAGCGGTTGGCAATATTAAGCAAAAATTTGATGAAGAAATCAATTACTACGTGAAACGTAATACCTACTATCGCTTTTCTGTTTAATGTATTTGTCGCCGAGTGAGTTGTAGTTCGCTCCGCCGTCATATGCAATACTTTGAACCAATATTAGGAAAGAAAATATTAATATATATACTTGAACGATAAATAATAACTTACAGATTCCAAACACTGAAGGCAAAGCTGGAATGGCAGCGATTGCTGATCCTGAAAGGAAGTTAGACCTTGAAGCTTTAGCGAAAGGCATGAAATCTGCTCTGGCGCCGTATGCCAGACCTATATTTATAAGACTCCTCCCTGAAACTCCGGTTACAGCCACGTTTAAGTTAAAGAAGAAAGAACTTGTGGAAGAAGGGTTTAACATAAACGCTCTTAACGATCCAATATTCTTTTTGGATCCAAAAACGGGAACTTATGTACCACTAACTCAAAAACTTTACGAAGATCTGATTCGAGGAAACATTAAGTTATAAAAAAATATTTAGTCTGTGATTTATAACAGGTGTAACCTATATTTATTTTTTAAGGTAATAAATCTATAATATTAGGTACGTAATGAGAATACCCACCACGTGCATATGGAAATTTTCTTTGTTATGATTAACTTTTAGCTCAAAATTAACTAGCTTACTAAAAGATAGTAGGTACTTTTGTGATATGAAATTGACTTTATATTTTATAATGATTGCATTCCCTGTAGGTACTAAGAGTTAGCATTTTATTTTTGTTTTCTTTGAACATTTTTACGATTATTATTTTTTTAGTGTTCTGCATTATGTAAATTAAATTGTCTCACTCAAAAATCTTAATCTACGAACACGTAAAGATTCTGTTTTTAGTTTGGCCATTGAGTATTTAGTTTCCATTGTCTTTCTTCTTTCATTTGATTTTATTGAAGTAGGTAGGTAATTATTTTTAATTTTGTCAAAGTTAGGCTAAACTATTTTTTCCGTTTTATTTTATTAAATATTTTCAACTACTCACTGGCACTTTATTTCATTCATTTATTTTAGTCCTATTTAAAATTTCCGTAAAAAGCTCTACGAGTATGTACATCTACGTACCTATTTTATTTTTACATTAAAATGACAAAAGTGACCAATAAATAATTCATTCATATATTTACAATAAAGTCATTTATTTTATAAACTATAAATATAATAGGTACTATTTCATATATGACATCAAACTCCAAAATATTTCATGAATCTGCTTATATTTATAGCAAAAATATTTGTGGATTCCAGTTACACGTTCTATATTGTTGATCATTCATCTATTTATAATTTTTACAACAACTTACATTCTGTGTTTAAAGTTAAATAACAAAGAATATTTAATCCATGTAAAGTAATCAATTTTAAACCGTAAAAGTATATCACAACATGAATTACATTTAGTTAGATACTATTGTTAAAATAACATTTATTGTTCTATGTTCCAAATGTCAGCGCCGACTATTCCAGCTGGTCAGCTTGTTGAAAAAAAAAAATTATCACAATTAGATAGTAGTATCTAATTGTGATAATTTTTCAATGTCCTATAATTTTTTCTATGGTATAATGTCAGCCACTGGCGATCAAGTTATTTCATATACCTGCAGCGCTAACGGGGCTTCACATCCGATAAAACCGATAAAGCCGTTAGCGCTACGGTCATGTGAGATTACTTGATCGTCAGTGGCTAACATTACTATCTATTGGTAGGCAGGTCAGAATCCAAATAATGGTTACATCTAGGTACACCCTAGTAATAAAGATTTAGATATTTCACTCGATCAAAGATATGAGCCAGTACATTATTATGTTATTAATTAACAGTAACATGTTATAATTTCCGTTACTAATTTAATTGATGTAGAAAAAGTCGATACTTGTAAAAAAAATTGTAATGAAGCACTGGATAGTACACTATCATTGCATTTAAATTATTTGGAATTGTTTTTTTAAGGATTTGACAATCAATTACGTAGGAGAAGAAAATACATAAGTACATAGAACATTCGATAAATCATAAATTATGAAATGACCTGCGTTTTGCATAATAGGTATCCTATATAGCATTATCAGTTGAAACACGGCTATCATCACATTTTGAATTAGGTACCAAGGAGGTAACAATAACAACAAAAAGCACATTTAACGAAATTATCAGATTAAAGAAGTGTTAAATTATATGTGATTATCCAGAAGTATGTAAGATAAACGCAAGAAGCGCTTGTGTATTTTTACTACTGGCAAAAATAATCATCCTTTAATTTACTTATCAGCTTATGATATAATATCAATTATAGATATATTTTTGTTTTATAAAATCTTATCATTAATTGACACATTTTTTGTTAAATACACATTCAAATTAGATGAGCGTTCTTATATTAAACATCAAATAATATTTATATACAATTAAAAACAAAGTGACAGCTTAGTTATTGCCCGATTGCAAGAAGGGTTATTTTTTTAATTCTTTACAAGTTAGCTCTTGACTACAATCTTACCAGATGGTAAGTGACAATGAAGGAATAACAATTATGTTATTTCTCAAGACACCTAAATAGCTTGAACATAGTACAAAATATAATTTAGTTGCCACATCAATTCCATGTTTTGCATATTTATGCTAGGTAATGTTCTAAAAACTAAGGTATTATAGTACAGATATTCACATATCATTAATAGACATAAAGACACAAATCCTAAAATTAGTACACTTCACCAAGCCTGATAAAAACAAAGTCACACTGGTAAAACTTGAACAATCTTGAAAATTCTCTTCATTTAGATCATTCATCTAACTTTGTGTTCTCAACGATATTTCCTTCCGAGAGTGTGAACACTCTAGTTGCTCTTAACTGTCATCGCTCGTTCTTTCTATTTCCTTTGATAATAAGCCACGGGCCTTTTAAATCATTGTCAATTTGAGCTTGGCATTTTCCTTTAGTTTCTGGTATCACAAAATATATGTACAACGCGCCCAGAAGTGTGATGGAGGCACAAATATAGTAGGTAGCGTGGAGACCAAGATAAACAGCGAGAGTTCCAAAGTAACGAAGAAGTAGGAAATTACTAAACCACATCCAAGTAATTAGCAAGCCAGAAGCAAGACTTCGAACCTGAAATTTAAATATATATTTAGTGAAAATCTTACATGTATCAAAATAAGTTAAGGTAAGACGTTTAAAGCATAAATAGATTGCATAATTAGATAAAAAAGTGAACATATACTTAGAATAGTTTAGTTCGTAATGTATACTTACATTTACAGAAAATAGCTCTATTATAAGCACGTAAGGCACGGATCCCAATCCAATGTTGTATAAAAATAGTACAACAGATAAAATCAAAACTGGCAGCCATATAGATAACTCATCTTTCGCTTTACTGTCTTCGAATTTCACCAACCAGTCTGCATTCACTGTAATATTATTTTCTTCTACACTAACTCTGAACCACGGTTTTCCACTTTCGTTAACGTAAATGACTGCGTTATTATATACATTATTGTGATCTTGTATTTCCAGTCTCTCTCTGATATTTTTGTCTTTGTAATTGTACTTTTTTCCTGCCCACAAACGTTGGATGTACCAGGACTGAAAACGTAGGTGAGGATCGCAGTATATTCCCAGAATCATCAGCGCAATTGCGATTCCCGAACATGAACACAGTAGCAAAGTCTGAAAATAAAATAAAATGAATACGTACCTATACTTTTATATTAAAATTGCTAAAGATAAATCTGTAAGTTGTTATAGTGCAACTCAGGTTTGTCAGAAATAAAGTTAAAAAGTCCAATTGGATACTAAATAAATATAAAATACTCTATGACTCAATTAGTTCACGGCCCCCTGCACCCTTTGGAAGAAGTAAGAAAATGTAGTAGTTACAAACGTGATAAATAGAAACAGAAACGTTACCTTTCTTCCAATCTTGTCTACAGTAAAAGTAGCTACCGCTGCTCCAAGTACCAAGGCAGTACCACACAACATGGAACCAGCTTCCGATGCCTCAAATAGAGTACGAGGAAGAGTTCTAAGTAGGAAATCAGAAAGAGTTAAATAGTCTGAAAATTGTTTGGATAGAAACAAAACACAATAGTTTCCATAGTCTGCCTGACAACTGTTTAATACAAAGGCTAACAGTTTCCTAATAATAAAATGAAAATCATACAGATTAAAAATACAAATACAACGAAACTATTGTGAGATGTTTCTTCATAATAAGCATCATAATAAGAAGTTAAACTAAGAGAGCAGGAGGGAGACTATTTAATTAGTTTTATCAGTCAACTTTTCAATCAGACAAATTGTATAAAATCAAAAATTTTGGCAAATCGTACCCATTGTAAATAGTGAAGTTGTATGCTGTGGTGTTAAGTGTTGGCACTGCATGCGATGAGTGCTGTAACACAGCAGCTGCGAAACTGTTGACTGCTCCAGCACCGCTGCCCGCTGCAGTACACAGCACTGCTACACAAGACAGTAATGCTCGACGAGTTCCACGGTGACAAACTGGAAATATCACATTTTGTTATCCAAAAGACCTTTACTAAATTAGGCGATGACCCAATTGTTAATCTAGATTGAAGGAAAACTTAATTTTGCCATTGGAAAGTTCTCTCCAAACATCGACATTGTCGTGGTTAATATAACAATTGAAAATAAGTTAGTTTCCCTTGCGAATGTCTAAATATGAGGAATACAACATTACATACCGATGAACCTATTTTTAAATTAATTAGTTTTGAAAATTTAAGGATAATTTTTAAAAACAACCACAAAGGTTTCTGATATATTTAAAAACTACGAGAATTTTGCAATTTCGAAAATCGGAAAGTCAAAAACATCAACAAGACACATACATAATTCTCTACAAGTAGACTTTTCTGTCCTCTCCTTTTCTGAGTTGGATTCTAAGCCGCTGCTCCGTTTTAGCATGGGCTGGAAGGTGTCAGAATCCTGTCTACTCATCACTTCCTTCCTTCCAAACCCGTCAGATATGCGGATCCGAACCTCTTGTTGTTCAATGACATCAGTGAGGTCTTCTCTGAAGTCCGATCCATCAAACCAGCACATTATTTTTGCTGCTTCCTACAAAATTTTAGAAAAGTATTATGTTCAGTGTCTTATTAACCATAAAGCAATTTTGCTAATCCGGTAAAAGCAATCCTAATCTATAGCTTAGCAAATTCGTTTGTAACACTCCCGATGGTCTGCAGGGGCTAGGTGGGTTGTGATGACAGATAAACCCACATCTGATGCACCCCACTTCCAGCCCCTGCACGCACGACTTCATACCCGCGCAATCTTTCCCTCCCCGTCGCCCGCATACCATGGGAGTGTCATCAACGAAGTTGCCAAACTATAGGATAGTAAATTTACTGAAATTGAACTTTTTACTGTTTTCAACAATAGGTATTACTGGGAAATTTGCACACCTGTATTTTACCAACGCTTATGAGATATGAAGGAGTTTCTGGCAGCCATAGCAGAGACAGCATTAGAACGGCTGGCGGCACCGCCATTGACAGTGCCAGTGCATGTGGAGACAGTATTCCACCTGCTGAGTATGCGAACAGGATTCCAAAGCTGAAAATAAACAAATTGAAGACACTGTCAGAATCAGTTAAATCATCGTAATAATAATATGTATCTAGTTCAGAATTACAGTATATGCCTACTCGTATTACTTATGTGGCATTTTCTCCTTTTGGTATTTTCTCCTTCTTAGTCGCTACACTTTTGTCAGAGTGGTCGTAGTCGCTATTCAGATATATCTTCAACATGACGACTTTCTGTAGAATCCTAGTGCTGTAGTTTCCTCTCAAGTGAAAACCGCTCTCCATGGTTCGCTCTATAAATGTGCTAGACATACACTACGGGAGGAATGGCGACGGATAGTGAGGCTTGCCTGCCACCTAAATGACGAACACTACCACTATGTCAAGAGAGTAGCGATAAAGAAGAAGTTTCCACTAGCTTTCTGGACCAAACATTCTAGAAGTTATTTGTATCTCAATGCCGCTGCAGCATCTTCCGACTGAAGATGTTATTGCCGCTCTCATCTTACTCCCTTACTACTATAGTCTAAAGAAAATACTATGGTCTATAGTGTTTGATGAGATGAGGATGAAAATCCACACCCCTTTCGGTTTCTACACGACATCGTAAAGGAACGCTAAATCGCTTGGCGGTACGTCTTTGCCTCCCAAAAGAAAGACCTGGATCAATTAAGAAAACCTCAATCGGTCCACCGCGCATAACACTGCGTCATGGAGGTCGTTCTTTCTTTCTTACCTGCTAGCCAGAGCTGGCATGGCGGCCAGGCCCCTAGTGCGAGGAGTGATCTCAGCGCAGTACAGCGGTGTGAGCGCCAGCGCTCCAGCGCCGCCGGCTCCAGCCGCTACTCGTGCGGCCCATACACCACGTGCTCCACACCACGCGGCTAGTGACCAGCTTATCTGGAAATTTATCAATTAGCCTTAATAGCTCAACGGTTAGAGCGGTTGAACTCGTCACCGAGGGGTAGTGGTTCGATCCCCGACCGTTAGTCATTGTCGTACCCACTCCTAATACAGTCTTACAGTTGGGAAAGACAGTTTCAGAATATATGGCAAATATTTAAAAAAAAAAAGAATTATAAAGCAGTTCCTGGCAAATTCACCGATAAAATCGTCTGTCGTTTTTTTAGGGGGACGAGGTAAAGTCACACATTGAAAATATTTAAAACCAATAAATGTATTCTATAGACGCAGTTTGTTAGAACACATTAGATCGTGATACTATTATACTTTTGACAGAGGGGTAATGTCTAGCGAGGCAGGTCCTATGGTACCTGGTCTGAGCTTGCATACAAAAGGTACAAAGGGATCATCAGGGTGCAAAGGGTATTTATGGGAAGCCATACAGTGAAAAATTATCGGAGCTGGAACATAATTTGCTTCAATCATACATAACATTCCAACAATTTATGTGCATGTGCAGTATGCATGTCTCTACATCCAAAACAATCATTATAGATATATATATATATATATATATATATATATATATATATATACATATAGTAACTGTCTCGTTAGCCCAATAATATGATTTTTTTAAATATTTTATTTGAAGGAGCTTCATCACAGAGTCGTAGCTCCGTAATTCCATAATTTTTATCACGATATCCTGGTCTAGTCCAGTACTATGAAATACTAAGTTTATGCTCTTATAAGAACTTCTTAGTAGCAACGCGGAGTTCGGAACGAACTTCTTGTAGCACGTTAAGCCCAATCATCATTTATCATCAACATTAGCTGGTAAAACTTATCATTAGCCCGCCAATATAGCAGCGTTATAGAACTTACAATAAAACTAAGGCATATGCAAAAAGCGCCAGCCTTCCGTCCCCGCACGTCAGCCAGCACGGCGAACATGGGCGCCGCTGGCAGCGCCACCAGACATGGCAGGGCAGCCAGCCAGGCGCCGCCCGTCAGCGCCTCGCTACCCAGCACCCCGGACACCCAGCCTATGCTGCAGCCATGTGTGAAGCAGGACAGATTGTCTGCAACAAGTAAAAAAAAAAATCAAAAATTCATTTATTTCAAGTAGGCTCAGTATACAAGCACTTTTGATACGTCAGTTAACTATTTGTAAAGATTCTACCACCGGTTCGGAAGGCAGATTCTGCTGAGAAGAAACCGGCAAGAAACTCAACAGTTGCTCTTTTTTTTTAAAAAAAATCATACAATAATATTATAATTACAATTTATGACAACATTACAATTTCTTATAGTTTTACTTCCTGTGTGAAGGTGGAAGCTGATCCAACGGCCTCCAAGCAACTTTGTCATTAAGGAACTCATCGATGGTGTAGTAACCTCGACTAAGCAAATGTTTTTTAACATATTGCTTAAAGTTATGCATTGGCAGGTCCATCACAGTCTTGGGGATCTTGTTATAGAAGAGTACACCCAAACCTACAAAAGATTTTTTTACTCTTTGGAGACGATATGCAGAAATAACTAACTTATGCCCGTGTCTAGTAAGACGTGGGTTTAGAACTCCTTTTCGTTTGTTCTAAACCCACGTAACCCAAGTAAATTATATAATATGCTTCGGGCCAAATTTTTTTTTCGGTCATGGCGCCCAATCTCATGATAAGATTAACATGTACGGAGGAGATATAATATCGCACAAGTGTGTGTGCAAGGTGAACTCAAACTCCCTCGAATCTCATAATCTGATTGGATGGCAGACCGACACGACTGGTCATATCAGAAGATCAGGCGCAGGACAGACGGCTTTATGTACTCTTAGAGGCACGGGTACTACCAGTAAATAAGAAGTTATTAAAACAACAAACACCCGATTGCAGGGGAGACAACCGATGAGCTTGAACCTCAAGGTTATACGAGCTGAATCGTGGAAAAACAAACTCAGTTGCTCTTGGCATGTTACCCCGTGTTTCTTTACTCAATCTTAGATTTCTAGTCATTCAAATCCAGTAGTGCTTACATTTCTGGGTCTATTACAACATATTTAGTACGACGGATACTTACAAGCCCCGTGGAATTGTCACTGCTACCAAATCGCAGATGACAAGCGAGCATCGAAAAGGATTTATTTTATAAAAATCGCTGTGATACTGCTAGCAGCTAGCGGAAGCTGCTACCGGGCATCCACCGGGACTTAATTATTCCACTAATGACTACGTCACCGCACATCTCATCTTGTGACGGCATCCTCTTCAATACCACTAGTAACGAGCGCCCGAGATCGGTCACCGAGCGCTGAAGTATTTTAAAGTAATAATTTATCGACGGACCAAGCAGGTGATAAGTGGAAAAGTTGGCAGTGCATGCAATAAAATATAAAGTACCGTCATGTGTCCATCAACTTGAGGCGTAGGTGTTCTCTTCGTGCAACCATGCCATTCAGTTGGGAACACAGCATTGCTTCTTCTTCTTCATTGAAATAGCTTTTATACTACAATAATCGTTTTAACATAAAAATGGAACTGACTTCAAAGTAGTATTTCTTACAAAAAAACTTACAAAAAAACCAAAAATACGCTTTTTGCTGGACATCGCGAGGAATAGTGTATCTTCGAAAAGACGAAAAATCTCCACAGATTAAAATTAGTACGGAGGCGGATTTAGAAAAACTTAGATTAACTGCATGACTAGATTTAACACATTTAAAATACCCTATAATTTTCATTATTGGTACATACGAGTATACAACTTTAATTTACATACTTTTACAATTATTTTTTATATTGTCATATCATATACTTATTAACATTTTATTCAATTTTACACATTTTTTACATATATTACCTGGATATTTTGGCCTAAATCACATATATTTCATATTTTTAATAAAGTCAAACGACGACATAAAATACCAAAACACTTAATCTTCAACTCTAATGATTAATAACATTAATGAAATTTTTGATGAAATAGACAACGTGACTGTTTCAAAACAAATATCGTGTGATGTCAAATATTGCCATCGTTATATAAATTCCATTAATGATTTCAATCTTACAACTATCACACAAAATATACGAAGTATTAATTGTAATATGAATTCTTTTGAAGTTTTACTTGCTAGGCTAAAAATAGACCTAGACTTAATAATTTTAACAGAGTGTTGGCTGAAAAATACTTTGTCTCTTCCATCCATAAATGGTTATAATTGTGTATCAACAAAAAATAACTATAACCAAAATGATGGTATAGTATTGTACATTAAAGATAAGATACAAGTCAACATTGAAGAACCACCATTTCAAGATGCTAATTGCCTAGTTGTAAAATTAAAAAATATTGTCATTATTACTATCTACCGTTCGCCGTCTTTTAAGAATATTGATAACTTTTTAAAATCATTGGATACCTTACTTCAAAATATTTCGAACTATAAAAATATAATGATTATCGGGGATATTAACATAGATATTATACCAGATAAAATTGATGCTAATTCAGAAAAATATTTAAATGTAACTGCGTTTCATGGATTACTGCCTGCTCATAACTTAGTAACACGAGATGCTAGTGGAACCTGTCTTGATCATGTATTTCTAAAGACAACGAATCCATCTGTAACTATTGTACCCCAAACCCAAATAACGGACCACAAGCCCGTAATTCTAAATATGCAACTAAAACATCCTATAGCACAATACACACCAACCACAATTAAACATATAGATACAGATAAAATATACTCAGATATACTTAATACAGATTTCACACCAGTGTACGATAATCAGGATCCAAGCACTGTGTTAGATTACTTTATAGATAAACTTTCTACTGCCGTTAATAATAATACGAAAATAGCCACACTGTCTAGACGTAAGAAAATAATCAAACCATGGATTACACCTGGACTTCTTAGATGCATAAGGCATAGGGATAATCTGCACAAAAAAGTCAGGAATAGTCCAGATAATGAAATCATTTGTTTAACTTACAAAAGATACAGAAATTTCTGTAATAATATTTTAAAAAAAGTTAAGAGAAACTATGACAAAGAACAAGTAAGCATGGCCAAAAATGATAACAGAAGATTATGGAACGTCCTTAAAAATATAATTAACACTACAAAACAAAAAGGGTATAATAAAGAATTGCTAAATATTAAAAGCACACCACAATCATCGGTTGATGGTATCAATAATTATTTTATAAATGTGGGTAAAAATCTTGCAGAGAGTTTTAACAATGTCGATACGCCTAAGTTGGATGGGGCTTCCGGCAGTCGGCTAAGTTCTTTTGTGCTACTGAATACAGATATGGATGAAGTAAATAGTATCATTATGAGCCTGAAAAACGAATGTACAGTGGGATGGGATGGTATCAGCAATAAAATACTTAAAATTTGTAAGCATCATCTTATACCCCCAATAACATATATTTTTAACTGTTGCCTGCAGAAGGGTATTTTCCCAAAAGCACTAAAAATATCAGAACTACGACCAATTTTTAAAAGTGGTAACAAAAGTAATTTGAATGACTACAGGCCAATCTCCATCTTGCCAGCATTATCAAAAATTTTAGAAAAAATAATAAATACAAGATTAACACAATATGTAGAAAAGAACAATCTTCTATCTAGAAATCAGTTTGGCTTTAGGCACGGGAAATCAACGGAAGATGCTGTACACACGCTGACCAATTATATAGGGACAAATCTGGACAAAGATAAAAAATGTTTGTGCATCTTTTTAGATCTGGCAAAAGCCTTTGATATCGTGTCTATACCTCTCCTACTAAATCGGTTAGAATGCATTGGTATAAGAGGCCTTCAACTGAAACTTTTTGAGAATTATTTATCAAACAGATATCAACGCGTAAAATTAGATTCTTTTGTTAGCAGTGACTTGTTGGTTACTCACGGAGTACCTCAAGGCAGTATACTGGGGCCCACTCTTTTTCTTATATATATAGATGCGCTTACTCGTCTTCAATTAGACAAGGGTATGATCATTTCATATGCAGATGATACTGCAATTGCTTTTGCTGCAGATTCGTGGCTTGAAGTATTTAAAGAAGCACAAATGGGTCTAAATGCTGTTACAAAATGGCTGCAAACCAGTAAACTATCATTAAACATTGATAAAACGAAGTATATAACTTTTTCAATGCGACAAACGATTAATTTACCTGATCACCTCCATATTACCGCACATTCATGTCCCCACTCTACAATTAATAGTTGTACATCTTGCAAAATATTAGAAAAAGTCGAACACATTAAATATTTAGGAATAACCATTGATTGTAATTTAAATTTTAAAAAACATATTGTTAATCTTAGGAGCAGACTGTCTAAAATGATTTATATTTTCAAAACTCTTAGGCATGTAGTTGAACCTAAAATACTAAAGCGGATATACCTGACTTTATGCCAATCCATAATCTCTTACTGCATAACTATATGGGGAGGTGCAGACAAGACTACATTAATGAAAATTGAAGTTGCACAACGTGCAATACTCAAGGTTTCCACTTATCGACCATTTCTGTACCCAACCTCACTACTATATAAAAACTGTGAGGTACTCTCAGTGAGAAAACTATATATACTGAGTATTTCATTAAAACAGCATTGTGACCTCATATACAATTCCTCTTATTTGGACAGACGTAGGAAATACACGGTGGCGAAGGGTCCTTTTCCTACAAAAACGTCATTTATAAGAAGATTTTACTGCTTCCAAGGTCCTCACGTATATAACAAAATAAACGCAGTATTAAATGTCTACCCACTAAATAAAAGGAATTGCAAAAAAACTTTAATACCATATTTATTAAACCTGTCATATGAAGATACTGAAAAGTTACTTACCGTTGAAAAATAAACATACACTACTCATCTATCTAAATATATATTTAATTCGGAACTCTCCACTTACTGAAATAAATTACACTTGAATACCCTTGAATACACTTGAATATAGCACAGTAAATCTTTACTCTGCCCATAGCACCGGCCTAAACCAAACACACATTAATCACACATTCGTAAACACGAATACACACACACACACACACACACACACACTACACACGCTACACCTACACACATCAACCCACATTCACTTTCTAAGGCACACTCAACTAACATGTATTTTATTTTATTTCCTTCGCTCGTCGTTGTTATTATTATTTGTTTATTTAGTTTTTTCCTTTTACTAATATTTAGCTAGTTTTTTATTATTAAGATTTTTTATTTTCTCTAATTTTAGATTGTTAATTTTGAATGTTGTAATCATCTATAATGAGGGAAGAGCGATGGAAGTTGCGACACGGTTTATACTAGTGCAACTTCCATCACATTAATTATTTGGATTTACGCATTTAATTTTTTGGATTAAGTATATTGGATTAAGTATTTCAATTATTTTGATTTTAACACAAAATTATTAAACCGATTTTCATCAAAATGTAATGGGACCAATCGGGAAGTATGCTCTTTCAAACAAAAAACGAATTTATATTATTAAACTAGCGGACCCGGTCAAGCTTCGCTTTGACTTATTTGCACTTCTTACCTATCCCTACTCTAACCCTACCCTACCCCTCCCTACCCCTACTTCTTCTGCTTGACTCTTAAGCATTTGTATGAGAAATAGAAAACGGTTGTTTTTATGGTTTTCCCGGCAATTATTCTAGATTTTCTCACCTTTTAAACCTTCTCTATACCTCCACGAACATTTCAAGACCAAGATGAGATAAATCCGCTCAACCGTTCTCGAGTTTTAGCGAGACTAACGAACAGCAATTCATTTATATATATATAGATTAATTAAATTAGTTAGTAAATTACGAAGTTATGAGGTAAAAAAAATAGAATAACATTGAATTTAAAAAAAACATACGAGCGTTTTTTTTTGATTGAGAACCTCCTAGTTTTTTTTTTGTATTCGGTTGAAAAATATTTTATAAATAATCCAAGGCAACTTCCATTACTAAGACGACTCGAAGTACACCTCATAAATAAATCTGAACGCTTAGGTAAATCAACTACCAGCTTGCTGCTTTAGATCGCAGGGCTAAAAGGCTCTACAGCGAAGTGAAGCAGTGAAACCTCCTTCAACAGAAGGGTATTAAATTAAGAATACAAAACGAGAAACCGATAAAAATATTCTTTAATCTCCCCTTAACTTTATTACAGTCTTTAAAGTTGAAATTGGATGCGTCAGTATCGACATAATCTTGCTATAAAATAAAATAAATGTGGTCGTTGAAGTTACTGTTTCAAATTATTACTCACGAACTCAAAGCAATCTACAGAGAGGACATTTCACAAATAGTGACAGAAAGACAGCGTTAAATTAAATCATTTATCGAAACCAACGTAGGTACACTCGACAATAATAAAGTTGAACAGAACTGCAAAGTGAGGAAAGTTAAAAAAGAAACAAAGAGATCTATCTCGCTAAACTGGGTTAAGTAAGACTTACAGACTGTGGCAGCAACTAATCTTCTCACTGAACCGCGCCATCGTTTCGAAGCTGTTCTTTCTATGCGATTTCTGGAACGAAATAAAAATAAAAGTTTATTTTCGAGAAACTATTTAGATTAACTGGAAGCCTCAATCCACGTATTATGTACAGACGCCCCGCGGTTTCCCCCGGGAATACGGGGATGAAAATATAGCCTGTGACACTCATAAATAACGTGGCTTTCTATTGGTAAGACAATTTCCAAAGTTGGTTCAGTAGATCCAGAGATTGCCCTTCACAATAGTACAAACTTTACCTGTTTATAATACTAGTATGGACTAATATGGATTCTACTCCGAGCTAGTTTTGTTTACATACCTACATTTTAAGTCATTTAATGCATCAGTCGCCCCTAATTGCTTAATTTAACGCATCAATGCAGTTTGAAGCGTGATCAAGGTTCACAACCTAGATTATACGTTATAGAACATTCATCTATACTAATATTATAAAGAGGTAAAGTTTGTAAGTTTGTAAGTTTGTCACATTTTTTAAATGGGGTAATCTTCGGAACTACTGGTCCGATTTTAAAAATTCTTTCACCAGTAGAATGCTACATTATCGGGGAGTGCTATAGGTTATATTTTATATTGTTATCATATATATTAGCCGAGTTATCACAGTTTTTGTCATACAGGTCGGAACGAAAATCCTCTTATACAGACTTATTCGCATGCGCTGCCTTAACTATTGTGTAAAATTGAAATTAATATATGGAGACTTTATGTATCTTTAAAAGTTCTACAAAAAAGTCCGCGACACCATATATCTATCTTCTATATATTAGCTGATATATAGAAGAAAAAAGGCCTTTTGTGTTTTAAAAATTATTAATTTTATATACTTAGGTTTACGTCATTATTTATACAACTAAACTTTAATCCTTATTAAAATAAATTATTTAATAATCACAAGGGTATTATGGAGATAAGATTTGCCCTTTACAGTATGTTAATTACTTAAATAGTTTCGGAGATAATACAAAATTTCTAAAAGACGCAGAAATTCCACTATATGACGCCCGGCGCTTTCATTTACGTAGTTCCCGTTCCCGTGTGAATATGGGGATCAAACATAGCCTTGGACACTCGCAAATAACGTAGCTTTCTATTGGTAAAACAATTTTCCAAATCGGTCCAGTAGATCCAGAGATTACCTCCTACAACCACACGAACTTTACCTCTTTATATTATTAGCATAGAAGTCTCTATTTCTCTTGGTCATACCACCACTCTCGAAGGACTGGACCGATTTTGCTAAAGGTAGGAGTAAGATAGAGAAGTTACAGGGTAGGTTAGGGTACGGGTAGGGAAGCGTAGGGGTAGTGTTGGGGTAGGGTAGGTTTAGGGCCGGGTTTAGGGTAGTGGTAGGGTCGGGGTAGAGGTAGGGTAGTGGTAGGGTAGAGGTACGGGTAGGATAGGGAAGTGGCGGGGTAGGGGTAGGATAGGCGTGAGATAGGGGTACGGGTGGGATAGGGGTAGGAAAGGGATAGGGTACGGGGAGGGTACGGGTAGGATTGGGGTAGGGTATAGGTAAGGTAGGGGTAGGGTAGGGGTAAGGTTGGGGCAGTGGTAGGGTTGGGGTAGTGATAGGGTAGGGGTAGGGTAGGGGTAGGGTAGGTTAGGTTAGGTTAGGGGGTAGTAGTAAAATTGACATCGAATTTTATGCAGACGAAGTCGCGGGCGTCCGCTAGTTTCATATAATACACTGACATCGAGGCCAAAATTAAAGCAATTTTCAGTTCACTGATATGAAAAGTGATTGGTAATTTGGCCGAGACTTTTAGATCACTTTTCTTTTAAATGTAAGAAAACTATCACGTTTTATATTAAAAAACAAAACTAATTAATTACTAGTAACTACGAGTATTAATGTGGCTTGAATAGAGGCGATGAGAAAGTAGGTTGACGTACAAAACAAAGAAGATCGTGTATCAATAACAACCACAATAGAGATTTATAGAACCTTGTTTCTGCAGGGTTATTATGTAACTCAGTGTAACATTCAACCTCTCACTACATCGTTTTTCATCGTATTTTCGGCATTTCTTGATTTGGTCGCCGAGCTCTAAGCCCGAGGTAAAAGCTATACAATAGCTTGGAAATTATAATTGAAAACTGGCTAAATGCGAAGCCTTAATGAAAAAAATCTTGAATTAAATTTTCGTAGCATAGCCATAAATCCATCGCGTTTCCTTGCATGACTTTGGGTATGAAATTCTCAACATGTCACCTCGACCAAATCGCCGCCATAAACTAGAAATATTATTACTTATGATGCATTGGCTTCACTGAGTGTTGCATAAAATTTCCTTACCTAATGCCTCATGAATCTAACATGAGGCATGCATTACGACTCTACCATTTGTTGAAACGGTATGCATCTGAATCTGTCCGAAATTGAAGTCGTTTATGGTATGCACGTATGCGGAGTACGCGCAGAATTTAATCTACATTCTTTGCTATCTAGCATAATTATTTCACTCTTTGAAGATACGTCTCACAGGGAGAGGTAGATATCAGTTATGAATCTACTAATCAGTGGCAGAGCTACCGTCTTAAGTGTGAAAGCAAAAATAATTGGTAAAATGTAATGTACAATCTTACTTGACTTGGCTTGTCCAAGGCTTGAACACAAACATCTTAAAGATTAAGTTACTCTCACTATCATATTATTTTAAGCAAGCATGTTTGTTCCTTTTGTGAGAAATCTTTACTGGGCGCCCCAGCAAATTTTGATACAGGGCAAGCTAAGCCATTGCTACCAATGCATAAGTTTAAGCAATGTGTTAAAAAACATTTACTTAGTCAAGCTTACTATGGTGTATTGACAATTTTTGAATTATATGTAATTTATATTAATTAATTCTATTTGCTGTTTAACTTACCTACCTACATTAGGATCTAATTAAAAAAAAACAATGAAAGTCTAAAAGTTTTTTTTTTCTAATGGCAAAAGGATTTTGGAAAATTTAATAAGTTTTACAATAATATTAAAACTACGTACCTACATATCTATAACTACATATTAGTCTAAAAGTTGATTTTGAATCGTCACTAAATTATTTTTTTATCCTAAGAAATATGGATATTTTAAATTCGTAATCGCAAAATTAAAGCTTTCAGGGCTTCAAATGCAGAGCGCATTTTTGACAACATACTCAGCCAGATATAACAAAACAGGCATCCCCAGTGGAGTTGTAGATTTCACTGAAGTTGAAACACTACATTTTGCTCATGACTGTAGGTATGGCTATTCACTATGCGGGGTTAGGTTAGGTTATTTAAAATTATATAACTTTAACTTCCTCGTTGGTCCAGTGGTGAGTGGCTTCGAATTACGAGGTCCTGGGTTCGGGCCCTGGATCGGATTATGAAAATACCTAAGTTACTGAAATTTTCTTATTTCTAAGATATTCTCAGTAATAATCCTCAGCCCTGAGTTGGGAAGTTGGTGCTGCTAGCCACAGTGCTGAGGCACGTTAAGCCCAGAAACTATCATTAACATCTGATGGCTGATAACTCTAACTAATCCCACCAACCCGTATTGAAGGAGCGTGATGGGTTTAAGCTCCATATCCCCTTCCCTATAAAGACGTAGGCTTACAATATACTCATAATGATGTATTTATACAAGATGAAATGATTTAAAAGTATACATTTAACTAGAAAGTATTTTACTCTTAAAGCTGTAAATCTTGGCGGCATGATGAAGTTGAGAGTAAGCAACTTTTACGAGCTATAATACAAAAAGTTCTACAACGAAAATTTCTGACAGCGCTTTTAATATAGGGCATGCGATAGGAACAAGGAGAAGAGAGAATGAAAATTACTTTATGAACTTAATATTAATTAATTTTGCAACAACATATATTGTACGAAAAAGAATTTACCTAGCTTTTTGGTTATTTTTATAGTAGTACTAGCGGATGCCCGCGACTTCGTTCGCGTGAAACTCGATGTGAACGTTCAACTACCTCTACCCTACCTCTACCCTACCCCTACCCTACCCCACCCCTACCCTACCCCTATCCTAAAAATTCTCTGGTATGCAGGTTTCCTCACGATGTTTTTCCTTCACCTTTTGAGACACGTGATATTTATTTCTTAAAATGCACACAACTGAAAAGTTGGAGGTGTATGCCCCGGACCGGACTCGAACCTATGCCATCTGAGTAAAGAGGTCATATCCACTGGGCTATCACGTCTGCTTTTATAATATTAGTATAGATAAAATAAAACATTTCCATATCTATACAATCGTTTGAGTTTTCAATCAATCAACACCGAGTGATCGACAAATAGATTACTTTTTATCGAGAAGACACACAAACATTAAAAAAGCTTTTAAAACTCCAACATTTTAACTGAAGCGGATAGCAGTGTATTGCAATATATACCTAGGTATAGTGTTTCGCTGCGGCTCAACGCATTTGTCGAAACTTTTTTTAAAAGATAGCAACTGGCAGTCCATTTAGGTGCTTTTCGTGTATCAGGCTTTACAAAATAATTGTGTATTGTATGATTGAAAATGACTTAGATGTATATACTGTGTTTATCGCATGAATTATGTGATAAATGTCGATAACAGATTATGAATAATACAGCATTCAGTTATGCTTTAAAATAATGCTTTATAGCATTATTTTCAAGTGTAACTGAAAGCTGCATTATTTCTATTATTTATTTATTTGCATTTTTTTTATTTATTTATTTGTTCTAACCGAAAATACACCTACACTTTTTTTGTCATTGAAGGTAATGTGTTTGAAAGGTTAAGTTCATATTAAAAATTCTTATAACCAGATTACATTTGTCTAGTTAGTATCTGTCTTAATATACAAAAGCGAAAGGTAACATCACGATAACATCTCAAATTCCGCTTGACGTACTAAATTGAAATTTGGCAGGGAGGTAGCTCATAGTTAGTAGACGTCCGCTAAAGTACGGATTTAGCGAGAGGGCCTAATTAAGGAGGTCCTAGGGCGGATGAAGTCGCAGGCATCTGTTTTGTACTCCATCATTAAGTTCAAAGCAAATTGTAACAAATGGAAAAAACTGACACACAAGTGTTGCTATACGGCGTAAACATTTAGACATACTGAACCCTAAAAGTTATTTTTACCCTAGAATAGGTTTCTAACATAAAATTAAATTAACCATGTTCTTTTGTTACGAACATAACGCCTTGTTTCAAGTAAGATCGCGTGCAAGCTGTCAGTAAGGACAGGTAGTCGTTTAGTAGCTAAAAGTGCATTTTATGCAAAACTTTGCTAACTGCAAGCACCTTAGAATAAAGTATTGCCAACATTCTTCTTCACGGTACTATAAAAATGTAGAATATATTCATTCGCGTTCTAAATAAACATGTTTTACAGTATCATTATCAGTCTAATTGAATAGCATACTACTTACATACATAAAGCCTTGCAGAAGGTTCTGGAAATAGCTGTCTTCCCAAAGGGAATTTGAAGCTTCGTGGGTATACCACGAAGCTCCGACGACGGCCTCCGTGGCGCAGTGGTATGAGCGGTGGATTTATAAGACGGAGGTCCTGAGTTCGATCCCCGGCTGGGCCGATTGCGGTTTTCTTAATTGGTCCAGGTTTAACTGGTGTGAGGCTTTGGCCTTGGCAAGTTAACACCCTACTAGCAAAGACGTACCCCCAAGCGATTTAGCGTTCCGGTACGATGTCGTGTAGAAACCGAAAGGGGTGTGGATTTTCATCCTCCTCCTAACAAATTAGCCCGCCTCCATCTTAGATTGCATCACCACTTACCATCAGGTGAGATGTAGTCAAGGGCTAACTTGTGTAGAATAAAACAAAGACGTATTGCCGCGTGACGATATGTCATGTAGAAACCGATGGGTGGAGGATTTTCATCCTCATCCTGACAAGTTAACACCATTTTTTCATCTTATATTGCATCGTAAATTATCATCAGGTGAAATTGCAATGTAAAGAATTAAAAAAAACAACAAAAAAAACTGTCAGATTATCCCATCTTCGGCGTCCGAAAAACCACTTGCAAGTAGTTAAATCTCTTGCGCGAAAACGGAACAATGAAGATCGATCTTGACTTGGTAAGTTCATTTGATCGTTTAATAATACCCGAATCCGACGGCTCAACGCTTTGCCCTCCGACGAGGATTTAAGACCATAATCTTTCCAACTCAGACTTTATACTGATAATTTGTTAGAGTAAAGAATATCTTAGTATTTTATAGTCTGGCACAGGATTTCAACTCAGGACCTCATCAGATCTAAAACCAACTAAACACTGGACCGTTTGCTAGGCAGACTGTTTGTCATAGGTACTCACAGTGGCGTGCACAAGGTTGTCAACTAGGTTAGGCACTATACGTAATGATTGTACAAAACTAAAGGAATATAAGGAATAATAGTTTTCAATAAGAAAAAAATATATTTCGTGACTATCTTGCAGATGATTTTTTATTTTAATGATTAATTAAAAATTAAAAAACTTTTCACCGTTATGTTTAATTTTTTTTTTTTTTTTAATCAATGTACCTACCTAATTAGTTTTAATTTTGTTCTTATTTTGTAATAGTTAACATAGGATGTTGAACTGTGTGCGTGGCGGCACCTAAACTGGTGAAAAATCAGTGCTGCATCCTTTTTTATTGAAAGTATGCGACAAAATGCTGAGTTGGGATCTTTAGCTAGGATATGCCACATATTGCAAGTCATTCTTCTTTTATTGCTCCACTGTTTGCGTGGAATAATCTAGAATTTCAGAATGTAATATGTGGCATTGCTTAAAAATAAAGATCTTTCTTTCTTTTCTATCTTAAAGGATTCCTTCAAAATACAGGTTGCATAGAGAAGCATTTATCTTCGATAGCAACTCTTCCGAGAGGTTCTGGAATTAAATTTGACTCCCAGATCAATGAAATTTAGAATCAGTCAAGGATATCTACTGAATAAACTTTACCCTTTCCAAGTTAGCGCCACCATCTCTACTGCATCGTATATTTAGATTTTGAGTCGACCGTCATAATAAATTAAATTACCAACTGAACTGAAATGTACATTTCGCTTAAATTCCTAGAAGTACGTAATTTACGTAAATAACTTTCCAATTAAATGGCATTTTGTTTTTACGGAAATAATAACTTTCCAATTAAATGGCATTTTGTTTTTACGGAAATAATAACGGGCATTAAAAATAATAATTAAGGTTTTTGTTGTATTTATGCAAGTAAATCCTCATCAATATCTTCTTGATACGTTGTGGTATGAGGCAAGAAAAAGAAAAACCCCATGATATTCCATCGCCTGGTGAATGAGTCCCAGGCAACGATTTTAAACTCTTATTTATATTACGTGCCAACAAAATCACCGCAAAAAGTGATCCGAATTTATCCACTGAGCACCCACCATGTTTTTTTATTATTATTCTTTACAAGTTAGTCCGCTAGTAGAATAAAATATTTGGATCCAGGAACGCTTTTGTATACAAACTTCCGTGAAGTTTATCTTGATCATGTGTAGTCCTAACTATAGAAGTCAGCATTATAACAAAGCAACAGTAGAACACGCGATAGATTTAATTTAAACAAGTATATGACTTTTAATTAATTAAATAAATAAATAATCAATTTAAATGCTCCCCAATTCTCCAGGATGTTTAACAGTTTGAGTTTTGGCGTTATAGGTGAGTTGAGGTCTTGAGATGAACCGCTGAGATAAAAGTTGACCGCCCAACTTTGCTTTCGTCTGAAATCAACTTTCAACTAAAACTATGCTCGACTTCTATCTAGAATATTATTTACTAAATACGTTTAAATATTTAGCTAGAGCTTAACAAAAGAAAACATTTCAAGGTTTGTTAAACTGAATAAACATGTTTGAGAGCTTGAGTTATGTGTTACAGCTATTCGTCGACGGCAGAGTTAAAATTATGCAACGAATTTGACGAGTAAAGCGGTGGGATTAACATTGTTTAATATAAGTCCTTTATTTTCACCTCGACACTTGAGTCTTGCAGAGTGATGAAAATAAGCTAAAGATAAATGTTACTCCTACATCATGTTTCAAGGACAAAAGCACGTAAAGAGCTTTCTAAATAAATAATTATCTACCAGGTAAATCTTTGTATGAACCAGTTTTATACTGGTATCTTAAGTCCCTGATTTTGTCGTTTCTTTGAGTCCAAAACATTCGTTTTACAATCTTATCTTATCTTTCGTTCGACGCTCTCTTTAATAGATTTTTTTTTGTTCAACGTAAAAAGAAGGAAATTCACAGTTCAGGTTTATATATCTACTCGTATATCATTTCATAGGCTTTTCAAACACCGAGGTCTCAAGACACTTGCGGCAATTAAACAATTCATAATAATTTACAGTACTATTTTATTACAATTATTACTTATTATTGAGCCGTGATAGCCCAGTGGATATGACGTCTGCCTTCGATTTCGAAGGGTGTGTGTACGAATCCGGTCCGAAACATGCACCTCCAACTTTTCAGTTGTGTGTGTCATTTTAAGAAATTATATATCACGTGTCTCAGACGGTGTGTGTGAAGTCTGCCAATCCGCATTGACTGACTATTCTGAAGTGACTATTGGCCTAACCACTCTCATTCTGAGAGGAGACTCGAGCTCATCAGTGAGCCGAATATGGGTTGATAATGATGATTATATTACAATATATTATTACAAATCACTTACAGACACGGCTAAGCTATAGTTAGTTTTAAGCGATCAGCCTCTGCATTCTGTAAAGTTACAGCGATGTGACATCGCTCATTTCCATGGCAACTACGTTGTTAGTGGCATTTTATTTTTGGCATTCCATAGAAATAAAGTTCAAATTCTAATAAAACTTGTTTAAGGCGAATATTACATCGACGAGTATAAAATAGCGGAATCACACCCCAGAACTTACTTGAGAAGAAACACGACTCATGAGACTACAATCAATATTTAAAAGCTATAAATGCCTTTGTAATATACGGCTATTTGGACCGGGGTCCATACATTTTTGATACACTTAATCTTATCGATTCCAATAAGGTACAAGGACATAACTTAGTGGAAATCAATACCTTTTGGTCGGACCCGTAGTAACATCCGATGTGGGATGTGAGTAGCGTTACCAGGCGTCTGGATAAAGCCGGACATATGATTGCCTGTCCGGATAAAATTAGCTTTGCGACCAGTTATATCAGTAAGGGTAAATATTTTGTTTTAGTCGTTTGTTTTTTTGACGGCCTCTGTGCGCAGTGGTAAACGCGGTGAATTTACAAGACGGAGGTCCTGGGTTCGATCCCCGGCTGGGCCAATTGAGGTTTTCTTAATTGGTTTAGGTTTGGCTGGTGGGAGGTTTCGGCCGTGGCTAGTTACCACCCTACCGACAACGACGTACCGTCAAGCGATTTACCGTTTCGGTACGATGTCGTGTAGAAACCGAAAGGGGTGTGGTTTTTCATCCTCCTCTTATCAAGTTAGCCCGCTTCCATTTTAGATTGCACTAACAGGGGCTAACTTGTGAATAATAAAAAAAATCCTGTTAATACTGAGACAAAATCCTCAGTAGGGTGTCCGACCCAAATTTCCGACCAAACTGGCTGGTTTGTCCGGCTATTAGGTTTAGCGACCTGGCTTCCCTAGATGTGATGTATGCACATCACGTCTCTCTTACATTTTCGCTGTATGTTACATAGCACCTTGTATGTGATATATTTGCCTCATACCACTAGGTACCATCATTTCTGAAATTCAGTAATTGGATACTGTTGGAAGATTCGTTTTCCTTAACAAATTTCTTTCACTACGAGTCGTCTGGAAGAGATCGACTGTAGCAATAAAACCCTATTTGTTTCCTCTTGTTTGTATTACTTTTTGTTGTTTTCTTTAACCAACTTCAAAAAAAGGAGGAGGTTTTGAATTTAACGCGAATGTTATTTTTTTTCAATTTTTGTTACCTCATAACTTCATCATTTCTTTTTTTTTTTTTTTTATTCTTTACAAGTTAGCCCTTGACTACAATCTCACCTGATGGTAAGTGATGATGCAGCCTAAGATGGAAGCGGGCTAACTTGTTAGGAGGAGGATGAAAATCCAGACCCCTTTTCGATTTCTACACGACATCGTACCGGAACGCTAAATCGCTTGGCGGTACGTCTTTGCCGGTAGGGTGGTAACTAGCCACGGCCGAAGCCTCCCACCAGCCAGACCTAGACCAATTAAGAAAATCTCAATCGGCCCAGCCGGGGATCGAACCCAGGACCTTCGTCTTGTAAATCCACCGCGCATACCACTGCGCCACGGAGGTCGTCAAACCAATTTCTTAACCAATTTTGAATTTTTTCTTTTGTTTGAAAGAAGTGTACTTCCAGATCGGTCATATTTCATTTTCATTAAAATCGGTTAAGTAGTTCTGTGTTAAACTGAAATTAACGAAATTGCCCGTAAGGTGCTTTTATTACTTATGCTTTTTTTTTTTTTTATTCTTTACAAGTTAGCCCTTGACTACAATCTCACCTGATGGTAAGTGATGATGCAGTCTAAGATGAAAGCGGGCTAACTTGTTCGGAGGAGGATGAAAATCCACACCCCTTTCGGTTTCTACACGGCATCGTACCGGAACGCTAAATCGCTTGGCGGTACGTCTTTGCCGGTAGGGTGGTAACTAGCCACGGCCGAAGCCTCCCACCATGCTAGGACACACTAAAAACAAAAAAATAAAGTAAAAAAGCGAAATATAACATCGTATATCATGATCACTTTGAAGGCAACACAGTGATGCATTAACTCAAGTCGTTTAAATCATAAAGTTGTAGGATTTTCAGACAGTTCTTTCCCGTGGTTCTTTCAGAAACGGCTTTAATTAATACGCCGGCTTGGCATCGCCTTCAATGTGATCAGTAGGTAGCACATACGGTGTTATTTTCGCTTTTTAGATTTATTTTTTGAAGTCGGTTAAATTTTTTGTTAAAACATATTGCTTTCAATGAGTTATCTTTAGTATTATTTAGGTAGGTAATATAACTTTTGTACCATTATTATGTGCTATGCTAACTTGAAAGTAATTACTACAAGAAATTAGTTTTATATTTGTGCTATCTGTCTGTAAATCAAAGGAATAAAATACAAAATATATAGTTAGGTACATTAATTACTTTTACAGTATTTTTTATCGTTGTTTGTAGTTTCTAAGATTGCCTACTTTGTTTTTATTTACTATTTATTAGTTTAACGAGAATTTTTATTTTCTTAAAATATGCATAATCTGTACAAAATTATTAAACAAACACAGGTTTTAATATGTTCATTCTAGTTCCTGAAATTATTTCTGAGGTCACCGCCCCAACCACTGGGCTTAAAGTGGATCGACCTATTTTTCGTTGATTGAAGGGATCCCAAATTCTCGTACAAAAAATATCCGACGTTTTGCACAACTCATTATATGGGTATCTATAGTGTTACATTTTTCTTGTACCTATTTAACTTTCCGTGTGAGAATATTGTGTGGGTCAAAAAATCTTGGAAGTTTAATTAGAGCCACTTCCAAACGTTCGATTAGACTCACATCTCTTTTAAGTAACATGCTAACTAACTAACTAAGCAAGTGACTAAAAGCCTCATATTTTCTATAAAGAACGGGTGAAATATAAAGCAGCTCTAGAATCCTACCAAACGGCTAGGAAGGAAGAACAAGAAAGAAGGAAAAGCAGGAAGGCAGAGAAGTGAGTGTTATCTTCTCATTAGAGGAATTCCTTATCCCTACTATGCTTGGAGATTTTCTGACTGCAACACGATGATCCGAGACCTGGGTCGCTAACTGTGGCCCTCATAAAAAGGCTCAAAGTCACTCAGCGGGCGATGGAGCGAGCTATGCTTGGGGTTTCTCTGCGTGATCGAATCAGAAATGAGGAGATCCGTAGAAGAACCAAAGTCACTGATATAGCTCAGCGAGTTGCGAAGCTGAAGTGGCAATGGGCAGGCCACATAGTTCGAAGAGCCGATGAACGTTGGGGTCCCAAGGAGCTGGAATTGCGACCCCGCACCCGGAAAGCGCAGTGTTGGTTGACACCCACTAGGTGGATCGAGGACATCAAGCGGGTTGCAGTGAGCGGCTGAATACTCGCAACTCGAGACCGTTTTGTTTGGAAGTTCACGATGACACGATGATCATGACACTCGCTAAGATTTTCGTCTCCCATGGAGATACGGAAAATCGTAAAAAGTAAGTAAAAGTACCATCTAAATAATATAATACACTAGTGACCTGGTCAAGCTTCGCTTAATATTTTATGAAGAGATCCGTTTGTAAAATATTAAGCTTTTAAGAGCTAATTTTTGTTAGAGTCAAGTGTCCCACCCTCTATGGATACGTGAATAAATTCACGAAAGTAGGATACTTATACATAATTATAATGATGACTGTTTATACTATTATAATTAACAATTGTTATATTTTAAAGAGATCGACCAACTTAAAAAACGTAATTGGAAATCGAAAATTGACTACTAGTTCCTTGTTACATACAATTGATACATTTCAGAAGTACTAAGTATATTTATTATGCGGGATACTAGATACAATGTTGTTAGATGTTATCGAAATGATGACAAAAGTGTTCCTACTCAAACACACAAGGGTTCTCTACTCTGTTCGTAGTTTCCATTCAGTTTTGTTCCACAAAAAGCGCTGCGCTAGTGCTACGAATGAAGTGTTGGATTCAGGGCCAAATCCATCTTTGGTTTGGGCATCAACAGAAAAAGCTTTTTTTCTGTCGAGAACTTTTAGAGTAGTTTTTTTTCTGCTGTTGTTTGTAGTTTTCATGAGTGCCTACTTTATTCTTATTTATTAGTTTTGACGAGAATTTTTATTTTTTTCTTGAAATGTTTGAAATTTTACTCATCAATACCGAACACAATGGTCTCTAATTGGTTTTTATATTGGACTAGAGTTTCACCCGCGTGGTTCCCGTTCCCGTAAGAGTACGGGGATAATATATAGCCTATAGCCTTCCCCGATAAACGTAAACCGTCGAGGAGTTCCCTGAACTGTCCTCGTCTTCGTCACCCATCTAGGTGGAAAGTTCTTATCAAGCCCAAACAAAAGGTAAATGTTGTAAATCGTTGACGAGTTCCATCGTCTGTGCTTCAGTTCCATCATCAGACCTAAGAGACCTAATGAAAAAATTAATAAACGCACTAGTCATCTCTACGATTTTCAAAAGTTCCCCTCGATTTCTCCAGGATGCCATCATCAGATTCTGACATAAAAAAATGGGGCCACCCTTCCAAACGAAAAAAGAATTTTCAAAATCGGTTCACAAATGACGGAAACATCGCTGATCATACATAAAAGAAAACATACGTACAGTCGAACGTAGAACCTCCTCTTTTTTGGAAGGTTATCTATGTCTCATTCGTTGTCTGATTCGTTGTCGTGTGAATTAAAAGGTAGATTTATGAAACCGTATGTTACTCGTGAATATCAAATAAGTACGAGTATTAAAAAAAATTAAATTGCTTTAAACATTTGCTGTAGCGCTATTATAATGTTCTACAAAGCATGCAATTATTTATATTTTCATTTGTTTGTATACCACACTTTCCTATAGCACTTGATCTTCAGAAATGCTGACGTTGTTTGCATGGAGTAGGTACCAAACGGATTCAAGGTCAATCTCGACGTAAGTGCTGAAAAGTGAGGCCATCGAAATGTGCATTTTGCCATGCAATCGATAGTTTTTAAGTGCCACGTTAACCGAGAATTTCAAAGACTTGTTTTTCATTAAATTTCGCATTTTATCGCATTAACAATCCAGAAATCCATTGCCTTAGAAGGAAAGTTTGCGAGAGTTAGATATTCCTCATTTTACTTAAGCTGAAAGTTTGTTAGTCCATCCATGACACTAATAATATGATTAGTCTATACCTATGGATATATGGATATGACCTCTGCCTTTGATTCCGGTCCGGGGCATGCACCTCCAACAGTTATGTGCATTTTAAGAAATTAAATATCACGAGTCTCAAACTGTGAAGGAAAAACATCGTGAGGAAATGTGGATACCTGATAATTTTCTTAATTCTCTACGCGTGTGAAAGTCTGCCATACGCATTAGGCCAGTGTAGTGGACTATTGGCCTAACCCCTCTAATTCTGAGAGGAGGTTCGAGCTCAGCAGTGAGCCGAATAAGGCTTGATTTTGTTTTTAATTCGCACCTACTTCCCTAGGGTAGTATTAATTGACTAGTTTTCAGCTTTTATAGAATAACAAAGATCTGGGTGTAACAGGCTTTTATTCCATTTTAGATTCAAGAAAGTTATCACTAGTTTCAATTTATTCACAGCATAAATCTGTCTTAATTTAAAAGTAGTAAAGCGGATTACTGGAAAAGCTACTTTGCTATGCACTCAGAACGACTGTATCCACTCAAAACAGACAAGAGGCACTCTAATTTCAATACTGTATAGTAGAAGATGCATTCGTGTGAATCCAGCGTCGAATTCAAGGCTGGAGGGATATTCTGTCACGATGTTTTGTTAACTCGCAAACGCGAGTTTCGGATTCACCTCTATCTTTCTCTTTCTATAGTATCATGTTAGACAGAAAGAGATAGAGGTGAACTCGAAACTCGCACTTGCGAGTTATACTAAAAACAGTTACAGAATTACCTCCAGCCGGTCAATTCACTAACTTTCACGTATGTTATTTAAACAGAATTAACATCAAATCAATAACAACCGCTTTCGTATTCCGTAAAGCCCATTGTTAATAAATATCACAATGTCAACTAAGAAAAGTAATCTACCTACTTTATGATATTCACGAAGGTTTTTCAGTAGGTACCGGACTAAATTTTATATCTATATCTAATCTCAATTTTGATCAGCATTATTTATATATTGATTGAATACGAAATAACGTAACTTGAGATTTTCTATCAACAACAAAGCTAGATGGTGAATTTCATCAAAGAAACGTCAACAGCTGGCACTATTTTGGTCTTTATCAACCTATTAAAATAAACATCAAATCAATTGACAAAATGTCATCTACATACTGTATGATATCCACCAGTAAGCACCGGATGACCTTTGTAACATAGAATCTCAATATCGTATAATATGTCCACTAACAAACGTTAAAGTTAGTGAATTAGCCTTCTGCTCTGAGTTACACTGCGAGCATCTGCGACTGAAACTGACAACAGGAACCTTTCCCAGTCGACGTTAGATACATAAACTTTGACGGTTTCCACTTAAACTAAGTTCTCTGAAACCACGTAGAAATAGGTTCGTAAATCGTTACTAATGCACTTAAGTGGTATTTCTTTGATTTAGTGAAATTTTTAAACGTTGTTATTATTTTGACGGCCTCCGTGGCGCAGTGATATGCGCAGTGGATTTACAAGACGGAGGTCCTGGGTTCGATCCCCGGCTGGGCAGACTGAGATTTTCTTAATTTGTCCAGGTCTGGCTGGTGGGAGGCTTCGGCCGTGGCTAGTTACCACCCTACCGGCAAAGACGTACCGCCAAGCGATTTAGCGTTCCGGTACGATGCCGTGTAGAAACCGAAAGGGGTGTGGATTTTCATCCTTCTCCTAACAAGTTAGCCCGCTTCTATCTTAGACTGCATCATCACTTACCGTCAGGTGAGATTGTAGTCAAGGGCTAACTTGTAAAGAATTAAAAAAAAATATATATATATATAAGTACAACATACTTGCACTACAATTTTATTGTCGACATTTTCGTCGATTAAAAATATATAGAGAAATAGAGATTTTAAAAATTTAAAATCTCTATTTCTCTATATCTAATCCAAACACGAAATATGTTTCAAATCTTAATTTTGTCATTAACTACTGAACCGATTTGAAAAATAATTTCACTGTTGGGAAGCTACACTATCCCCGGGTGTACTATATTTTATCCCCGGGTGTACTATATTTTATCCCCGGGTGTACTATATTTTATCCCCGGGTGTACTATATTTTATCCTCGGGTGTACTATATTTTAACCCCGGGTATACTATACCTATTTTATCCCCGGGTGTACTATATTTTATCCCCGGGTGTACTATATTTTATTCCAGGGTATACTATATTTTATCCCCGGGTGTACTATATTTTATCTTCGTATTCCTACGGGAACGGAAACTACGCGGATGAAACCGCGTGTTGTCTGCTGGTGTAAAATAAACTCGAATTGTAAGTTAAAAGCCTCACAACCACGGAATTAATAAAAGCTTCAGCTTTAGCGTTTTTTATGTTTTGTGCTCACAACCAACGATATTTTATACTAGAGATAGGCCACTAGCGCATCAGAACTGATGCGGACAAATGTGCAATTGTCTTACTGTCATTTAGTCGCTTATTAAACAACGATAGTTATTTAAAAAAATGCGTGCGTACAAAGTACACATGTCAGAAGTGAAACTTCTTTGGCGAACTAATTTATAAATCTTGTTTATATTTATACAAATCTAAAACTTTAGATTTCCGAGACTAAGAGGAAGGGAAAAAGGAAGATAGGTTAGGAATTTAATTGTACATTAAAATATAAAAAGTGTTGAAAATTAATGTAAATTATAAATTTATTTTTTTCAATTTATTTCTTTAATATTTACATTGCGCGATTTCTCTCTCTCGTTCAATCTTTCTCACTATAACTCTCTCCCACCTCTCACTCCATAGCACTGTGCGTGATACGACGTTCGCTCTGTCTCACTTTTTCTCTCAATCTTTCTCACTTGCTTGCTCCCTACTCTCACTCCACGGCTAGTTTTTTTTTTTTTTAATATATAATATACTTAATAAATAAATATACTTAAACAATACACATCACTATCTAGCCCCAAAGTAAGCATACAGAGTAGCTTGTGTTATGGGTGCTAAGATAGTTGATATTATAATACATGAATAAATACACACAGACACTGGAAAACACCCATGCTCATCACACAAATATTTTCCAGTTGTGGGAATCGAACCCACGGCCGTGGATGCAGAAAGCAGGGTCACTACCCACTGCGCCACGCGGCTGTCTAGTTGCTTCATGCTACGTTCGCCCTGTCTTACTCTCTCTCTCAATCGATCTCGATCGCTCTCTCACTCTTTTTCGACACTTCCGTTACATAACGGCGTGACGTCACATTTGTAAAAATTTTACCCTCATGCGCCTAAAGAAGTTTCACTTCAACAAATAATACCTAAATATTATCTACAACGAGTTGTGTGTTCAGGAAGTGTAAAACCTATATTTACTTAAATATTATAAGTTCCTATCACATTTGAGGTGATTTTGTAGGGATGTAACATATCATCATTATTATCATGTAACATATCTATAACATAAAATATCGCTGTTCACAATAAACTCACAACCCCTTCAATACAAGCGAAAGTAATAGCGTTCACTGAAGCGTATGATCAATACAATTCAATAATAAAGATATGATCGGCAGTCCTATATGTGAAACACGTATGGAGGTCGAGACACCAATGCAAGTAAATTATAATTTATATGCAATGGTGTATCCGAACAATTCGTAGTCTATATTGGCTTATGAGCAACGTTCTACGCTCATAAGCCAATATAGACTACGAATTGTCTCTGAAACTTAATCTTATTCGGTAACTCATTCACCTAAATGAAAGCCACTGAAATAGTTCTATGTTGAAATGTTTCAAGATTACAGAAAATCAAAGCCATCGAAATCTTTGCATATTTTGTTTTCCATAGCAGATATCATCATCATCATCATTATCAAGCCATATTTAGCTCACTGCTGAGCTCGAGTCTCCTCTCAAAATGAGAGGGGTAAGGCCAATTAGTCCACCATGCTGGCCCAATGCGGATTTACAGACGAAGAGAATTAAGAAAATTCTCTGGTATGCAGGTTTCCTCACGATGTTTTTCCTTTACCGTTTCCTTGACCGACAAGTGATATTTAATTCCTTAAAATGCACACAACTGAAAAGTTGGAGGTGCATGCGAAGGACCTGATTCGAATCCACACAATCCGGAATCGGAGGCAGAGGTCATATCCACTGGGCTATCACGGCTCTATGTATTATATATAGAAGATAGGTATGCTAATATTTATATCCCCTCTTCTGTTTTAGAACAGACAGTAGCTTGGGAAAAAAATACAAGGGATTATGTTCAAACACAGTGGGTTTTTGAACTAGGCCAATATAATCTGTATTGATCTTTCGTACCAATCTAATTGCTATGAGCTTTGTAAAGCAATTGCACCCTTTCCGTCGACCAATGTCTAACAGTTGGTCAGTAGTGTCAGCCTAGAAAATCGAAGCGAAAACAGGGGTGGTTATTTTAGAAATGTTGAATTAATAATAGCCATATATCGATTGATCCTACGAGTAATGTGTACTTAGAACCCCGTTTGTATCACGATTTGTATACAATGTCCTAAACACGACTAACTTTAAATTAAGCTAATGTTTCTTTTTAATGGAAACCAGTTTTCCCACCGATTCCGGAGGGTGGGTGGGTTAATCGTGAGGAAACCTGCATTACCAGAGAATTTTCTTAATTCTCTGCGAGTGTCAAGTCTGACAATCCACATTGGGAGGGCGTGGTGGACTATTGGCCTAACCCCTCTCATTCAGAGAGGAGACTCGAGCTCAGCAGTGAGCCGAATATGGGTTGATAACGAACGAAGTCTTATAATAGGCAAGATCTTTCGGATATTAGTGTCTACGACAAAGGGTTGAAACCGGGTATTTTTTACGAATGTTCAAGAAAATTTATTAATTTGGCTGTCTTTAACTTCAAGATATAAGTATTATTTTCTTTCTTTCATTTAAAAAAAATATCTGTTGTATGAATGAATAACGCAATAATACATAGATTGCTGACTTATCACCCACCTTATAACAACTTACGTTGATATGATATTTTTTTCCCTAGAGCATTTTAATTGATCAACGTGACTGTTTAAATGTGATTTACAACAATAGGTCTTTAGCCTATTGTTTTACAAAATATATGTGTACGGTGTTACCCGCGTAGTTTCCGTTCCCGAAAGAGTAAGAGGATAAAATATACTCAATGATACTCACAAATAACGTGGCTTTCTATAAGTACACACAATTAAAAACCCGGTTCAGTTGATCCAAGGACAACTAACCTCTCAAACTCACAAACATCTTTAGGTATTATATTAGTATAGAACAAAGAGTAAATTAATTATAGACAAATAAAACGTTACGTTTTAGTGTAAACGTGGTCATGTTTATCGTATAAAATACAGCCTGCATAATTTCCCACTATAAATAACATTGGATGCTCACACCGCCGTTATTAATTTCATTGGCCAACACAAACAAACGCCGTTAGGGGGACACTCTAGATGTTTCGAAAGATCTATAATTTACGTTTCTACGGGTACCCACAGAATACATAATTCAATTAGTTTAGCTATACTACAGCCTTTCTTGATGAGAGAGATGAGATTCTATTTACCAACAAAGAAATTAGAAATGAATGTAGAAAACGCATGTTATTTCATAACTTATTTATTTTAAATTATGTATGGTTTATTTACAAAATGTTATATAAAATATATTAACCCTATCTAACTGTTCTAAGCTCATTAATCAAATTAATGAAAATTAATTTAAAAACAATAGTAATTAATTATAATTATTATTATGTGTGAAATGAATAGTGAAAAGTGAGGGTATAAATTACCCTCACTTTTAATTTGTTTGTTGGTAAACAGTACTCTTCAAGAAAGGCTGTATTGTAGGTTGTGTATAAAAATTAAAATCATTATGACGTTGGTGAAATAAAACCATATGTGGGGGAGATTCCCCCGGGGAGTGATTTTAGTGGACTGTATTTTAAACGAATGTTAGGTGCTGGTGGAAGGAGTTTGTTCGAAAGTTTCCTTCATTCTAATGGGCGGGCTCCTATCACCGATACGAAGGGTAATTCTAACAAACCACCTACCTTTCGATGATCTTCTGCTGCCCAGCTGCTGGAGTCCAGCTCCCACGCCAACACGTGGGTGACGCGCACACGCACTTGGCCGCGGCCTTTCTACACCGTGTCTTTTTATCACGATATCGAACAAAGTCAAATAATAAATAAAAAGGATTATTGTCACCCGAATTGATCGCCCGTTCCGAATAAACGGGCAGCGAATACGAAGCGAAAATAATGTCCGACGAATAGGCGAAAGGTCGACAATACAATTCGCGAGCGACTGACGACAGGGCGCTCACAGCTCCGAGCGCGGTGAGGCAGTCTGTCGAATACCCTCAAAATCGGCGACAAAAGTACCCACCCAAATTGAGGAATTTTCGAACTCCGAATTAATCGAATATTTACGAACACCGCCCACCGTTAAAATGGAATTTTAACCCAGCTTAATAATGAATGAAATTGGAGGAAAAAAAAAAAAAATTAAAATGATTAGATAAAAATAAAAACTGAGTTATATAAGAAAACGAAATCAGAATGAATATGAATATAAAACTATGAAGCTATATAAAGTAAACTAATGGAATTAATCTGAATCTGATATAGGTAACGGAGACAACCTATGAACTGGTCGTTTCAAGAAACCGTATTCAGTTTTAACAGTGACGGAACGAATGACACCATCTTTAGAAGGGTTCACTTCATGAACCCGGCCTAACTTCCATTGCAATGGAGGTACGTTCGGATCGTTTATGAGGACTAGTGTACCGATTTGAATATTCTCTATGTTCTTAGTCCATTTACTTCGCTGCTGCAACGTATGCAAGTATTCGTTGTGCCATCTTTTCCAGAAATTTTGAATAAAATTTTGTAATAGTTGCCAGCGCGACAACCGTTTTAAATTTAATTCTGTCAAATCGGGCTCTATGATGGAATTTAACGGTGCCCCAATTAAAAAATGACCAGGTGTCAACGCTTCCAGATCATTGGGATCTGCAGAAAGCGGACATAATGGACGCGAATTTAGAGTACTTTCGATTTGCGTTAAGACAGTGCCCATTTCCTCAAATGTAAGAGTGGTGTTGCCGACAATTCTGACGAGATGTGTTTTTATCGATTTAACTGCGGCTTCAGCTATTCCGGTGAAATGTGGTGCCGCAGGTGGGTTGAAATGCCAAGTAATTTTGTATTTAAGCAATTCATGAGCAATAAAACGATCCTGCTCCTTTAACAACTTAAATAGAGTTTTTAATTCCGCGTTAGCACCGACAAAATTCCGGCCATTATCACTGAAAATATCCGAACAAAAGCCACGCCTACTTACAAAACGACGTAAGCAAGCCAAAAAAGCATCAGTCGATAAACTAGAGACGAGCTCTATATGTAGAGCACGCGTCGTAAGGCACACAAATACACAAATGTACGACTTCTCTATTTTTGGTTTACGAATAGCACCAGACTTCGTCAAAACGGGGCCGGCGAAGTCAACAGAGACTTTGAGGAAGGCTCGAACTTGCTGGACGCGAGCAGCAGGTAGATCAGCCATCTTAGGTTCTAGAAAGATTGCACGATGACGATGACACTTAACACAACGAAAAATTACCTTTTTTATGATCCGTTTTGCGGAGAGAATCCAATAATCTCTTGCAATTGAAGCTAGAGTGGCCTGTAAGCCCGAATGTAAATTGATTTCGTGGACAAAGATAACAAGAAGATTCGTGAAATTGCTTTCGACAGGAAGCAATAGAGGATGCCTTTTTTCGAAACTAAAGTTAGAATTAGATAATCGTCCACCTACTCTGATCAAACCTTCTCGATCAATGAACGGGTTTAACCGTTGAAGACGCGTAGACACAATCGTTCCCGACTGTAATTTTCGTAAGTCTGAATCAAACCAGCACATTTGAACTATGCCGACGAGACGTCTTGTAGTGGTCTGAAGTTCAGAAACGGACAGAGGGCCTAAGACTCTATTGTTTTTACGTCTGCAATTATGAATAAACCGAAAGCAGTATGATATGACTTTAGTCAATTTGTGAAATGATGAGAATTTATTTAAAAACGAAGGTTCTTCTATATTCTTGGCGGATAAAGCTGTCACATTAATAGTAGAGCGACGCTCTGGAATGTTTGAGCTATCGACATCTACTGAACTTATCGGCCATTGATCTGTTGGTGCTGACAACCACTGTGGCCCGAACCACCACAGTTTATGAGTTTTAATTTCCGAGGGGGATAAGCCACGTGAAGCGCAATCCGCTGGGTTATCAAATGAACGAACGTGTCTCCATTTATCTGGAGAAACGATATTAAGAATTGAAACGACGCGATTGGCTACATAAGTAGACCAGTTATGGGGAGCAGCCCGTAACCAACATAAAACAATGCTTGAATCGGTCCAAGCTACCTCCCGAGCGATTGTCACCTTGGACCCTATCGATTTACGAACAAATGCAAACAACGAAGCCAAAAGATTCGCAGCGCATAGTTCTAACCTTGGTAAAGACAATCTTTTCAAAGGAGCTACACGAGATTTGCCTGCTAAAATATGAACAGATACATTTTGATCTGGATGTACAACTCTAATATATATAACTGCTGCGTAAGCAGCTTCTGAGCTATCACAAAATCCATGAAGCTCAACACAACAATCAGTCGAGGATGGAACGAAACGAGGAATGTGGATGGTGGATAGTTTTGGAAATTCTGAAACTATACGAAGCCACTTACGTTGAATGTGAATTGGAACCTCTGCATCCCAGTCAACACCTGCTAACCAAAGTTCTTGAATAAGAATCTTGGCAGCAACAATGACTGGACTTAGAAACCCGACAGGATCAAAAATGCGAGCAATTTCGGACAAAATTACACGTTTTGTTACTTTGTCGTGCAGAGGCTCTACGTGATATACAAACACATCCTTCAGGGGCTGCCACGCTAGGCCTAAAACTTTAATTGAACTGTCTTCATTAAGGGAAACTGTTGAAGACTCCACCTCCTTTACTTCATCAGAAAGACGTTGTAAAAACAAGGGGCTGTTCGAGCACCACTTACGAAGTTCAAATCCACCTCTTTTTAGAAGTTCAAAAAGTTGATTTTGGAGATGAATAGCGGATTCCACCGAATCAGAACCACTTAAAACATCATCCATATAAGTAGAGTGACGAATAACTTCAGCAGCTTCCGGAAATTCGGATTGATGATCGATAGCTAGTTGCTGAAGAACACGAATCGCTAAAAACGGTGACGACGAGAGCCCGTAAGTCACTGTTTTCAGTCTAAAAACTTGAGGCTCAACGTAGGGGCCTGTACGCCATAATATTAGCTGATAATTTTGATGTTTTTCATCTACGAGAATTTGTCTATACATTTGACGTATATCAGCAGTAAAGGCGACTTTATGAAAACGAAAACCACAAAGCAGTTCTCCAACATCGTTCTGCAACTTCGGACCTATCAGTTGAGTATCATTTAACGATCCTTGGTGAGTCGCAGCCGATGCATCGAAAACAACCCTCAGTTTAGTGGTTGAGCTAGAAGGCCTCACAACTCCATGGTGAGGTATGAAGTAGTGGGGCTGTCGAATATCACTTTGGACAAGTTCCATATGGCCAGATTTAAGATAATCTTCCATAAAATCGAAATATAAATTACGAAACTGATCATCGCGAGCAAAACGACGCTCCATCGAAAGTAAGCGTTTCATTGCTATCGAACGCGATTCACCAAGTGATGGTTCCCCTTCCCGAAATGGAAGTGATACGATGAACCTACCACATGGCAAGCGCTTGTGAGACTGAACGAATATTTCTTCACATCGCTGATCATCAGGCGATAGGACTACTTGTTCTGGAACAGACTCTATTTCCCAGAATTTACGAATTAAATTATCAAGACTGTTTTCTTGATCTGAGACGACGAAAGACGAAATCATTTTATGCGAATCATGATTACGAACGAATTTAAGGTCAACTTTTCCGATAAGAAGCCAACCAAGCGAACTAGAAATGGCTATTGGTGTACCAATAGGCCCACGAATAATTTCTCCGACGAAAATATCATCATATACATCTCCTCCGAGCAAGATGTCTACAGATGAAGGCGAATTGAAATTTGGATCCGCTAACTGTAAATGTTTTATATGAGACCACGATTTTGTCTCAATAAAGTTTGACGGTTTAGCGGATGTTATATTTTTTAGAATTAATCCGCGAAGAGTAAATTCTAATCCTGAAGCCGTGTGTGATTTAACTACGGTCGTTACGAATCCCTTTGAACAAGTAGTCAAATCACCGATTCCTTGAATAGGTGTACCTAACTTACGACGAGTTAAACCAAGACGAGTAACCAGATCTTCAGTAATAAAAGAAGCTTCAGAACCTGGATCGACAAGAGCTCGAGCACGAATAAATTTGCCTGATGAATCGCGAATTAAAATTACAGCAGTTGAAATTAAGACCATACTGTGATTTGAAGTGACATCTGTCGAATACAAAGAGACGACATTCGTTGACTCATTTGAGGGTAGTTCCGATTTCGATAGATCTTCAGATGTAGTTTTTGAATTATTTGCGAAATGTAACATGGAACAATGATGAGAAGCATCACACACTGAACAACGAATTTTTGCGCATGTGTCTGTAAGATCATGCATGGGCTTAAGACATTTCAAACAGAGACCATTTTCTTTTGCGAATCTAAAACGGTCGTAGGGTTTTTTCTGCTTGAACGAATAACACGAAAATAAAGAATGCGAACCACGTTTACACAGCACGCATGTCGAATTCGACTGGACCGAATTACCAGATTTTGATTTGAAACTACTTGCAGTACTAGATTCAGGAGAAGTGACAAATGAGGACTTAGCACGAGTCGTATCTTGATTTTTTGAAAAACGCGTTGAATCAAAACGTGATGTTGAACGTAATGTTGACCTTGAACTTTCCCAAGCGATTATTTCGCGATTTAAAAATTCTTGGAGTTCACTAAAGCGAGGCACTTGATTTGTTGCAATAGATTTATCAAAATTAAGTCGCGTATCTTGATCCAACTTTCTATACAACATGTGAAATAACACGAAGTCCCATTCCTCAATAGGGAAACCCATAGAATCTAAGGCACCGATGTTTTCTAAGAACCCACTAAGAATAGTGCGTAGTCCGGAGGCGGACGGTGAATTTAAATTTGGCAGTTTATATAAAGCGTCCATATGCTGCATTGCTATTAATCGTTCATTTTTATAATTATATTCTAAAATGCCCCATGCTTTTCTATAATTACTATTGGTAATCGACATTCCTTTTAACAATTTACTAGCATCGCCACGAACGTACGATAATAAATATTGAAATTTAGCTACATCTGAAAGATCTTTATTGCGATCGATTAATGATAAGAACAAATCACTAAAAGAATTCCACTCTTTATAATCACCGGAAAAAGGTGGTACCGATAAAGGCGGTAATTTTACTGCAGTATAATTTGAATTTAAATTTTGATTTACTTCCGGTTTTGGTTCGGAAGTAGATTCCTCTAAACCGAATTTAATACTCATAATTTCTCTAATTAAGTCATTAAAAGTCGAACGAATATTGCTATGTTCAGGTTTCAAAACCTTTGTACTTTCCAACTCCAAAGTTTCAATAGACGATTGAATTTGTTCAAATTGGTCCTGTATACGGACGAGTCCCATACAAGAAACCATAAATTTTCGATAAGAATTCACGTCTGAGTTTACCTCCATACCTAACTCAATTATAGTATTCAATTCGCGCTCGATGCAACCTCTGCGATGCATTAAAGCAGCGTGCTCTGTTGATTCCGTCATATTGTAAAATAATTAATAAACTATAAATAAAAATTAAAAAAAATAATAAAAAAAGTTTAAGAATAAAAATATTTTTTATTTACCGAACTTGGCGTATTCACTGCCGTGCCCACTACAGAACGGCTTACTACACGAAAACATAAAAACTCAAATATAAAAAAAAAACAAAATGAAAAAATTAAATATATTTTCGAACAATGTCGTGAGTCGTAATCGTATCGTATGGTATAAATGCTACATGAATCCGATCGAACTTACTTCACTCAACGTAATCTCAAAACTAAAACGAACTAAAATGAATTAATTCAATACACCTCGAGTAGGTATAAAGAACAATTACAAACAATTACGATATATTTAAGATAAAATAATACGAATGAAACGAATAAAATAACTGGCGAAACTAACGAAAATTAGTAAGGTAGGTAGGTACCTCACTTCGTAATAAAAATTATCACTTTTACGAAAACTTAGATTATTACTTACGAATGAATTATTATTTATGATTTATGGGTTACGAAACTTACGCGGCACTAATTATTATTATTATATTATGCAGTTTTTAACGAAATAAATGGATCATCTAGAACTTGACCTATATAATTTAACTTTGAATGCGAAGAACGAACAAAGAATGAAACAGTAGGTATGGCGTCATTCGAATTCCGATTGCAATGATTTTAGGTTATAAAATATAAGAAAATACGTGTATGGCGGGGTGTTTCGATTAAACAGAATAAAGAAAACTTAATATCTGGCTACGAAGGCCAATAAATGTGGGGGAGATTCCCCCGGGGAGTGATTTTAGTGGACTGTATTTTAAACGAATGTTAGGTGCTGGTGGAAGGAGTTTGTTCGAAAGTTTCCTTCATTCTAATGGGCGGGCTCCTATCACCGATACGAAGGGTAATTCTAACAAACCACCTACCTTTCGATGATCTTCTGCTGCCCAGCTGCTGGAGTCCAGCTCCCACGCCAACACGTGGGTGACGCGCACACGCACTTGGCCGCGGCCTTTCTACACCGTGTCTTTTTATCACGATATCGAACAAAGTCAAATAATAAATAAAAAGGATTATTGTCACCCGAATTGATCGCCCGTTCCGAATAAACGGGCAGCGAATACGAAGCGAAAATAATGTCCGACGAATAGGCGAAAGGTCGACAATACAATTCGCGAGCGACTGACGACAGGGCGCTCACAGCTCCGAGCGCGGTGAGGCAGTCTGTCGAATACCCTCAAAATCGGCGACAAAAGTACCCACCCAAATTGAGGAATTTTCGAACTCCGAATTAATCGAATATTTACGAACACCATATGATAATAATATGATGCTTGGTATGGTGTTTTTGAAACGACAACACATTTTTGTATTAACAAATACTTATAAGTGATGAACTACTTATGTGTGTGTGTAAATAACTCAGCTAGATACACTTTTCGTGAATATAAGTACGTAATAAGTTTACGCAACTTTCGTCGGTTCGAATGCTGGGTTGTGCTATAAAATTTAGGTACTAGTACACCCATAGCCTCGGACACCACGTTAAGTTGTTTATACACCCTAATCAATCGATCTAGTCAATTCATATTGAATTAGCATCATCATTAATAACCCATATTTGGCTCAGTGTTGAGCACGAATCAAAATGAGAGGAGTTAGGCCAAGTCCACCACGCCAAATGCGGATTGGCAGACTTCACACACGTAGAGAATTAAGAAAATTCCCAGGTATGCAGGTTTCCTCACGATGTTTTCCTTCACCGTTTAAGACATATTTAATTTCTTAAAATGCACATACTTAACTGAAAAGTTAGAGGTGCATGCCCCGGACCGGATTCGAACCTACGCGCTCCGAGCCGAAGGCAGAGGTCATATCCACTGGGCTATCACATCTGTCATACTGAATATTATAATTTAATCGGAACTTCACTCACACCGACTTCTAAATCCAACTCATGTTTCAAACATTCCACAGTTTCAATACAATATTGTTATTATGCCACGTGTCGCGAGCCTTCGGGGAAATCCCCGAAACTGTTGGAGATAGATATTTGAATAATTCCCTCGTAAGTAGCCTTCACCCAAATAAGTAAACCTCTTTGGACTTTCCAAATATTAAATACTAGCTGCCGCCGTGCGATTTCACCCGCGTGGTTCCCGTTCCCGTAGGAATACGGGGATAAAATATAGCCTATAGCCTTCCTCGACAAATGGGCTTTCTAACACTGAAAGATTTTTTTAAATCGGACCATTAGTTTCTGAAATTAGCGCGTTCAAGCAAACAAACTCTTCAGCTTTATAATATTAGTATAGATGGAATAAAAAGAAAAAAAAATAGCTAGATAGAAATTACTAACCTATGTAAAAGACAACAAATTGAAAATATTCCGCTTGCAAGGAAAAATGCATCATTACGAGTTTAACGAAGGTCCGTACCGCTTGTAATTAGTAAAGACATGGAACAATTCCCTTGATAACTAATAAAATTGATGCACAGGATTAGTCATGCTACGCGATATCACGACATGCTCTGTTGTGCTAATTAGAAAGGAACAAACAATTTATATATCCTCATATATATATTCCCTTAATTGGATCTCACAAGGCATCGTTTCGTGCTTATTTATCGCAGTCAAAGATTATCTATTACGAGACCATGAGACCGCTAGATCTTTAGTTGTTCTATATTATCGAGTCTAACCACAGACATGCCTATATTAGCTTGTCTAACCACAGAGATGTAAGCCCTCATTCGCACGAGAGTTTTTTTAACGGACGTTAAAAAAGCGTTCAAATATAATATGAAGTTATATGAAAGTCTATTACCAACACCCAAAATTGAAAATACAAAACTGCTCGAAAAAAGCGTCGTGTTTTAAAAATGCTGTCTTGGTTGGCATTGGTAGTATTTGAGCGCTCTTAACATCCATTAAAAAACCTCTCGTGCGAATGAAGGCTAATAGTACCTACAAGATGTATGTAGTTATGATTCAAGCAAGGAATTCGCAGTGTTGATCGACTCAGACATCAATGGACATCAAGCGGGTAAAGTGTTTTTCAGATAGCATGGGTACCGCTGGATGCAGGCGGCTCAAGACTTTGGTGTTTGGAAGTCCTCACAAGAAATCTCTATCTACCAATAGATGACCATCGGCTGACAATGAGGAACTTAAAATAGAAACACAACTAGACCAATTTGCATAATAATTATTGTCAAACGATTATCATTGACAGATATATTGTAGCCAATAGACCTGCTAGTCGATCGGTCAGTGCGTCGTGCAATATTTGTTGATATTACTGTTCCACATGACGACAATCTGGTTAAAGCTGAATACTTGGACCTTGCTCACGAGATTACCGCCATGTGGAATGTTGAGTCAACTATTATTGTTCCGATAGTTGTTTCAGTCAATGGCCTTATAGCGAAAAGCTTCGACCAACACTTTAAGAAGCTTTCGCTTAACTGTTGGATCAAGAGTCGGATACAAAAGGCAGTGATTCTTGAGACGGCGCGTATTGTGAGGGGGTTCCTCACTCTGGAGTCCTGACCACCGGTTGCTTGGGCACTCAAATGTTCCGCAGCGGGAGGGCTGATTTTTTTTTATAAATTTTTAATAGTGTTTGGTATTTTATATTTATATTGACATTGTTAAAAATTTAAAAAAAGAACTAATAAATAAATGAGAATGAAAAAATTACAAGTTTTGTCAAATTTGACAGATTAACGAACGAATGAAACGAATGTATAGAAGAAGTACCAATATCTACTGTATCGATTTTTCGGTAGCTAGGAAAATACCCAACGGGTTTTTTCCTAATTGCAAGCAAAGCGTTTGAGGTTGTGCGCTTCGTTAAAAAAGGTATCAAGACCGCAATAATGGTACAATCATTTGGTAGTTTTACCCGGAAAGTTTTCCGGGAGTTTTTAAATTTGGTAATCTTATAGATTTCGATGTGCTTTTTGCGAATTTCTCCATTGTGTGTATGTTATCTGCAAATGGTATTGCGACTACGATTCTGACGATCAGTGTAGTGTGCAAGGTGCATGCGTTGTTGGAACGAAGTTCTTTTAGGCGGCTTAAAAAAGTGAATTGATAGAGATAGTCACGTAACTTAAAGATGTCGAACAAAGTAACAAGGTAACAGAGTAGCACCGTATACCTACGTATTCGTAAGGGGTTGAGGCAATAAGGGTTGACTTGCTGATAATGTTAAATTCGTTAGCGACCACTGTCAGCATGCTAATGCTTTTACTGGGACTTACGTAAGTCAAGCTGTAAATGTTGACGTGCTTTCTAAGGCACGGAGGTATAACAATGTTAATTTCATACTATAGATAGGTTACGTCCCTACAAAATCACCGCAAAAAGTGACCCAAATTTAGCGACTCCAGTTACAATGTAGTTCGTTGTTTAATAAGCGACTAAATGAAATTAAGTCAATTTTCCACTTTTTCCGCCTCAATTTTGATGCGTTAGTGCCCCATCTCTAGTATAACATTTCTCCAAAGAGCACATCGAAATCTATAAGATTGCCAATTTTCAAAACTTCCGGAAATCTTTACATTAACCTCATTTTTTAGCACCAAATGACTGTACTATAAGTGGTTACCAATAAAACATACATGTTTATTTGTAAGAAAAAACATTTTACTTCAAGTTGATTATAAAAGTCTAGACTGAGTATTAATGAGGGATATTTTAGATATTTTTTACATTTTTTTTCTATCAGAGTTCAATTTAATTAAGAAATATTCAAATCAGTAAAGTTTAAGTTTTGTTAGCGAAGTTACTGAGCAGCGATTCATTTTTGCACATAAGAAAGAAGAAGATAATTAGCTCTTTTGATATTTCTTGAACTACGCAGTCGCCTTTTCTTGTTTCTTTATCATAAAGCAAACGCGTCGCGGTTTAACTAGCGTTCCCGTTCCCGTGAGAACACTGGGATAAAATATAGCCCATGACTCTCACAAATAACGTTGCAAATTAGTTCTGTAGATCCAGAGATCACTCTCTACACTACCTCACAAACTTGACATTTTTAAGATATTAGTATAGACAATATAGATTACTATTCATTGTCAGTCGTTTTATTTATAACTAACAGGCGCCCGCGACTTTGTCCACGTGGAAATTAATGTAAGCTTTCAACCCCGTTTTCTATCTCTTCTATTTACATTTTTGCATGTGTTATGTAAAATAAATAGTCCACGTATCATTTTACAAAACTATACCTATAGAATTTTGAAAAATCTTGAAATCCTTAATTTTTCAAGTTTGTAACTTGAAAAATGAAGGACTTTTCTTACACATTTTCAACCCCTGTTTCCACACCCTTCTGATTTAATTTTCGGCATTAAAAGTATCCTACATATTATGGTCTCAAATTGTGACAAGTTTCATGAAAATTCATTCAGTAGTTTCAACGTGATGCCCGGTCAACATTAAATACGGACAGACAGGCAAAAAAATTTTTTTTTTCTTCAGTATTAAATTATGTTTCCTCAAACTAGATTTTTCGAAATATCTTGAATGTATAGAATATTATGACTTGTTACTGTTTTTTTTTTCTATGGCATAGTGTTAAATGTATAAAACAATTGCATCTCCCTCTAACCACGCAATTAGTTATTAAGTCCTACTCTCTACTTGCTCTCTCTCATTTAATTACAAAGCAAGTACGAGCCAATTACTCGCGTCCACCAGGAATTGTCTTAAGTGCTTCTACTTTGTCGGATGTCCAACAACCTAGAACAAAATGATTGTATAGATACTTCCAGACATTTATCTGTTTTACTGGATTGACTGCCTCTTTAGTGTAGTTAGTTGATGAGGCTTCAAATCAAGATGTATAGGGTTCGATTTCTGGCAGTTTTCAATAAGGCTCCAGTTAAGAACTTGGTGGCATTACACCCTCGCGCCTCGGAAAATTCAAACTTTATCGTATTTTATTTTATCACGCCAATACTTATCGGGGCAACGTGATCTTGCCAAGCTCCATATACGTAATCCGTACTTTAGGGGTAGAGGCGTACCCCTGCAGTGGACTATTAAAATAGGTTAATGATGATGATGAATGTGTACTTTGTTCTAGATAATTTTGTAAATAAACCTTTGATGTGTTTGTTGTGGGCTCTTCTCGGACCAAGGCGCATTTGGAACCCTCGTAACTTCAAATATTAAATTTTCGACCACAAATATCAGCATTAAAATCATGACATAACCTTGATGTTTTAAAAGCGTGTAAACAATGTTTAATTGAAATAAATTAATTTTCTGTTTGAGTTTGAGTTTGAAGAATGATAATGATGAGGATGAGACGATAACGACGCTGTTACTCCAAAAAGTATAAGTAAATAAAAGTGTTTATAGCATGGATTTATAACACATAGATAGTGTGTAACTATGAGTCGCATAATTCGTAAACCATTTTATGTGCCCTGAAATGGGAGCCCTTGACGCATAGATACGCTACGATAAGTACGGTTGTGCGTATGCGAGGCGACGGTAATTAGCTTAGCTCTTACGTTCACATAGTCACAGAAATTGCTTACGTTTGGAGTGAAAATTTGTTAGGTGTTGTGAGTCTACAGGTTAGTCTAAGGTTTCAAGTCAACTACTACTGGAAATAGAAGGAGGAGAGGATATGATAAATCTTAAATGTATCAGAGAAAAACAAAGGTCACAGATATGACGTATACAATCAGAAAACTTAAATGGAAATTGGCTGGTCATTTAATGCAAAACAAATCGCGAATTGGGCTAAGGACGTAACTGTGTGGTACCCTAGAAACAACAAAAGGAGGCCCTTAAGAAGATCATGATTTGAAGATGACAGCAGGAACGCTTTGGAAAAGGTAAGTTCATGATCGCTAGGCAGATCTTGGGGGAGGCCTAAGCCGAAAGACAAGACGACTTACCGGTAATTCGTCTTGCCTTTTCACTATACAATATTATAAAAAATTCGTAAGTTTTTTTAATATTGTATAATTTTAATAATTTTTGTTTAATTGTTAAAATTTAATGTTTTAGCAGACTCAGAAGTGATTACAAAAATAAGAAAACTAATGTCAAACAAAGGTTATGATTCACAACATTTGTCAGGACAACTTAATTAACAAATCAAACTGTAACCTAGAATGACAGAGAATGTCCTTGAATGAAGTCACGCACTTGTGAACGATGTGTGTAGGGTTAAAGGATCCTTTGACTGTTAACAAACACTCCCATTTTCCACTCAAGTCACTCTCCCCGCCTATCCCAAGTAACCCATAAAGAATTACACAACAAGAGATGTGGACGGCTTGAACTCCATGAGCACACTAAAGCCGTCCGTACCACAAGTCGTTGCAACGCGGCGACAACAATAGTTTTTTATGTTAAGGTAAAGTGTTATTATTATTATTACTAATGGAAGCTCCGTATAGAATGAAACGTGTATTTACAGTGTATTGTGGGTATGTGTATTGCATGTTCATTTCCACCCATGCAGCTTGCTTTGTATGCGTCCCAGCGAAGGGTGGTTAATGCATATTGCATACGAGATTAGTCTGGCTTCAGCGGATAATAGTAAATCAACCACATTGTTTATTTTAAATCTATAATTTTATATATGTATTTATATCTATTTGATGTCCGCGTGGTGAAGTGGGAGACCCTACTTTCTGCATCCACGGCCGTGGGTTCGAGTCCTACAATTGAAATGATATCATAATACTTACATATTTTGAAAATAAAATTAACTTATTGTTATTTTTTTTTAATTTTTATTCACTATTTACGTCGTTGCACTTAACTTATCTATAATATAAATAATAATTGTGTTTTTCAGTGTCTGGATGTGTTTATATACTACATATCTAAGTATTTATATGTAGCTATTATAAATGTGGATGATGATATTAGCTACCTTAGTACCGATAAAGACGTACCGCCAAGCGATTTAGCGTTCCGATACGATATCGTATACAAACCGAAAAGGAGTGTGGATTTCATTCTACTCTTAACAAGTTAGCCCGCTTCCATCTTAGATTGTATCAACACTTACCATCATGTGGGATTATAGCCAAGGGCTAACTTGTAGAGAATAAATAAATAAAATAAAAAAAATAACACAAATTGGAAGACTAGCTTTAGTAGAGCAATCATTACAACAGTGTCTCTTTTTCACGTATTTTTCGTAGTAGCTGGTCTGTAACTTTGCCAGCACGGAATAAGTACGTAAAGAATTATCGATGCGAAATTTTATTTTTATATCGCTAAATTATATACAATAGCAATCTCTCAATCAAATTACACCCTACCCGTTCAAGTATTATTGTCGCGATAAGTAGCTTAGTCGTTTTTCAAGGTTACGTCTTTCTTTGTAACATATGATATTAAAATGCAAGCATGAAAACGTAACAGACAGACTTGAGAGACTTATTTTTATTTAATACCAGCGTATTTGAACCTCCCTCCTTTTAGGAGAGGGGATTTGGATTTCAACCCTCTAAGATACTCCAGTGCGGGTTGCCGGGCTTCATTATGATATTGTTTGATTTTGTGCGAATGCTTTGTTTTTTTTCAACCCTCGACGCAAAAAGAGGGGTGTTATAAGTTTGACGTGTCTGCCTGTCAGTTTATCTGTGGCACCATACCCCCCGGAATGAAGCGATTTCAATTTAGTTTTTTTTTTAATGAAAGGTATGGGCGAGTGTTCTTAGACATGTTTGATGAAAATCGGTTGAGCCGTTTAAAAGTTGTGGGGGTTGAAAGTGGGGAAGAATAACCGAATGTCTGCAAATATACTCGAGTGGGTTCTCAAATGAAGGCGCACTGAAAGAGAATATCGATGACTTGATCGAGAGTGTAATTAATAATTTTAAGACCTTCGGGGGTTTTTCAAAAGTTTCAATTTTATATTCTAATGATAACGATTGGAACCGACGGCTTAAGATGCTCGGAGATATGATAATTAATATCGTGCCACGGTATAAGTAATATCACCAACCTTTTGTATTGTATGTGATTTTATCTACAGCAAGCTAATTCACTATCTTCAACGTATGCTAAAGTGTTTTCAGATAGCATGGATACGGTAACAGTCACCTGTATGACGTTCATAATACGTACTATTATCGTGAATCACAGCAAACTTGCAAGAATGAAACGTACTGTCACCCGCACCATCCTACATGAAACGAATTGTAGTTGACGAAATTGAGATTATATGTAAAACATGACATCCGGTGCTTACTGATGGATATCACACAGTACATTATGATATAATTGCGGTAAGTTGAAAATTACAGCCGAGGCGATATTGCAGCTCGAGCCAAAGGCGAGAGCTTTAGTAAGGAAGAAGAGGCTGTATTTATCAAAGCGCACGTATGTGCATACGTTTTATAACACATTTGCGAGGAAACACACTTTGAACACACTTTCTGAAAATGAATTTGCATCTTTGCCTGTTTTCCATATGATGACATTTTGATACGCTTGTCATTATTGCACAGATAGCGAAGTGCGCACACCAGTGTTTTTGTTTTAGGCAACTGCACCAAATTAACGAGTACCCTAAACCTACGAAATCGTTTGTAAGGATGGGAGAAGCAAGGGAAATACAACAAACGTAGCAAGTGGAAGGATATGGTCTCTGCCTATGGGAATAAGATTTAATGAATGTATAATTTAATCAAAGGTCACGTTCAATCTCAGGGGAATATGAAACGTATGAAACGTATTTCAAGTTAAATTAAATCAATTCACAAAATTACAGACGGTGATTTGCCTCGCAAAGTCGCAATGAAGGCGGAAATTGTGCGCGAATGAGGAGATGAAACAGAATGGGAGCTCGCAATCAACTCGCGAGCGCGCTTCATTTTTACTGATTTCAAACAGAAAGATGATCTCAATTAAAAAATAAATAATTACCTACGATTGGTTCATTTTCATCATAATCATCATCATGTCAGCCGATGGACGTCCACTGCAGGACATAGGCCTTTTGTAGAGACTTCCAAACATCATAATCTTGAGCTCATTGAGTTGGGGATCGAACCCAGGACATCCGTTTAGTAAATCCACTGCGCATACCACTGCACCACGGAGTGCTAATGATGATCTCTTCTTGAATTACACGTACAATTAATAAATCATAGTAAACAGTAAAATTTCCACGTAATTGGGTTTAAAGTAAAACATGACCGTACAAAACTAGAACTTAGTATAAAAGAACGACCTCGAGAATCGAGATAAATCGGTACAATAGAAATATAGAATTTTAAATTTCTCTGTGCAAGAGGGAAAAATACTTATTACTGTGATCTCAGATATCCAGTACCTACTCGCATATTGAAAAAGAAATCTACTTCAGTAACATCGAGTATTTCATTTAAAACCTTGTAGAACCTTTTGACGGCCTCCGTGGCGCAGTGGATTTACAAGACGGAGGTCCTGGGTTCGATCCCCGGCTGGGCAGACTGAGATTTTCTTAATTAGTCCAGGTCTGGCTGATGGGTGGCTTCGGCCGTGGCTAGTTACCACCCTACCGGTAAAGACGTACGTAAGCGATTTAGCGTTCCGGTACGATGCCGTGTAGAAACCGAAAGGGCTGTGGATTTTCATCCTCCTCAAACAAGTTAGCCCGCTTCCATCTTAGACTGCATCATCACTTACCATCAGGTGAGATTGGAGTCAAGGGCTAACTTGTAAAGATTTAAAAAAAATAACCTGTTCAATTATGTCATAGAAACTTCAGTCATAAGTGTAAGTGTAAGGTCTGGACTCAAAACTGAAAGGTCTAGAGTTCGATCTACGATTTTAGGATTATTGTCGTACCCACTACACACACTCGCACATAGAACAAGATTTTACCTTATTCGAAAGTAAAGGAAAAAACCGGCTAAGTGCGTGTCGGGTCACGCGCAGTGTAGGGTTCCGTAGATTGACTTAAGACAGACACTTTAATCCTTTATGTACTTTTACCTACCTAATGACCTAATGCACAAAAATACCGATAACGATACCCCACATGGGATAGACCACAAAAATTCATCCTCTCTTTGCATCAATTATCAATTTTTTTTATGACTTTGTCGACTTAATAATAATAAACCATACTTTATCTATACTAATAATACAAAGCTGAAGAGTTTGTTTGGTTGAACGCGCTAACCTCAGGAACTACTGGTCCGATTTGAAAAATTCTTTCAGTGTTAGATAGCCCATTTATCGAGAAAGGCTATAGGATATATATTATGTCCATATTTTTACGGTAACGGGAACCACGCGGGTGAAATCACGCGGTGTCAGCTAGTAATAATTATAAACGATAAGTTGGTACTTAACTATAAACACTAGCTTTAAAAGGTAAGACAATTTTAATTTTACTTAAAAAGGTAATTCAAACGGTTGCCATTAACATAAATTGTAAGAGAAGCTACTACAGCTTTATAAAGTTTGAAATTACCTTTGCGTGAGTCTCACGCTATAAATTTACCTTGAGGTAAGTAAACACGTGCTTGTGTGTTTTATTTTACGACCCTTTTGTCCCCAGGGGTGTATGAGGCATATTAATTGTCCCTGATGAGACAACGAATTCCTATGATTAAAATACCTACTTGTGAACATTTTTAACCGTCTTCAAAAAAGGAGTAGGTTGTCAGTTCGACGCGAATGTTTTTTTTATGTTTGTTACCTCATAACTTCATCATTGCTTAACCAATTCGGGATTTTTTTTTGTTTGAAAGACTACTTTCACACACTGCTGAGCTCGAGTCTCCTCTCAGAATGAGAAGGGTTAAGCCAATAGTCCACCACGCTGGCCCAATGCGGATTGGCAGACTACACACACACAGAGAATTAAGAAAATTCTCTGGTATGCAGGTTTCCTCACGATGTTTTCCTTCACCGGTTGAGACACGTGATATTTAATTTCTTAAAATGCACACAACTGAAAAGTTGGAGGTGCATGCCCGGTCCGGATTCGAACCCACACCCTCCGGAATCGAAGGCAAAGGTCACTGTCCACTGGGCTATCACGGCTCTATCACTTTCAGAGTGGTCAATTCAGTGACGTATTAATTAAAGCTATTTCTGAAAGAACCACGGGAAATAACCGTCTGAAAATCCTAAAACTTTATGATTTAAATGATGATGATTAGATTCGATACTCACTATATAGACAATTCACATAATTCCACATTTCAGTTTGGTAGAAGGGATCGCTATTATTGATACGGTAGTCTTTTACTATTTGCCATAATTATCATCACCCACGAAATAAGTGGGTAGTTAGATGATATTCTTCTTGTATTTCCAATAAACAGACATAAAATGAATAGTAAAAGCTTAAGTCATCTAGTCATCTCCTCTCTATAAATTGAATTGTTACCACGCCTTTTTCCATTTTCTAGACCCAATTAAAAAGTTCACGTGGCGAAACTACTGACGTCCATGTTGATAATAACAGATACAGACAGTATTAAAGTTGACTAAGTAATTTTCTTCTAAGTATATTAAAATACAGAGTAGATTAAAGAGATTAAAGTCCAATGGCTCTTGTAATTACTTGTACTGGGAATCAGGCTTGTTTTTTTTTTTATAAAATGTTACTGACTATTTGACGACATCAAGCGAGTCGCAGGGATTCGCTGGATGCAGGTGGCTCAGTATCGTGATGTTTGGAAGTCCCTACAAAAGGCCTATGTCCTGCAGTGGACGATGCAGCCGAAGGGCTGATATGATGATGATGATGAACTGACTATTTAAAAAAATCCTTATTAAATGTGTATTTAAATATAGAAAAATCAGATCAGACCTTTTTTTTATATCGGTTGAGAATTCGCAATGCGATGCTTTTTTGGGGTCGTTTTGAATTAGAAAAAATTGCAAAAAATGTCCCTTAATTTACAAAAAATAATTTTGAAAAAATAGATAAATAATCGGCCAAGTACGAGTCGGCTCCCGCACGCAAGGGTTCTATACCATTATCTATATAACAGCAAAAAATCATGTTTGTTATATGAGAACCCCTTATATATTAATTTTATTCTGTATTTGTTAGGTATATATAGATATTTGTTGTACTGCAACGGCAACAGAAATAGATCATCTATGAATAGTTTAACTGTCTAACTATCGCAGTTGATGCGATATAGCCTGGTGACAGATGGACGAAAAACAGACGGACGGGGTTCCTCTTTTGAGTACGGAACCCTAAAAACTACCTATTTTTTTTTAAAAATACTAGTTTGAAAATGTTAAGACACGATATAAGTACAGTGTATTATTATAATTGTTTTGATGCTAAAAGTGCGTATGTACTTATCGATTGACTACTATGTATATTGTATAGGTGATTAGATAGGTACGTATTGGTAGGGGTGGGTCGATAGATACCTAAACAATTATTTACACAGGATTGACCCCTTTTTTCAACGACCCCAATTCGCTTTAGTATCTCAGCGATTAATTTTATCGTGACATCTTAAATATCTTTTATGTTGACGGCCTCCGTGGCGCAGTGGTGTGCGCGGTGGAAATACAATACGGAGGCCCTAGTTTTGATCCGCGGCAGCTTTTCTTAATTGGTCCAGGTCTGGGTGGTGGTACCTATAACTTGACGACATTAAGTGCGTGAGTATATTTTGTAAATAAATGGATGGCAAAGCTAAACCTTTTGGGCAAAATAAGCACCTGACGCATGGATCGATTTGTCAGAAAGAATTAAAAAATATTTTGGCGTCAGATGACCATGAGCCTAAAGTCTCAAAGGCAAGCGCCGCAAATAGTCATTAGACTTAACTGAGTATTTTTATTGTAACATTTTGTACAATTTGTACTCATAGTGCTGACCCTGCCACTGGTAGATACTATGCGGTTGTCGTCTTCATAAAACATTTAACCCACTCCGCTATACCAATTAGCATTACTGGATACGGCCACTTAGTTTCGAAGCACAGCTAAACTCGCACTTCAGGCAATAAGCTGCTTAAATGCCTACAACAACTTTAGTTGAAAAACAGGATAGACCACTCCCAGGAGATCCCTCCTCCCTCTAAATAGTACAAAACAAAATCACTTTCCAAGTGTCTGTGCGCTTAGTTGTTGTTAGTATTCTCTACGGTTTTCACTTTAAACTGAAATCGAAAGAAAGATTTTTCATCAATAAAGTTGTAATAGAAGTTCGATTTTGTTAGATTCAAGTAGGTAGGTAGGGTTGGTATTTTGGCTGACTATGTATGTTTGCATGTTCCACTGTAGCGCCTAAACTACTGAACCGGTGTCAATATCTCTATATGAAATATTTTCTTGTCTATTTGCCATAATTATCATAGCCCACGAAATAAGTAGGTAGGTAGATGTTATTTTTCTTGTATTTCCAATAAACAGACATAAAATAAATAGTAAAAGCTTAAGTCCTCTAGTCATCTTCTCTTTATAAATTGAATTGTTACCACGCCTTTTTCCATTTTCTAGACCCAATTAACAAGTTCACGTGGCGGAACTACTGACGTCCATGTAAAAAATAACATATTTTTTTTAATTATTTATTTAACAAAACAGGTATTTAGAATCCATCATAGGAATAGATTTTAGAATCCATCACAGGAAAACGGCTTTTAAATGAAAAATTCGCTCCCTATTCGGTTCACCTGACTTACAGCTACCTTACACAACCGAATTATTATTAATTCCAGCCAGTAAAATGACAAGTGCAACTGTCACTGAAATGACATTTCACTAGTAAAATGACATTTCTATGAAAGAAATGATATGCGCAACGGTCACTGAAATGACATTTTACTAGTCAAATGACATTTCAGTGACAGTTGCAGTCATTTTACTGACTGGAATTTGTAATAGTAGAATAGTAACCAAACTTATTATACCCCTCATTTTGAGTTGGAGGTTAAAAATAGCATACCAAGTGTTGTCAAAGAATAATACGGTTAAATAATACATCAATGGCTTTTTAGTACCTCATACGGTTCCGACTTTTTATTCGCACACGAGTCACGCACGACGAGTAAATGGGATTTTTCTTTGTTACGCTAAAAGTAATCTACGGAACTGAAAAAGCTCTGAGGGATTTATTTGATTGCTTACTGCTCGTACGTGGAAATTACTCGTCAGAACGGGGATGATGACTAGGTTTGAATATATTGATGTTTATGATACATTCGGGTAAATAAGGCGATTATTTATACATCATCATCATCTCCTTACCCTTATCCCACTTAAGTGGGGTCGGAAAAATATGTCAATCTTTTCCATTCGTTTCTATTACTCGTCAACTCATCATCCACTCCTTTTACACACATGTCCTCTTTCACACAATCCAACCATCTCTTCTTTGGCCTTCCTCTCCTCTTATGACCTTCCACTTGCACATTCAACATTTTTCTAGTAATATGACTTTCCTCTCTACGCATTACATGTCCATACCAAGCTAACCTTCTACTCCTCAATTTTTCTGTCACTGGCGCCACCTTCAGACTTCCTCTTATATACTCATTCCTTATTTTATCTATTCTTGTCACACCACACATCCATCTCAACATACGCATTTCGTTCACATGCATTCGTTTACTATCCATCCCTTTCACCGCCCAACATTCTGATCCATACAGCACGACAGGTCTTACAACCGTTTTGTATATTTTACCCTTAAGTCTAAGAGGCATTCGCGGGTCACATAGTACACCTGAGACCTGTCGCCATTTCATCCATCCCGCATTCATTCTACTTTTTACATCTCGGTCCACATTGCCATCGTTTTGAAAAAGCGACCCGAGGTACCGAAAATCGGAGCAAGCTGGTAGGGTTACATCATTTAAGGCAATTTTGGAAGATTGAGATGTACCGCCAAAGTCCAAGAATAAGTATTCAGTTTTCGTTTGACTGATTCGTAGACCAACACTTTCCAATTTCTCCTGCCATTTTCCCAGTCTGCTCTGTACCTCAGATGCGTTTTCTCCGACAAGTACAATATCATCGGCGAACAGCATACACCAAGGTGCTTCTTCCTGTATGTCTGATGTCAGAGCATCCATTACTAGGAGAAACAAATAGGGGCTTAAAGCCGATCCTTGGTGTAAGCCCACCTCCACTTGAAACTTGTCAGTAACACCAGCTTCTGACCGTATGCTCGTGCATGCATCTCTATACATTTCTTTCACTATTCTAACATACTTCCCAGGTATTTTCTTCACGTTCATAGCCCACCATACAACCTCACGGGGTACTCTGTCATACGCTTTCTCTAAGTCAACAAACACCATGTGGAGATTCTTTTGTGCATTCCTGTATTTCTCACACAGTTGACGCAAAGCGAAAATGGCATCAGTTGTACCCCGTCCTGGCATAAACCCATACTGATTTAGAGTAACCTCACTCTCCTCTCTTATTCTCTTATCTATCACTTTCTCCCAAATCTTCATAGTATGTGACATGAACTTATTTATACATAAGGTTAACTAATTTATACATAAAAAGCGAAGATTATCTGAATATCAGCAAAATGAAAAAAGATTATAAAATTTCAAAATCTATTAAAAATCTGTTATCGTAATTAGATGAAAATTTATACAGTTTTAGCTTCCATACATGAAATGTGACTTTTTTAATATTTGAACTATAAACATAAACGCACAAACAACAAAGATATTAGTAATTTTGTTTTTAATTTTTTAAAACGATGTAATGAATTCGTAGATCATAATGATCGTTATCATTATGATCTACGACGTCATTAAATTGTACCATTTTGTATGGGGCGTTTTCAGGGATTCGTGGCAGCGCCGCAGATCTGAACCTTTAAATCCCTGTAGCTCCGAAAGTAATGACCGCCGATACCCTGTTACTTTTACAAAATTGCTTTACTATTAGGATAATCCCAATTTAAATACTATTTTAAAAACAGTTATTATCCCTCTGCTATACCTTGTATCTTTTCAACTCGAATTTCGGTCTAAATCATTGAATCTCAAAGTGGTCCAGGTGGGATCCCAAGGGTCCACGGGAGACTCCTCAGGGGTCTACGTCGGCGTCCCCAAAAAATGGGGTGTCGAAGTATTACTCTGTGGTTTTTCATTGCTCTGTACATTGTGTCATTGCTATTTACGTCAAAAAGAAATTATCTGTCAATGTCATTCCAACAAATTTTTCATAACCTAAAACCATGCGCTTTAGTAACATCGCTTTGTAAAATTGTAATTTAAATTCACAAAATCAAAAGTAAAACTGAGTCTACGTTTATTCCGGTCTTTTATTTCTTCGTCCTCAAGAGCCACGGCCGGAACATGGAGGATTACAATTAGTAAGAGGGGTTCACGAAAATTTATTTGGTTTTATAGTGCATTCATACCGAATGAGGAGTTTTATAAAATACATATAAGTATGCATTGATTGGTTCATTGTACTGTACCTAAGTAGATATCAAAAAGTAAAGATGGCTGGAATCACTTTTTTGATTGTCAAATTTTATTTTTTTTAATTATTATTTGACTAAGCAATTCTAATTCTCTTTATTTTCGAATACTGTTAGTTCTTGGTGGCTGTGGATTCAACGCAAACATCCTAAGTTTGGGCGAAGGCTTACGCTTAGGGTGATAATGTTAAATTCATTAACGACCAATAGGTACCAGATGGTAATAATAATGACTGGGACTGAACGGTCTCCCCAAGGCACACGGATACACAAGATACATTAACTAGCGGACGCCCGCGACTTCGTCCGCGTGGAATTTAGCTTTTCACAAATCCCTCGGGGACCATGGATTTTTTCAGGATAAAAGTAGCCTATGTGTTAATCCATGCTATAATATATCTTAATACCAAATTTCAGCTAATTCCATTCACTAGTCGAGGCGTGAAAGAACAAACATTCACAACATCAAAATCATCAGTTTTCGCAAATCTCGGGAAGCCATGGATTTTTTTGGGATAAAAAGTAGCCTATGTGTTAATCCAGAGTAAAATCTATTTCCATTCCATATTTCAACCAAATCGCTTTAGTAGTAGCGGCGTTAAAGAGTAACAAACATCCAAACATTCATACAAACTTTCGCGTTTATAATATTAGTAGGATTTGTAAACCAATTTTTTCTACAACTTGTTAAGTTACCTAGATAATGCGAATGTATAGACAACAATCTTATCGACTTAGGATAAGATAGTTGTCTGGAAGGAAACTGTCGCTCGCAGTCAGAAAACTTTTCTTATTACACTGCGCACTAGAGGTACCAGTAACTAGACCGGCTTTCACCATATTTGATTAAAGAATAAGTTTTTAAGAATTAATAATACAGATCTTTTCGGTCCATTTTATGAATCAATAATCATTAAAGAAGAGGTGATTATGGCTGCTGTACCACGTCATTTCTATCATAGAGTAGCCTTTGTGTTAACCCAGGGTATATTACTAAGAGGCACAATTATCCGCCCACTTTAATATACTCGCGTCATATTAAAGTGGGCGGATAGTTGTGCCTCCAATACTAATTTCAACCAAATCCATTCAATAGCTTTTGCGTAAAAAAGTGTTTTAAATTTAGCTTCAAAGAGTTGATTGATAAATACATAGATACATGCATTCATAATTGTGTGAATTACTAACAATGCTGGTTAAAAAAAAAGCTTCTAACAATTATAATCATGAAAATAATATTATAGTCGATACTTAATTAATGTATGTAGAATCTAATCTCTTTACAAAGTTATTTTAATATCAATGTCAAATCCTTTATTTCCTGATACAGTTTACAAGATCTTAAACAAATAAATATTATCTGTTCTGTATCACTGCAATACATGCAAAATATCATTAGTTAAATGTTTAAAGTGACCATATGATCTTGTAATGTAAGATTTTATAATCATACGTCAGGTGACATCTCAATCAAGCCATAAATTGTCGCTATAAAAAACACTACGGCTCACTTAAATATTTCTTGTAAGAGGACAAAATTATACAAGGAATAAGACTAGAATGTCCAAGCAGAATTATTTAGCGCCTACACAAAAGTGTGTGCGTGATATTTGGATATTAAACATTAAAATATGACTTTAGGACCGCATTTCCTGTGCTATTTTAATTTAAATGTTTTTTTTATTTTCTGAAAAATAATGAATTTATGTAATATCCCCTACGCTATATCCTCTACGCTATATCCTTCTAATAATAAAAACGCGAAAGTTAATGAAGATGCTCGTAAATGGATCAATAGATATTTTGCAACTGTTTTACACAAAAATTTTACTTAATTTTATCCATAAACTTAAAATAATCATTTTAATTATATAAATGCGAAAGGTCATTCATCACGAAATCTCGAAAACCACCTGACGTACAAAGATGAAATTTGGCAGGGAGGTAGTTTATAGTTAGTAGACAACCACTAAGAACGGGTTTTTGCAAGAGGGCCGGATTAAGGAGGTCTAAGGGCGGACGAAGTCGCGGGCGTCTGTTAAATAAGAATAGGCATATAAAATAAAGTTATGATTTTACAACTATCACACAACCATATCTATATAATAAGACTAGGTATATTAATTTTTAATAATAATAATAATTAATTAGTGCGATTCTGAAGTATGTAGCACCACATAAAAACTGGGTAGGAAAAGTTATTTGTTTTAGAGTAAGGTTACGACTGCTTCGTGCTATCATCGCATTGTCAGATACGTAGTATTTCTAATTTATCTTTCAAGATTTGTTTTACACACAACAGGGTAGCATTAAAAGCTTGTTAGTAAGCTTAAGATTAACGCTTGTACTTGAATAATATAAAGGACTAGCTCACACCGCGCGGTTACACCCGCGTGGTTCCCGTTCCCGTAGGAATACGGGCATAATAAATAGCGTATAGCCTTCCTCGATAAATGGGCTATCTAACACTGTAAGAATTTTTCAAATCGGACCAGTAGTTCCTGAGATTATCGCGTTCAAGCAAACAAATAAACAAACTCATCAGCTTTATAAAATTAGTATAAATAAATAAACAACTTTCAGTTTGCACGTTGCTTAACACTTTCCAATAGTAAAAGTTTTATAGCTAAAGATATGAAAACCACAAACTTCAAAGCAGTTTGTGGTAAAAAAAAAAACAACTGATCCAGTTATAATTAAATGAAATTTCAACTTTGTTGACGTTAAAACAAAGTTATACTTTGATTTATCCTTCCTACGCGCAACCTACGTGATTTAGTTTGATTATGTTGTTTTACCTAACCTTAAATATCGTGTATCTACTTGAGTCTGGACGATGATTTCTTCGTTAAATCTAAATTCGGATTCTTAGAAGGAGATTTTGTTTATTCTTTTATAATTATGAATTTTTTGTCTTTTAAAAACATGATCAATTTTCCTATTCCAATTAAAAGGAAAGCCATAAGTAGGAAAAAAGTCTTGAACAGTGGAAACACTCGTATTTGAGCCCTTGGTTTTAAGGTTGCTTTGATGTTTTTTCTCTTTGACCTCACAAAAATAAGGTCTGGTACGTATGTACCTACACAATTAAAAATTAAAAAAAAACCCAAATTACTAATCACAATCTTGTTTAAAATAACGGATATTGCATTAAACATAAATAACAAAAAACCAATTTTCATAACTACCTAATTGGTAGGTAGGAGCATATTGTAATTATAAAAGTATCGTTTGTGGTCAATATTTTACCAATTTGTGTCAGTTTAAATTGGTTTGTGGTTAAAGCATATTGTCATGTTTTTATCTACATTTAAATATATGCACATATTTTCTCTCATGGACAGCTACCCCCTACCACCCCACCGAGGAAGGCACACAGATAACCGCCAAACGATTTACCGTTTTGAAAGGATGTCGGGAGCTTTACGTTGAATCGTTTTCGATTAAAAATGAACCTTAAGGTTTCCAATAAAAATATTTTTAGCTTTGAATTTTGACTTTGAATTGCTCTGTGATTAAACAGTATTAATTTCAAGTTGGTTTATTAATTTGCTTAAATTTTTATGATAACGCTGATTTAATAGTAAATCGATTGTTTATTAAAGCACCCTCACCATCCATTATTATTAAATTATGTACATCTAAGTCCTTTCAAATCGATTTTTATTATTTCACAATTCATTATTGTATGATCAATTGCGTAGACATTCAGATGAAAAACACAATAGTCATCTCACTTCAAAGAATCAATCTTCAGTTTGAAATTCACATCAGTTTATCTATATTGATATTATTAATGAGCCCAGTGTTTGCTATTACCCCCTTAAATGTTATTTTTTATCTAAAGTTTTTACATTTTCTCTTAAAGTCTACATTTAGACAATTCGGAAATCACTTACCTATGCATATTGGGATAAATCAACACGTCTTATCACTGAGAAAGTCTGAAGCGTACTAACGTTAACGTTTGCGTATTTGTTAGGGGTGGTTTTGGATACAAGCGAAGTTGTTATTACCTCTGAAAAATTGTTTTTATTTTGTTTGAAACGGCAGCCCTACAATTTACGTTATATATTTACTTTTGGCTAGAGTGGAGTGTCAATCCATTTTAAAAGAATTCTTTACACTTACACCTATTACTTATTGGTAATATGTCCCGGGCTCACGCACGGTGAATCCATGAAATGATAAGATACTCCTTACTCCTCTCTATTGATCTGATATGATCCAATGAACGTATTCTGTCCTATATAGTATGTTAACAGCGTGTTTTCCGCTGGGAAACCGGAGAAAGCCTAATAAGATGCGTCAACGATATAATATTGTGACGAAAGGCATACATATTGTCGACCAATAGCTGCGACTCTTTCGTTGCTATGGGTCGAAAGAGAGCGATATTTTGGATTTTGCTGTAATTGATGTACACAATTTTTGTCGTATTTCTGGTCACGAGATATCTTGTGGCCTGTAGTAACCGATTCTGAGAGGCACCATGTGCTTAGCCTGCTACATTAGCATTACAAGTTGCTGAACTGTGTCAGTGACATTGACATTTTCGAAAGCTTTAGATAAAGATAAGATAAAGATAAATATACTTTATTTGCACACCACAAAGATAAAAACAAGTGAAATAAAAAACAAATTAGGAAGATATCAGCATACAAAAGGCGGCCTTATCGCTAAGTAGCGATTTCTTCCAGGGTTCGGTTTAGGAAAACTTAAGGACATCAGCAGGTGGCGTAAAACAAAAATAACCATAGTATTAGTAATACACATACATACAAACAATTTACATCCTAATACATAAACAATATTACACAAATACCTACAATATTGAATAAAATACATATCAAAATATACTAATAAATACCTTATATTGAAAAGAAATAATATATACAGATCGTCTTTACTGCACCAGATAATGAGACTTTACGGCATTTTTAAAAATGTCCAGTGTCTTTGATTGCCGTATATTTAAAGGGAGAGCATTCCATAACTTTACGGCTTGCACAACGAAAGAATGTTTATAAAATTTCGTCTTATGCACGGGTAAACATAGAGTTAGTAATCGACACTGTCTCAGTTCAGACTGCACTCCCTGAAACGTACATTTCTCCTTCAGATACACAGGAGATTTTGGATTAAACAACACACAGTACAAAAGTGAAAGTACATGCAGATCCCGGCGACGACGAATAGGGAGCCACTTGAGCTTCTGACGGAATTCAGAAATATGGTCATATTTGCGTAGGCTAAATATGAACCGAATAGCAAGATTTTGAAGTCGCTCAAGTTTATTGAGTTGGTCCTCAGTTATATTTAGATAGCTCGCGTCCGCATAATCTAAAACCGAAAGAAGAAGAGAATGTGCTAACATAACTTTAGTCTATATTTCTAAGCTACTCTCTATAAATTAACAAAACTAACACCAACTTTCATCTTTTCGGAACCCTCCAAAGAATTAAAAAATAATCAAATCATAAATTGATAGTGACAGTTCGTTTCGTCATACAGGCGACTGTCACCGTACCATGCTATCTGAAAAACACTTTAATTAATCTAGCAGAGTCGATCAACAGAGAGTTCCTCTGCACTCTACGATAGAGAACCTAACCAAAGACTAGGTGACGTGCCACAGACCACAGATAATATCTGAACTATTTTATATCCAAAGTGATGAATAATTATTGTAAGCAAACGTTCAAATAGCTGTCTCATTGGTTTATACATTATTTCGTTGACATTCTGTAAAGTAGTCATTAGTATGGGTCCAATAAAATTCCAAACTGCTGTTACCCTTCGATAATAAATCATTTCTAAAGACACCACGCACAGCTCTATGTAATTATCAGTATCGAGTTTGAAATAGTAGCCGCCGCGAGCCCCGCGCCGCCCACCCAGCAACAGTTTGTACACAGTGTTGCCAGCTGAAATATTACCCCGATATCAAGTAAAGGGAGGCGCTGCGTAACTTGAACGATGGGCCAATTTAGTAGACGTGCGAAATATGGCTCAAGTGCCATCGGATCAGTAAATTACATATCGATTTACATGGTGTCGAATGCTTCATTAACAGCAAAAACTCTAGATGAGATACGCAGTAGCGTATTAGCCAAATTCGAGCGCACTCCAGCCCTTATAAATCTTTACACGAAATTACAATTTAGGAATAGAAACGAACAAACATTCATCCGGATAGTTGACCAAATCTTACTAGACCAAGTCTAGATAAGTTATTTTTTTTTTAATTTGACACAGTTTATACACAGAGTTGCCAGCTGAAATAATTCCCCGATATCAAGTAAAGGGAGGCGCTGGGTAACTTGAACGATGGGCCAATTTAGTAGACGTGCGAAATATGGCTCAAGTGCCATCGGATCGGTAAATTACATATCGATTTACATGGTGTCGAATGCTTCAATAACAGTAAAAACTCTAGATGCGATACACGGGAGCGTATCAGCCAAATTCAAGCGCACTCCCAGTCATTATATAAATCTTTACACGTAGTTATAATTTAGGAACAGAAACGAACAAACATTTATTCGGATATTTGACAAACTCTGACTAGACCAAGTCAACCAAGTGGTATAACTAGAATCTATTTTTAATTTGAATATATACATAGTTATAATGTAGGAATTTAAAGTTTTTGATTGACTCTTTTCTACTTATTTTTAGAGGTAGGTAAGTAGGTACTGCAAAGGGGCTCGATAGTGGAAAATATTATTTCGAAGTTTCATTAACTTCATTAACAATTTAAGTAAAAAGTAAGTATAATGAATAAGGTATTTTGAAAGTTAAGTAAGAGAATGACTACGTTGTGTCCTACCATACTCGAACTAACTGCTATGTATTTTTATCTCCACTAGCAAATATTAAAATACCAAAAACCAGACACTTCTGTACATAGATTTTATTATGAATATTAGCTTTTATGTGTAACTTCACTAACAAACCAAATAAATTCGTCAGAAATTATTTTCAAACTTCTTCTGGCAACATCGTATTTCATGGAAAATGGTATAATGCGACTAATTTGAAGTCCAGTGATGATACAAACTTTTCTCCCTAATAAGATGTCTTATGCGTTGGTCGCGTAATTTCAGAGGCTGTGTGGTTCAAGCTGTTAAATAAATTTCAACCGTAAATACATCAGAAATTAAGTCGAAATCAGATTATGACAAGTATTTACGTTTATACAACGGACTTACTTGCTAACGTTAAAAGTAACTTTATGTTGTATTTGAATAGAGTTGAATATTGAATATTTTAATTAAGATGTATAATTGAAGGTAGCTATCATACGGCGGTACATTTTCTGAGCCATCGTTTAAAGAGCAATTTAGAAAAATGGAAAGTGGAGGGTGCGTAATAATGCAATACATTCTTTTCTTTACTAAAAAAGCCGACTAAGCATTTTAGAAATCGAAATGTTTTCTTTTTATAAATTTTATAATATTAAATATTCTTTTAGCTACACTATAGAGCCGTGATAGCCCAGTGGATATGACCTCTGCCTGCGATTCCGGCGGGTGTGGGTTCGAATCCGGTCCGGGGCATGCACCTCCAACTTTTCATTGTGTGCGAAATTAAATATCACGTGTCTCAAACGGTGAAGGAAAAACATCGTGAGGAAACCTGCATACCAGAGAATTTATTAATTATATGCGTGAGTGAAGTCTGCCAATCCGCATTGGGCTAGCAGGGTGGACTAGTGGCCTAACCCCTCTTATTCTGAGAGGAAACTTGTGCTCAGCAGTAAGCCGAATATGGGTTGATAATGATGACACTATATGTACCCAGTATAACGTAGTGAGAAATACTGCCTCTATCTTTTTTTTTTTTTTTTTGAGCCAGGTGTCAATGTAATCCGCACGAGCTGTAACTAACTAACTACCACTAATTTAAAGAAGTGAAACTACTTATATCCAAAAATATCAAACCACAATGGACCTTTTCGGTCCATTTTTGAAATTCATTTTTTCCATTTCGGATTTATGCAAAAATCAGAAACCCATGTTAAGATGAATTGCCCTGAGAATGATAACCCTGTATCTAACAGCACGTATAATCGTCTAGTTATTATGTTTACCGTGAGAGAAAATACGTCATCATCATCATCATGATTCCAGCTGATGGGACTTCCAAACATCACGACCCAGAGCCGCCTGCATCCAGCGAATCCCTGAGACTCGCTTGATATCGTCAATCCACATGGTGGGGGGTCGATCAACATTACGCTTTCTAGTGCGGGGTCGCCATTCCAGCACATTGGGACCCCAACGTCCATAGGATCTTCGAACTATGTGCCCCACCCATTGCCACTTGAGCCTGGCGACTCGTGACAAAATACGTGTGATAGTTCATTTGACTCGTCATGACCACTAGATGTGCAATAGTTATTTTGAACAGTAATCAGACAATATGTTTATTGAAACTACTTTTGCAGTAAATATTGCTAAAGTAAAACACAAAAGAATAAGGCACCTACTTCAGATTGTGAGGTGATTAAAAAGAGAATTTTCAACATAAATTCAACGTTAAAATGTACACTGAAATATTTTCAACTGGCATTCGGGTACATACGAGTTTTTCGCGTTCTGTCGCTCATTTCAAAGGAAATACTTTTGAAAACAAAGCTTTACTCGGAAATAGGCACATTGGCAACTACAATATAGCATATCTATATGTATATTTGTTTGTAAACTTAAAGCAAGTGCATCCAAAGGGATCCCATTATTTTACTGTAATTTACTGAAATTATTAAAAACATGTTTTTTTTTAAATTCTTTTCAAGTTAGCCCTTGACTACAATCTCACCTGGTGGTAAGTGATGATGCAATCTAAGATGGAAGTGGGCTAACTTGTTAGGAGGAGGATGAAAATCCACACCCCTTTCGGTTTCTACACGACATCGTACCGGAACGCTAAATCACTTGGCGGTACGTCCAAAGCCTCCCACCAGCCAGACCTGAACCAATTAAGAGAACCTCAATCGGCTCAGCTGGGGATCGAACCCAGGACCTCCGTTTGTAAGTCCACTGCGCATAACACTGCGCCACGGAGGCCGTCAAATATATTTATGTTATATTTGTATATTCGTCTTCCATAGTAGGTACTATATACCTACATCATTGGATTACGATTATGATGAGACACAAGAGGATGTAGGCATTTATTTATTTAAAAGAAAAACTGTAACAAAGAAAATAATAGAAAATATAGTATACAAGTATGCGCAAAGGCGGTCTTATTGTTTATAGCAATATCTGCCAGACAACATTTGGATAAAGGAGTAGTAGTGGTAGTAGTAAGGATAGATATGGACCTACCTACCAGTGGCGAAGCATAGAATTTTGACGAAGTTAACCCATTCCAAAGAAAAGCAAATTCATCCCGTTCGACGCAAACTCCGGTTTCTTATACACCCACAGATATTCTTCACAAACATGAATATGTGTGTATGGATTTTTAAAAGGTAACCCGGCGGGAATCGTTTTATATGGACTCTTCGCCGCTGCTACCTATGATGATGAAAATAGTCGTTGTAAAAGAGTACCTACTCATTCGCGTAATTTAATCTTATAAAGTAAATAAGATAATACCTACCTACTACAAGTTACAGAGTACTGAAGCATAAGGTTGTACATACATAGCAAAAAATATTAACGAATGTTTAAGTTGTTTTTATTTGTAAACTAGCGCACACCCGCGACTTCGTCCGCGTGGAAATCAATGTAAACTTTCAAACCCTATTTCACCACTTTAGAGTTGGAATTTTAAATATTTTTGAATCCCATTATATTTCGTATTTTTTTTATGATTTATGAACAATTTTTAAAACTGTAAATCTAAAAATGAAGGATTTTAATACAAACTTTCAACCCCTATTTCACCGCCTTCTTATTTTATTTTCTAACCTTCTCCGTATCATGGTTTTAAACCGTGCCAAAATTCATTTGAATTCATTCAGTAGTTTCAGCGTGATGCCCGAATAACAAAAAAACACGGACAGACAGATAGACAGACAAAAAATCGAAAAAAAATATTTTTAGCTTCAGTATCGATTATATGTATAATGTCCCTCAACAAAAAAATTCAAAATATCTTCAATGTACAAAATGTACAGAATTCGTATTATAATTATAGATTCTAGCGCTAGTAGATAGTACTCTATGCCACGGTAACGTTTGGTGTTACAAATGGTATAAGTAAAATCCCAAATTGCGAATAAATGTATAGAATTCGACCAGTTTTAGTATATATATAGATATAGATTACATTTTTGTAGTAATATAAGTAAAAACAGATATCTATTAGTGACATAAAAGTCTGCCAACGAGATATATTTGGTGCTCTTGATAAATGGAGTGGATGGGTGGAATTCAATTAGCAGAAAAGATCTGAAATGGGAGAAAATGTTAAAGGAAAGTTTCATGTCATGTCAAAAGCTGTCTGGTTGATAATTGCGTTATTAAGTTAGTCGAAATTATGTTATACATATATGAATTTAAGTAATGATTTTAAAACTTTAATAGCTATAGGTCTATTGTGTATGTCCAGCTGCATCCATTGGCTTACGATAATGATGATGATGATGGATGATGATGATTCATTATAATATTATCTCTCTTCATTATCTATACTAATATTATAAAGCTGAAGAGTTTGTTTGTTTGATTGAACGCGCTAATCTGAGGAACTACTGGTCCGATTTGAAAAATTCTTTCAGTGTTAGATTCACCATTTATTGAGGAAGGCTATAGACTATATCCCCGTATTCGTACGGGAACGGGAACCACGCGGGTAAAACCGCGCTGCGTCTACTAGTGACTTCATATTATAATTATTAGTTTATTTTGCTATGTATTAGATATATTCATTATTTTAGGTATTTGTATAATAGTGTTTATCTATGTATTAAGGTGTTTTGTATGTGCATTACTCGTAGTATTGTTATTTTATTTTACACCACCGGATATCCTTCGTCATCAACCCATATTCGGCTCACTGCTGAGCTCGAGTCTCCTCTCAGAATGAGAGGGGTTAGGCCAATAGTCCACCACGCTGGCCCAATGCGGATTGGCAGACTTCACACACGCAGAGAATTAAGATAATTCTCTAGTATGCAGGTTTCCTCGCGATGTTTTCCTTCACCGATTTAGACACGTGATATTTAATTTCTTAAAATGCACACAACTGAAAAGTTGGAGGTGCACGCCCCGGACCGGATTCGAACCCACACCCTCCGGAATCGGAGGCAGAGGTCATATCCACTGGGCTATCACAGCTCTCGGATATCCTTATGTTTTCCTAAATCAAAGGTTGCCTGGAAGAAAATGCTATTTAGCGATAGGGTCGCCTTTCGTATGCTTATCTATGATACGTTTTAATTTCTCTTGTTTTTTACCCGACTACGGCGAAGCCGAAAGTAAGGATAATGATTATAGCAGTCTATGTATGTATCTATGTATGTGTCACCGTAGTGCTTAAAGTACTGAACCGATTTTAACTAATGAGGTGCCAAAAATCGTGTTAATATCCTGGATGACAAATGCTATATAAATTTTATAAAAAAAGTTAAATAACGGAATTTAAACCTCAGATTCTAACCTAAAAAGAAACTTGGATAATCGTCACTTGTTTGGTATCAAAAGAAAGATATTGGCGAGCACTTTACAAATATGTATATAATATATCATTGTTTAAGTGAAAATATATTTTTCAAATGCGATCGTAAAGTTCGCGCGGTCCAGTCGTTTCATATCAGAATGCGACGATGTAGGTAGGTAATAATAGATATTTCAGGCTAGTGTAGTGTAGGATCGATCGGAATACTGAAAAGTATTAGGTAAATAAAAAAATAAAGTTTAAAAACTATAACCCGACTAAGAACTTATAAAGGGGTCTAGAACGAAACAAGAAAATATATTCAGATTGAAATAGAGAAAAGCATAGGTACAAAAATGGTCACGTTATACATTATATACCTAGTACGTACCTATGACTCCTAAATGGACGACCGGTCGCATCGTATCCGTTACGTGACATGTAAAAAAATATAATATATATTATATACATTTCTCTATTTCGATCTAACACAATTTCTTCTTTCGATCTTTTTAGACCCATTTATAAATAAACTTAATAAACTTAAATCTTAATTTTTGATGTTCAAATAAAGTTTATTTATAAGTAAATAAATAATTATGAATCACTAATTACAAAAACAATACAACAAGAATGTTAGTAAATAAATTAGTTGATTTACTTACTGACTTTCTGTTTCAAAGTAATGGAGTGGCAATTTGAGTAATATTCTGTAATTGTTGGTCATTCAATTAACGAGAATGCCGGTTACACCCATTTCCCAAGTGTACACAATACTCTAATAGAAGTTACTTTTATAATACCTATACCAAACGCGTGTCTATTTAAGAGTCGTGATAGCCCAGTGGTTCAAATCCGGTCCGGGACATGCATTACCAACTTTTCTGCTAAGTGCTTTTTAAGAAATTAAATAACACATGCCTTAAATGGTGATGTAAAAACATCGAGAGGAAATCTGCATACCTGAGAATTTTCTTAATTATCTACATGTGTGAAGTCTGCCAATCCGCGTTGAGCCAGCGCAGTGGACTATTAGCCTAACCACTCTCATTCTGGGATGAGATCCGTACTGGACAGTGAGCCGAATATGGGTCGTTAATAATGAATAATATTAAACGCTTTTCCGTATAATATGAGTCGGAATATTTTAATTTACCACGTTAAATTGCTGTTTGAAGTTTAATGTAATCTGGCACAAGCTTCTCTCTGTAGCTTTGTCCGTTGTTTGTAGTTAAAATATTAGTTTACAATATTTTATGCAATGTAAGTAACGGCAGAACACGTCATGATGTGCAGAAAAATTTCCGAATAAATTTAGTTGGAAAAATTTACCTATACTCAGGAATATAACGACGTATCATGGAAAATGATTATGTTGCATTTGCGTTATTTTGATGTATATTACTTTTTCAAAAACGCGAGGTTGTTGAAAAAAGAAAAAGAACTAGAAAGAGGGTAGATCGATTCTGACCGTAACAGCTGATGTCAACTTCGCACCTCACAACTTCAGTCCCATCGTGACCACGATCCATGCAAATATCGACATTCAAAATCTCGTCGTCTTATCGTGGTATATACCTACCCGTTTAAATAATATTCATATTACTATAAAGTTTCACCAAAAATCGTTCAGAAGTTTTATTTGAAAGAATAACAATTTTCATTCGCGTTATATAACAATTTTTATTATACTTGTTTGATGTTTAAGAATCAGGTAAATTAATCTATCTTTTTTATTCTCACTCATCTTAATATTTATTCATTACGCGACCTCAGTACCCTCATTTCATTAACTGGGAGATTTTCATTTATCATTGTAATGCTGTTTCATTTATCATGGATGGTTTGGCGCACTTTTTCCTTTTTTGCGAACATTTTAGTATTGCAATAGCATCTTGCCTTTTAAGACACCTTCTAGCTGTTTATAAAGGCACAGTATTAAAGCTAGTCCTATTATGTATTTTAGCAGACTCAGAAAAGATTACAAAAATAAGAAAACTAATGTCGAACAAAGGTTCACAACATTTGTCAGGACAACTTAATTATCAAATCAAACTGTAACCAAAATAAGACCCTAGAATGAAAGAGAATGTGAACGATGTGTGTAGGGTTAAAGGCGCCTTTGACAGTTAACAAACACTCCCCTTTTCCACTTAAGTCACTCTCCTCGCCTATCCCAAGTAACCCATAAAGAACTACACAACAAGAGATGTGGACGGCTCGAACGCCACGAGCACACTGAAGCCGTCCGTACCGCAAGTCGTTGCAACGCGGCGATAACATGTATTTATTTATTTATATATTATACTTTATTGCATAAAATAAAAACAATAACAAAGAAACAAGCATTTGCAAAGGCGGTCTTATTATTAATAGCAATAACTGATACACAACTTTTGGATAAAAGAATTCATGTATTAAAATGCGGGATAGTGCAAAAAAACACAAAGAGAAAACAAAATAACAATAAATATATTTGTATTCTGTGGCTGGTCTTTAAATAAAATCTCATGCATAATATTGGTATATTTTATTTTTCAAAGCACTTAGTAGCAAAAGCAGTGATCAATAAACTAATAAAACTGGACAGCTTTAGTATCCAATTGGTAAAAACAACTGAACAGTTACTTTTACCGCCGCAAAGTGGACATATTAGCCACTCAAATTGCGGATCATCTAACAGATACACCAGGATATCATCATCGTAAAGAAGTAGGTATTCTTTGAGAGGTGTCCAGACATATGTTAGCGAACTTTCTAGCATAATCAAACATAACGGGATCTGAAAATACGAAAAAAATATTGATTTTTCGCTGTTTATAAACAAACCAAAACCAACTATGAAAAATATTACATTTATAAAGCTGATTTTTGCAGAATAGATACAGAAATATATTTAGAATAAAGTGGCATGAATGGGCATAATAATAATAAATCATAATTATAGAATAGAATAGAATAGAATCTCTTTATTTGTCCACACACAAGTTATGAAATAAAAATAAACAAACAGAACATAAAATACATACATCTGGTCGTGGACATAAAAGGTATCTACCTCAGCACGATATTATCATATATAATATCAAGCACCAAAGTCTAGAAGATAGCTTAGGACGGAATCGTCCTACCACCATTGGTTCGCCTCTTTCATAGTGTATGTGATATATCCTCGCCTTGAATATAATATCACATACTCATACACAAGGAACAATTACGAAATCCTCAAGTACAGCTAATATTAATTATTTATATATTATTATAAAAATTAGGTTTTGAACGAAGTTTTTGCAATAGTGGTGGTATAAATAAGAGGGTATTTGATAACTTCAGTCAGTTCTTTGTTAGGCAGCGTCAACAATGTTTTGAGTTGTAATGTGTATTGGTAATGTTTTATGTTTTAATAATTATTGATCATAAATTATTTAGTATGGGCATGGAGAACATGTCGGGCAGGGGAAGTGAGTGTATATTCATTCCGCGCATACCACTATGCCACGGAGGCCGTCAAAATCAAAATATACTAAACCCCTATTTGAACTATTATGACAGTATGCTGTGAACTAGTTAAAATGACTACACCGTGTCACCGTATGATCATCCGAATAAATCTCGAACAAAGAATCTTTATAATTAACGAATAAATTACCTCTACCAAAAAACATATTGGAAAAAATGTGTCCCAAATAAACCCGGGCCACAGCGGAAAACTCTTCAATAACAAGCACACGGTCAAGAGGAACACCAACTTGGATTCCGGATGCTCCCCTTTGACAATGTTAGCTGTAATAAATAGCAGGCATTATACCTTGTACCCAAAATAATTGAGGCAGAATTTTGAGGCACTGTCTTTTTTTATTACTTAACTAGCCGACGCCCCGCAATTTCACCTGCGTAGTTCCGTTTCCCTTGATAATAGGAGGATAAAATATAGCATATAACACTTACAAATAACGTAGCTTTCTATTGGTAAAAGAATTTTCAAAATTACCCCTTACAACATCACAAACTTTACCTCTTTATGGTATTATACATCTATGGTCCATCATGGTTCCATCTCTTTCATGCCAACGCAAGGAAAGAGATAGCGATATTTTTGGTTGCGTTGCTATTGGTTGTACAACAACTCTGCACGCCACTCATGAGATGTTGTAAAAAGTTGTGAAAATGGGTCATGTAGTCGGGCAACTTCTCTTTTTGCCTATTCCCAGTTTCAGAGGAAGTAGCTAAGCAGTGGCGTAGCATGCCTTGAAGGGGCCCTGTATTAAAAATAGTTGGGGGGCCCAAATGAAGGATTTCGCACAAAAGAAACAAAAATGCTCGCTTAAAATAAATATGACAGTGTCTTCACTATGCAGGATATTTTCAACTTTTGGGCGAACGCATAACCAAAGAAAAAAGAGATTTCTTTTTTAACCGACCTAAAAAACAAGTAGGAGGTTCTCAATTTGACGCGTATGTACTAACTGATGATCAGTTTAAAGGCGGTGCTAAGCCGGTGTTCTGTTAATTTAAGCCATTTCTGAAAGAACTACATGAAAGAACACTGGATGAAAAACCTAAATCTTTATAATATTCTTACATGGCTTGAATAAATACAGCATTGGGCTAGCACCGCCTTCAAACTGATCATCAGTTAGTACATAACATGATAATATATAGAACTTAGAATGATATTATTTTTCGCTTTTTAGTTTACTCAATATGTTTTATGTTTTTGAATTCGGTTATTTTTTTTTATTTAAGTACTTTTGTCATGACAAAACGTAAACTTTTTTTTATATTTTTTTTTCCGGGAAGCACCAAAAGAGAGATTGTGAATTACGTTTTTTGTTTTTACACGTAAGGAGCCCCATGTCGTCAGGGGGCCCCGTTTCATTGATACGGCTGATACGACGATAACTACGCCCCTGTAGCTAAGCCATAAATTGGACCAATAACAATGGTTGCGTCGACTACAAATCACGATGCATCAATCAACAGTGCCGGGATTGTATGAGTTACGACGCCCAAGATAACACGTTTCGACAGGTTTGATGGACGCTCCATTGTCAACTTGCTCAATGCTCAGTTCGAGTTCATTCTATATAGTGACAGTGATAGACAAACATTTTAGCTGCTCTCGAATAAGCATTTTGATTGCTTGCTTACCAGAAAAACCAATGTCGTTTGCGTAATTTAATAGATAAGGTAAAGGAGATGGTCCAAAATTGTATGGAGCCCAGGTCCAGTCCATTGTACCCTAGCGGAAATAAAAGAAGATATTATTTTTAACTATTTTTGATTATACAAATCTACGAATTCACTTTAATTCTTTCGAAATAATATTCATTATCTCCCAAGAAATGCAACATTAATGGCGGATAGATGACGTTTTCAATGCATTATTCGATTTGACGTTTGCTGTCAACTGTCATGTCATAGTTGCTTTAAGGGCGCCATCTTGATTATTTTATATCTTGATTGAATTACGTATTTGTGACAAATACGTCACAAATACGTAATTCAAAAACGAATACATTTTCGAATCAGTACGACACGAAGCGTTGCATCAGTAATTTCAATATTATTCAAGAAAAATGGCATCTTAGGTTTTTAAATATTTTAAAAACTGTTTACCAAAGCTAAAAAAATAAGATGGGAGTATTTTTTTATTGGTTATTATTGATTATTATATTAATTTACGTATTTGTTGTTAGTGTTAAATTTTGAAATACAAATTATGAAAAAGTTTATATTTATGCGGTTGTCAAGTTGACGCGTGATGTTTGTTTGTTGTTTTTTTATGGGTTGCACCGGCTTCACACGTTATTTGTAAAGACTCACTCTGGTTACTCTTACATTTATTAAAATACCAAAGCGCTATTATTGGTAAAAACTTTTATTTTTATTCTAAACACACTTTCAATATTAATCTAAGTATTTTTAAATATGTGTAATTACTTTTTATTTATTGTTTATTACATATAAAGCATAAAATCCTGGAACCGAATACTGAAAATCAAAAATCGATATATTTTAATATTGTAAAAAAATATGTGTTTGAAGTAAAACAAAAGATTGCCGAAACCCGGGATCGAACCAGGGACCTTTAGATCTTCAGTCTAACGCTCTCCCAACTGAGCTATTTCGGCTGTGACGATTGTGTTGAAATTAACTTTACAAATTGAAGTACCTACAATCCTACATGTAGGTATATTATACGTTTTGTTTATAAGTGCTTCTGAAGGTTAAGTAGAAGATAAGCAATTTGAACGTTATTTTAATAACTTGTACATACTGCATACTAGAGAATTTTCTTAATTCTCTGCGTGTGTTAAGTCTGCCAATCCGCATTGGGCCAGCGTGGTGGACTAGTGGCCTATCCCCTCTCATTCTGAGACTCGAGCTCAGCAGTGAGCCGAGTATGGGTTGATAACGATTAATAATTTCCTGGCAGGCGTCCACAGAGCGCCCGATACATGCGATGCGGATCAGCGGACGCCTACCAACAATAAAAACATTATGCTTTAATATAGTGATATCATTAAGGGTCTAGACCCTTGAAACCTGCTACCTCCCAAAACTACCTTTACCCATGGTAGGAGCATGTACTGACAAACTCATCTTTTTATAAAAAAAAGTTCTAGTCATCTCGCTCTCTCTCTCTCTCTCAGTATACTATAATATCATCATTAACAACCGTACCATGCTAACCATAACTCCAACAATACTCGGCCCACTGTTGATCACGAGTCTCCTCTCGGAACAAGATGGACTAGGCTAATAGTCCACTACGCTGGCCCAATGCGGACTAGCAGGCTTCACACACGTAGAGAATTAAGAAAATTATTAGGAATGGAGTAAGTTCCTCACGATGGTTTTCGTTTACCGATTGAGACACATGATATTTAATTTCCTCAAATGCACATACCTAAGTGAAAAGTTGGAGGTGCATGCCCTGGACCGGATTCGAACCTACACCCTCTTAATCGAAGGCATCACTAGGTTATCACGTATCACGGCTGTTGATTTGACAGCTCGGCTAAAATTATAATACTATAAAGAAGGGAAGTTTGTGAGGATGTAAGGGAAATCTCTGGATCTATTGAACTGATTTTCAAAATTATTTAATCAATAGAAAGCTACATCTTCACCGAGTAACGTAGGTTATATCTTATCCTCATACTACTAGGATAGTATACTCACAGCTCTTAGGTGTCAAGGGTAGCTCGTAAATTAGCAGCGAAAACGCAATAACGATTGCAGCTGTGCTTGTCATCACAAATCATCATTTACTCACAACTGTACATTGTTATTGAAAATTAATTCTAAATAATATAATAATAAAATAGCAAAAAACATGAAAACCAAAACTTGTGTTGAGATTTGGTTGTGACAATAATTTTTGACATTACGGTTGACAAATAGCAAGAATAATTTCACAGATTATCAGACTTCTTTATCCTACCTACTTATAATTCAAAATCCTACTAATATTATAAACGCTAAAGTTTGTGTGGATGTTTGATATGTTTGTTACTCTTTAACGCCGCTACTACAGAAGCGATTTGGCTGAAATTTGGAATGGAAATAGATTTTACTCTGGATTAACACATAGGCTACTTTTTATCCCGAAAAAAATCCCCGAGATTTGCGAAAACTGATATGAATGTTTGTTACTCTTTCACGCCTTGACTACTGAACTGAATTAGCTGAAATTTGGTATTGAGATATATAATAGCCTGGATTAACACATAGGCTACTTTTTATCCCGGAAAAGTACATGGTTCCCGAGGGATTTGTCATAAATTCCACGCGGACGAAGTCGCAGTCATCCGCTAGTAATATAATAAATTAATTATAATTAATCTAATAAGTAGGTAAATGCAACAATTACCTTTACCGTAAAATACTAGCCCCGCGGTTTCACCCGCGTTGTTCCCGTTCCCGTGATGCCGTGAATAGAGCCTATTGACCTATGACGCTCATAAGTAACGTGGCATTCTAGCTGTAAAAGAATTTTTTCTAAATAGATTCAGTAGATCCAGATGTTACCTTGGCCCCTACAACATACATAAACTTTACCTCTATATAATAACTATTAGTATGGATAGGTCAGGTATAGATTAAATTCTTTCATAGACTAGTGATATAGTATATTGTGCAACATAATATATCACTAATCTATGCTAAACTATTTTATACAAACTAATGCCAATTTTTATTTTTTTGTTCTTTACAAGTAAGCAATCTAATGGTAAGTGATAATGCGATCTAAAATAGAAGCCGGCTAACGGGTGAATATGTATCTTTTGCAATAAGTTTTTTTTTAATTGTCGAGTAGTTTTTGATTTAAATCGTAACAAGCAAACAAAAAATCAAAACTTACCTCTATATTAGTTTAGATAAAAGATTTTACCAAAACGTTTTGCTCTATAGCATCACGTATTTCTACCAGTCACAAAGAAAAGCATAATTCATAAACGTAGTGCACTCGATCGTAAAAAGAACATAAAACGTTTATAGTAACATAGCTTTTTGCAGTGGATTCGTCTGTTCAAATTTTTAATACCAAATTTGTGCGATTTGAATTGTAAATGCTTAGTCAATTAAAAATAAATTGATTTAACTCTAACATTTTTAACAAAAGAAAAGTACATAACGATCTATCACAGATTTTCTGGGATTAGTAAAACTGGTATGTTTAAAGGAAGAAAGAGAGAGAGTGGGTACGTTACATTACAAAATGTATAAAATGTAGTTGCGGAAAAATATACATACCGTCAATAAAACTACCTGTGCAAAGGAGATGGTCCATTTCAGGTCCACTCTTGTGCCCTGCAATTTAAAACGTACAGGGTATTTGTTAAAATCCAAATAATTGAATAAATCAAACTATATAAAAAGAAATAAATAAAATTAAAACCCAAGTTTTTGCGTTACAACAAGATGGCGCCCGTAGAGCAACTATGACATCACAATTGACAGCAAACGTCAAAACGACTACTGCGTTGAAAACGTCATCAATCCGCCATTGTTACCCATTAGTGTTGCATTTCTTGGGAGATAATGAATATTACTTCGAAAGAATTAAAGTGAATTCGTAGATTTGTATAATCGAAAATAGTTAAAAAAAAATATTTTCTTTTATTTCCGCCAGAGTACAATAACTGATCCTGGGCTCCATTGAATGAATTGAAGATATTCATATATTTTTAACCGACTTCCAAAAAGGAGGAGGTTCTACGTTCGGCTGTATGTATGTTTTTTTTTTTTTTTTTTTTATGTATGTCCAGCGATAATTCCGTCATTTGTGGACCGATTTTGAAAATTCTTTTTTTGTTTTGAAGGGTTTGATTCCAGGGTGGTCCCATTTTTTTCATGTCAGGATTTGATGATGGCATCCTGGAGAAATCGAGGGGAACTTTCGAAAATCGTAGGGACGGCTAGTGCGTTTGTTAGTGTTTCCATAAGGTATTTTAAATCATTACAATTTTATGAAGGTCTGGAGTTGGTCTGATGATGGAGCCGATACACACACGATGGAACTCGTCAACGATTTACAGCAGGTACCTTTTGTTTGGGCTTGATTTATTTGTATTGATGAGAACTTTCCACCTAGATGGTTTGTGTCTGTATTAAGGGTCTGATGATGAAGACGAAGGACAGTTAAGAGAACTCCTCAACGGTTCACAGTAGCTACCTTGTGTTTGGATTGATAAATTTGTATTGATGAGAATTTTCCACCTAGATGGGTTGTGACTGTATTAGGTGTCTGGTGGTGAAGACGAAGGATAGTTAAGAGAACTCCTCGACGGTTCACAGTAGCCACCTTGTGTTTTGACTTGATAATTTTGTATTGATGAGAACTTTCCACCAGCATAGTTTGTGACTGTATTAGGGGTCTGGCGACGAAGATGAAGGAGAGTTAAGGGAAGTCCTCGACGGTTCACAGTAGCTACCTTGTGTTTGGACTTGATAAATTTTATATTGATGAGAACTTTCCAACCATATGGATTGTGACTGCATAGGAGGTCTGGTGATGAAGACGGAGGACAGTCACCTTTCACGTTTTTCTGAATATTCATATTACGTGTGGATAAAGGGGGAGTGAAATTTTGTAAATGATATTGGGATTGTAGGACTTAGATACTTATCATAAGAAAATAACGTTTCAACTAATTGCTTATTAATTTTTGTTCACACTCAGTAGGTGTGCTAACACTAAAAATTAAAAAATAAAAATTTTAATAAAAAAAATTCAACCGACTTCCAACTCAAAAATTAACCTTAACTAAAAAGCAAAAAATAACATCTTACCTATGTGCTACCTTCTGATCAGTTTGAAGGCGGTGCCAATCCAGTGTCATGTTTTAATTTAAGCCATTTCTGAAAGAACCACAGAAATTTTGTAATATAAACGGCTTAAATTACAACATCACTGGCTTGGCACCGCCTTCAAACTGATCAGAAGGTAGCACATAGGTAAGATGTTATTTTTTGCTTTTTAGTTAAGGTTAATTTTTGAGTTGGAAGTCGGTTGAATTTTTTTTATTAAAATTTTTCCTTTGTGTTTTATCAGTTATATAAATAAATCAACGGACGTAAGAACATTCAATGTTAGGTACCTATAGTTAAATTTTATTTCCATATGTCAATAGTATGAACGAAAACAATAAGCAGAGCAAAATTATAAAATAATACATTGCGCAAATGTATTTTTTTAAACAAAATGTAAACCTAGTTATTATATTACATTACTTAATTTTAACTTTAGACGCAGTAAAAGATAAATACTTTACTAGAAGTATAGGCATATTTGAACCTGATTCTAAGGATAAAGTGAATAGTGATGAAAGTGTCAGTGAAGATGTTGATTTTAATGATAAAGATATTGTATCTCTGTTGGAAGAAAGATACAAGTTCATGAATGATAATACATCTACTAGATATCGGATTAGAAACGACGAGAGAGTATATTCCGGTAGTACATTTCATAATACTGTTTGTTATTTGTAGACGTGGAGTCTCACAGGCTCCTATGTGCATACACTTTTTTGGGGAAATTGATATAAGATCGCTATAAAACTGATTGAATATAATGTAATGGGTAACCTAATCAGGTTACAGTTTTAGGTAAGTATCGAAACAGTCAAATTTATTTCTTTAACAAAATGAGTCTTTTTTCTCAAAATTTATACATATTATAAGAATCCAAAAACCTAAAACACCAATTTCTGGTAATAAATATTTAAAAAAGACAACAGTATAATAACGACTGGCAGACAGTATCCTATGTATTTATGCAGGATTGATTCGAACTCGTAGATGGTCGTTTTGATTTAGTTCAGTTTAATTTTTTAAATCGGACCAGTAGTTCCTGAGATTAGCGCATTCAAGCAAACAAACATCCAAACTATTCAGCTTTATAGCTTTAAAACACTAGTATATATATACTTTTCAGTTGTGTGCATTTTAAGATAAATATCACGTGTCCCAAACGGTGAAGGAAAAACATTGTGAGGAAACCTGCATAACTGAGAATTTTCTTAATTCTCTGCGTGTGTGAGAATCAATCCGCAGAATGGGCCAGCGTGGTGGACAATTGACCTAACCCCTCTCATTCTGAGAGTAAACTCGAGCTCAACAGTGAGCCGAATATCTATGCTTATAATAAAAGTGGTCGATTTCTGTACAGTTATTCGCAATTTGAGATTTTACTTATACCATTTGTAACAACAAACGTAAGCGTGGCATAACGGACTACAGCGCCATCTAAAATCTATACGAATACGAATACGAATTCTGTACATTTTGTGCATTCTGTACATTGAAGGTATTTTAAAAAATTTTGTTGGGGGACATTATATAATTGATACTGAAGCTAAAAGTATTTTTTTTTCGATTTTTATCTGTCGGTCTGTCCGTGTTTTTTTTTTGTTATTCGGTTACCACACTGAAACTACTGAATGAATTCAAATAAACTTAGCACGGTTTAAGACCATTATACGTTATAGGATACATTTTATTGCGAAAATAAAATGATAAGGGGGTGAAATAGAGGTTGAAAATTTGTATGGAAATTCCTTCATTTATAGAATTACAGTTTTAAAAATTTGTTCATAAATCATAAAAAAATACGAAATCTATTGTAATTCAAAAAATTTTAAAATCAACTCCTAAAGTGGTGAAATAGGGCTTGAAAGTTTACATTGATTTCCGAGCGGACGAAGTCGCGGGCGTCCGCTAGTGGGTTGATAATGATGATGATGATAGATTACTATAATTAAGACTTTTGTCTGCTTGCTTGACAGTGTTCCCAGAGTCAAAAAGTAATCGCAAACTGGAGTGGGCCTTCCGTGCGTTCGCAGTGCGTCGTATAGTTGGCGGCATGGAGACGAGCATCAGCATGTATCCGTACAACGTCGCAATCTCCAGGAACGGCAAGCACTGGTGCGGTGGCTCCATCATTGACGAACAGTGGGTGCTGACTGCTGGACATTGTTTCGAGTCGTATGTACTTTTCTATTCATTCTTCTTCTCAGTCGTTCACTCTTGGCAGAGTGGTCGTGTTTTTTTTATTCTTTAGAAGCTAGTCTTTACATGTTTACTGGTGGGAGGCTCTGGCCGTGGCTAGTTACCACCCTACAGACAAAGACGTAGACAGTCTAAGATGGAATCGGGCTAACTTGGTAGGAGGAGGATGAAAATCCACACCCCTTTCGGTTTCTGCACGACATCGTACCGGAACGCGAAATCGCTTGGCGGTGCGTCTATACGTCTAGCCACCAGCCAGACCTGGACCAATTAAGAAAACCTCAATCGGCCCAGCCGGAGATTGAACCCAGGACCTCAGTCTTGTAAATCCACCGCGCATACCACTGCAACAAGGAGGTCGTCTACAGGACTCAGTTTCAAAAAGGACTTCCCAACACGATGCTTTTATATTCCAACTAATGTTCGGTCGACGTTAGGACCCTTTGGGAAGATTTCATTACAGTTTCATGAAAATTCCGAGAAACGTAATTACATGAAAGGAAATAGAATTTTCGTCGAAATTTTCTTTCTGTTACCCATTAATATAATGAAAGTCTTCGAGATAACGAAGTACCATTGTAAAAGTTTGAAAGCAAATAATTGAGTTATAAAATTTTCAAGCGTGAAAGTTTAATGGTTGTAATTTGTTTTTATCTATTTATTAATTAGTCGCGTAGTTCCTGTTCCCGTGGGAATATGGGGATAAAATATAGCCCCTGACACTTATAAATAACGTGGCTTTCTATAGTTAAAATAATTATAAAAAAGATTCAGTAGATCCAGAGGTTACACCCTACAATATTACAGCTTTACGTCTTTATAATATTAGTCATTATCAACCCATATTCAGCTCACTGCTGCGCTCGAGTCTCCTCTCAGATTGAGAGGGGTTAGGCCAATAGTCCACCACACTGCCCCAATGCGGATTGGCATACTTCACACAAGTTTCCTCACGATGTTTTTCCTTCACCGTTTGAGAAACGTGAGGAAACCTGCATATCAGAGATTTGTCTTAATTCTCTGCGTGCGTTTTCTTTACAAAAATGGTCCAGCCGTTTCGCTGATTAACCAAAAAAAACAGAGATACAAAAATTAAAAAAAAAATAACTTTTCTATTATTTATTTAATTGAATACCGGTTAACTAAAATTACAGACTGTTCCATTTTATTTATCTATATGGATGATTGTATATTTTCAGGGCTCATTTTATTTATCTGTGTATATTTTTAGGGCGCATGATGGAGATAAAAGGAAACTTCTTCCCTTCATTATCAGAGCAGGGAGTTCGTTCCACAATCACGGGGGATATCAAGCCCGAGTAAACAAGGTCAGTGAGATAAATGTTCTGTTTCATTTTGGTGGACCTTTAATCCGACTTCCAAAAAGGAAAAGATCAGATCGAATGTGTATATTCAAGGTACTCTTGGTACCTTCAAACGGATTATAACTATTTTTTCCGTTTCTAGTGCCTACATACTAGTCATTTTTAATTTTTTCAGCAAGGTGGCCATATTAGTCATTTCCGAAGAGCGATTTTCCGCGAATGTGTGAATGGAACGACGTTGGCGGTCGAGAATCCGTTGCGAATGCACTTTTCATTCATTCACCTTTCTAACAATGAGTTTACCGACAAGAACCGTACTTTCTGTTTTTTTTATTCTTTAAAAGTTAGCCCTTGACTACAATCTCACCTGACGGTAACTGATGAAGCAATCTATGATGGAAGCAGGCTTTTTTGTTAGGAGTAGAATGTAAAGCTACACCTCTGTCGGTTTCTACAAGTCATCGTACCGGAACGCTAAATTGCTCGGCGGTACGTCTTTGTCGGTAGGGTAGCTAGCCACGGCGGAAGCCTTCCTCCCACTAGCAATACCTGGACCAATTAAGAAAACCTCAATCGGCTCAGCCGGGGATCGAACCCATGACCTCTTGTAAATCCACTGCGCCACGGAGGTCGTGCAATATTTCTCGCTCGGGCACAACGGATAGCACGATACGTTTCACCCCGAAACCGGAGCATCCTTAGGAGATGTTGATGTCGCGTAGGTTAGTTGGTTTTTCGCGGATAATAGCAAAATAAACAAATTATTATATCAAATATCTATATTTTTAAGTGCCGCAAAATGGGCTAGATCGTTGTATGATAACAAAATATTGAAACATATTTTCCAGGTTTTCTTTCCAAATAATTACTCTCCAGGCAATGCGGACTACGACTTTTCCTTACTCCGGCTAGATCGTCCGATGCCTATTGGTCGTAATATAGCAGTTCTAAATCTACCTGCGAAGGAATATCACATAGAACCTGATGATATACTTATTGTCACTGGATGGGGAAGCACACATGTAAGTAACTATGTACAATGTAAACTTACCACTAATCTACTAAACAGCTTAATAAGGTATATCGTAAATAATACACTAAGCAAATAGCGGTAAAGGAGAATGGCGAGACTGCATATATTTTGGGACTAGCTGATAGAAGTAGCGAGCATAATGGAAATCTATTAATAGTTGTTTATCGTGATTAAACGAAGAAATAAGTAAATGGTAAGCAGTCTTAAATAGCAGGGAAAAAAGATATATCTTAAACTAGCAGATGCCGCGCGGTTTCACCCGCGTGGTTTCCGTTCCCGTAGGAATACAGGGATAAAATATTGCCTATAGCCTTCCTCGATAAATGGGCTATATAACACTGTAAGAATTTTTCAAATCGGACCAGTAATTCCTGAGATAAGAGCTTTCAATCAAACAAACAAACTCTTCAGCTTTATAATATTAGTATAGATTAGTAGGTACCCTATTTAAACATAAATGTGAAAAACATACATACAGCCGAACGTAGAACCTCCTCCTTTTTGGAAGTCGGTTAAAAACACCACCGCTAACATACAACTGCGTGATTGCTTCATAAATGTGACAAGGCGTTTTTGCAGACGACTTTTTTTATTAATAAAATATTTTTTTTTTCTTTTGATTCCCGTTCTGTAAAATCTCAATTTTTTTCCAAGCATCTTATAAAATAATATTTTAAATCAATACAAATAGTATGAGTGTACAACACTTCAGAGTGTGACTCCCACTTTCGCCAACCTCCTTTGTGGAGTTGTAGGGGGTAATCTCTGGATCTACAGACCGATTTTGAAAATTCTATTACCAATAGAAAACCAATAGAAAAATGCGTTTCATATGTTCTGTGGCATCTTCTCATGTAAATCATCATCATCAATCAATCATATATCGTCGTACGTACTTATTAAATACATTTGTTAGAGATAAACAAATAACATCGAAACCTTCTGACAGGACATAATTATTAAGCTGCCATTCAAACTATTACAATACCGCCATCAAGGAGCAAATATAGCTGTAGGTACGAGTACATACACGTAGACACTGTTCGAAAGTTAGAACACATGCGGTCGTTCCAACTAATACCCACACGATGTGACATCCATTATTAATGTTTCAAACAGCGAAGGTCTAAGCGATACGTAACACTAGCTTTACTACATGTTTAATATGTAGATATTCCTATTATAGATTTTTGATATAAAAATATTATTATCCAGAGCATCCTGTATATATTAGCTTATATACAGGGTGCTCTGGATTATTTCCCATAACTTAAGGGGTTATATTCTCTATTTCACCAGCGTAGAACCCGCTCCCGTGTTACGTTTATTTACGTAGCATTTTAGCCGTGAAAAAACCGCTGAACTAATTTTAAAAATTCTTTCACCAGTGAAAAGTTACATTATAAACAAGTTAAACACTATAATTTTATTTCCGTGTGCTCATAGGAACGGGAACTGTACGGTAAAACCGCGGGGTGAGACATAATTGGATTATCACCTAAAATATCCAACACATTTGATAAATTTTCCTAATATACAGAAAATTCACAGTAGTGTACTCATATCATCGGACCGAGCTGTCGCCCGAGGCGTCGCTATACGAGATTACTCGCAATATCCGTTCCGCCACATGCAAAATTAGATCATGTAGAAAAGTAGACTAATGAAAAACTGAACAATTAGTCTCGAGACTTACTGAGCAATTATTAATTTAGGGACTAACTTCTTCATCCTTCTGCTTTCGGTTGAACCTACGAATACATAATGATGATGATATGTTTTAATTATGAGTACCTATTGTTTTTTTTTTTTTTTTATTTACAAATTAGCCCTTGACTACAATCTCACCTGATGGTAAGTGATGATGTAATCTAAGATGGAAGCGGGCTAACTTGTTAGGAGGAGGATGAAAATTCACACTCCTTTCGGTTTCTACACAACATCGTACCGGAACGCTAAATCGCTTGGCGGTACGTCTTTGTGGGTAGGGTGGTAACTAGCCACGGCCTCCCACCAGCTAGACCTGGACCAATTAAAAAAACTCAATCGGCCCAACCGGGTATCGAACCCAGGACCACCGTCATTAAATCCACCGCGCATACCACTGCGCCACGGAGGCCGTCTAGTCTAGTTAGTCTCGAGACTAACTGAACAATTATTAATTTAGGGTCTAACTTCTTCATCCTTCTGCGTTGGTTGAACCTACGAATACATAAAGATGATATGTTTTAATTAAGAGTATTGTTTGAGTTATAGAAATATTTTTGTTTCCTCAGGAGTCCGGTTACGGTAACATTCCGGAGCGGGTTCGCTTTGTGCCGGTGCCGGTGATGAAACTGGAGGCCTGTCAGAAGGCCTACCGGTTCTACATCACGCAGCGGATGCTGTGCGCGGGATATGCCTCTGGAGGGAAAGACGCTTGTAATGTAGGTTATTGAGCTAGATCAACTAGATAGCTTTTTTTTAAAAAGAATATTTGCCATATATTTTTAACCATTCGCTGCCCGCGAGTATTTTATTAAAAAGCCCGTCTGCGTTGAAGAAGCCGACAGTCAGGGAATGCGGTTTTAATCTACCGTTGTGAGCCATTTAAAAAGTCTTTATATTCCTCTATCGCGCGGAGCATTATACTGTGCTCGCCTATTGCCCTTACTTTATATTTTTTTACATGTCACGTAACGGATACGATGGGCGACCGGTCGTTCATTTAGGAGTCAAGTGGATAAGATGATCAATATTCCCATTCCCTCCAACTAGTCGGGAAATACCACAGATATATGAGCGTTAGCTTTTAGCGTTGTCTGTTCTGTGGGAAAGACTGTGCTATTTAGAACTTAAGCGAGCGGCGCAGCTGATTAAATTAATTAATTAAAACAATTATAACTCCATGTACGATATAAGGACTATTTGAAAATCGAGGCATCTTTACCTTGCACTGGTTAGTACATTTACGCAAGCAAGCAATAAATCATCGACGACAAACAGAAACTTAAGCCGCTTATTATAAGATATATTATTTTATATTATTAAAGAGGCCTTCTTATATTATTAAAGAGGCCTTGCCTCTGATTCCGGAGGGTGTGGGTTCAAATCCAGTCTGGGGCATGCACCTCCAACTTTTCAGTTGTGTGCATTTTAAGAAATTAAATATCACGTGTCTCAAACGGTGAAGGAAAACATCGTGAGGAAACCTGCATACCTGAGAATTTTCTTAATTCTCTGCGTGTGTAAAGTCTGCCAATCCGCATTGGGCCAGCGTGGCGGATTATTGGCCTAACCCCTCTCATTCTGAGAGGAGACTCGAGCTCAGCAGTGAGCCGAATATGGGTTGATAATGATGAAGATATATTATAAGATAAAATATAATGTATTTAAATGTTTTCAGCACGACTCAGGCGGGCCAGCGGTAAGGGAAGGTGTTTTGCTCGGAATAGTCTCGTTTGGGGGAAAAAAGTGCGGCGACCCGCGGTCCCCCGGTGTTTACAGCAGGGTCACTGAAATCACGCACTGGGTAGAGAAAACCATCAGTAACAACGAGGCATGCGATGTGCCAGAGCTGAAAGCGAAAATTGAAAAGGCTAGACAAAGAGAACGCGAGTTGCAGAGGTAAATGTCAGCTTGTCACTCTCAGCTTTTACCAAGAGTCATCATCTTCATCATCATTATCAATAACAGCCCATACTATTGAACACGAGTCTCCTCAGAATTAAAGGGGTTAGGCTAATAGTCCACCACGCTTGCAAAATCCAGATAGCAATATCCAGTCACAGTAGGTAGGTTCACATACGTATGAGAATTGAGAAAATTCTCAGTTATGCAGGTTTCCTCGCGATGCTTTTCCTTTACCGTTTGAAGCACGATATTTAATTTTTTTTTAATGCACATACATGAAAAGGCAGAGGTGCATGCCCTGGACCGAATTTGAATTAAAGGCAGAGGTCATAGGTACATATCCACTTAGTTATCACAGCTTCACCGGAGGTACTGTCCAAATAAGTGATGAAACAAGTACTGCAATTATTACCTGCTTTTTAAACTTATGTCCCTATTGATATTCTTTTGAACCACGAGATCCTGGGTTCGACTCCAGATTGGGTCGTGAGGGTTCGGAAGTGGGTCATGTTACATCCTTGTGCCTCGGAGAGCACGTCGCTCACAGTTTACGGCGACGACATTAACATCTGATAGCGGTCGTTAAAGATACATTATCACCATAAACCCACCAACCTGCAGTGGAACAGCATGGTGGGTCTACTCTCCATATCCGCTTTCTTATAAAGTAGGAGCTGGCCCTTATAAACTCTGGTGGGGCATTTAAATAAGCTGATAATAACACACGTCACTTAAGCCTGTTGCAAATTGGTGCGAATGAGTGCGCCATAAAACCAAAATTATTTACTACAAGTAAGCTTTTAACAAGCACTTTTGAAACACTTCCAATAATTCAAAAACCGTTATAATAGACTGAAAACGGTATTAGATATTTTCGGAAATTTCCTTAGAGTTGTAAGGTATACAGAATGACGCTTTTATGTGTGAATGAAGGAGCGGCAGCAAATCAGAAACATGTTTATTCATTATCGACTTTCTGATTTATTTTTTATTCTTTACAAGTTAGACTTTGACTACAATCTCACTTGATGGTAAGTGATATGATGCAGTCTAAGATGGAAGCGGGCAAACTTGTTAGGAGGAGGATGAAAATCCACACCCCTTTCGGTTTTTACACGGCATCGTACTGGAACGCTAAATCGCTTGTCGGAACGTCTTTGTCGGTAACTAGCCACGGCCGAAGCCACCAGCCAGACCTACCGCGGTTTCCAAAAAAACCGCGGACAGACTGACGGACGGACAGAAACATGGACATGGCAAAACTATAGGAGTTCCTTGTGGACTACGTAACCCTAAAAACCTACAATATTGAAATTCGTTAAATTATAATATCAAAATATGATTTGTGCACAGTTGCGGTTACATTTCATGTATTCGATCCCACAATAATTTACAATTGTTTATCCTATTTGTACACACGACGAATAGGATAAATAATCTACGACTGGTAGCGGTATTGTAATATTTACATAGAGAGCCCGATAGCAACGCATGCCTCATGAGGAATTTAAATAATAATTTAGCTTAAATACTTTTCTTCTATAATATACTTGAACTTTTTTATAGGTTTAAGGCTAGAGTAGAAGATAAAAAGAATAAAATTAAGAGCTGGCTGCGAGACACACTCAAATCCCCAAGTTTTCTAGAAAGGGCCAAGAAAAAGCTTATAGAGGCTGGGTTTCATTTTAGAAGGAATTTTAGAAAATTTGACGAATCAGTAGCAGTCATGGATGATAAAACTATGGATGAAATCAATTTATCTAATCAGATTCACGAGCGAATATTAGAAGAAGACGCAGAAAAAAACGAGGCGGAGGTGTTTCTGAGAACTTTAGCAATGCAAGAGGTTATATTCAATAGGGATAGCAAGGAAAAATTTTCTTCCAGAGGTTCTGATGGTAGCGAAGAAAATATGGAAGCTATAATAGCGTATTTACTCAAGAAATAAACATTGAAAAACATATTTTATTTTTTCTTAATCAATGATTAGTTATAGCCCTTTGTCGTATTTAATACCGAGGTAAGACAGGCGCTTACACAACTTAAGCCGAAAAAGTCCGCGGGACCAGATGGCATACCACCGTACCTATTCAGAGACTGTAGATGGGTACTAGCGGAGCCACTGCATTACATATTTAATCAGTGTCTTAAAGGTGCTGTGTTTCCGGAGATTTGGAAATTAACAAGAGTCGTCCCAGTTCCTAAAGGTCGATCGGGAACACAGTTAGAGGGGTACAGGCCTGTAGCGGTGCTGTCCACTCCCGCAAAAGTATTAGAGTCAGCGATCCACAAAAACATATATAACCAGGTCAGCGTACAGCTATCGGACGCGCAGCATGGATTCAGACCAGCGAGGAGTACGACGAGCAACCTTCTCACGTATATGTCTTATATTGTTCCAACACTGGACAGGGGGCGACAGACTGATGCAGCATATTTTGATTTTAAAAAGGCTTTTGATTTAGTAGATAACGACGTGCTCTTAAAAAAGTTAGCATCGGTTGGGTTCACTAAACATCTTCTGAACTGGTTTGCGAGTTACTTACGGGATAGGCAGCAATATGTGGATTACGGTGGTTATAGGTCTGAACCGTATTTCACCAGATCTGGTGTGAGTCAAGGGAGCAACCTAGGACCTTTACAGTTTATTTTAATGATAAATGACCTGCCTCTGGTGATCAAGAACGCAAAGTGCTTGTTGTTCGCAGATGACCTCAAGCTCTTTTTGACTGTAGACGATGAGAATGACTGTGTTAGATTACAAAATGACATCAATCGAGTAGTTAAATGGAGTGAGGACAATAAGTTACAATTTAACACTTCTAAATGTGCCATAATTTCGTTTTCTAAGGCACAGTCTCCCCTTCGTTATGATTATAAGATCGATGGGGTACCAGCTTCGAGAGTTTCGGAGGTGAAGGACCTGGGGGTGATTTTGAACACGGAGCTGACGTTTCGTAATCACATAACAAAGTGCTGCAAGAAAGCCTACAAAAATTTAGGTTTTTTGCTACGTACTGTTAGGGGCTTCAGCAACATAAAAGCGGTAATAGTGCTTTATAATGCTTTGGTGAGAAGCCAGTTAGAAAGTAACTCGGTCATATGGGCTCCACATGAGGTTAAATATAGCCTGATGTTGGAGCGCGTACAGAATAAATTTATTAGATATTTGTATATGAGGCTGTATGGGGTATACCCATACTATCCATTAATGTACCCAACGTTATTTATACTAGGTATGGTCGGATATAATGAACTGCGGGTTAGGAGGGAACTGGCACTCGTGTTATATATCTTTAAACTCCTAAGAGGAAAGGTGTATAATGCGGAGGTACTAGTACAGGTGAGCCTAAACGTCCCGGACCGTTACGTGTCGCGGAGACGCAAGCCTCAGTTGCTGGTGGTACCGAGCGGACGTACTATTTTAGCCAAAAAAGCTCCGTTGACGTGCGCACTTCGCACTCTGAACGTCGTAGCTGAAAACATCGACATCTTCTCTTGTACTCTGAGTGAACTCACAAGGATTGCTGAGTGGTGTATTTGTTATACTAAGTAGGTAATATTAATTGTAATGTATATAGGTAAATAGAATTAAGTTTTAGATTTATAATATAGTACTAAGCAAGCGAATTAGGTGATACCTGTAAGGCTAGTTTTAAGTTATGATGATAATAAATAAATAAATAAATAAATAAATCTGTAGTTGATTTGATTACTGCAATTGGTAATATTGAACACATACCGATTACCGATACATCGACGGCTTGCCATTGGCTGATCGTCGCAGTGCTGCCATCTATGCTAGCTAGCAAATACTACAGAGACAATCTTCAACCTTATCCATCATCTCATCATCGCGTGGGTTCGTAACCGTGAGGTGGAACCTCAAATTACTCAATTTCCAAACCCTGGGTGATTTTGATGCAGTGCTAATGTTCAAGGGATCAAGTCGTCGGTAGCAGCTTGTGCGTACCGACATTTTCCTTCCGGTTAATTATTGGTAATTGCGGGTTTCTATCAAAAATACAGGTGTAGGACACAATCCTTTTCGGCCAAATTATTGTTATCTATTACGGTACGGTCCTTCGATTATGCAACACCCTTGACTGCGATCTCGACTGATGTTCAGTGATGATGCAGTCTAAGATGGAAGCGGGCTTACTTGGAAGAGTTACAACTTCATTCTACTCATGACATGAGTCTAACGGTAGATTACGCGGTATCGTACGGGAACGCTCTAAATCGTATGGTGGAACGTATGTGCCGATAGGGCCACGGCCGAAGCACAGTAGATACGAAGCCTGTGGCAATTTTGAAAATACAAAATCCTAAACTGATCTGATCTGGGAATCGAACCCGGGACCACTCTGTTGTGAACCACAGCAATACCAACTGCACCACAGAGGACGACAATTTGTTTTTAATGTCTAATGTAATAGGTATTTTTTATTGTTGTTTATATACAAATTTAACCAAAATATCGAAAAAGAAAACTTTTTACAAATAAATCCACCCAAAAACCATAAAATAGTTCAATAAATAGTATGTATTGTATTATTTCCATCTGGCGACGAGTAGTTGGGCTACGTAACACAGCGCCATCTAGCGGTGAAACGTAAAACTATGAAGGAAAGAGCAGTGATGATAGTATTTTGTTACATAAAACTTAATATTGATAACTGCTCATAGGTGGCGTGGTGTGCTTTTATAAAAATATTTATCCTGAAATAGATTTCAGTGGAATATAAACATTCATAGATAAAATAAATGACAGGTAATTGATATTTATAACAATCTATTTAACAAAAAAATTCAACCGACTTTAAAATCACAGAAATAAACGATAAAGCGAAAAATAACATCGTAGGTATGTGCTACTTTCTGATCACTTCGAAGGCGGTGCCAAGCCAGTGGCGTATTAAATAAAGCCGTTTTTGAAAGAACCACGGGAAAGAACCTTCTGAAAATCCTACAACTTTATGATCTAAACGGCTTCAGTTAATGCATTACACTGAACACTGTTGGCACCACTGCCGCTCGTGTAAATGAACACTTATGGAATCGTCAGGATCGTAAAGGAAGTTTTTTGGGCGTCTAGATCAGCATTGGAATCGGGGGTGTAAATAAACTAGTACCTCTTCCAAATAAGCCGCTTCCATCATGAACTGCATCGTCACTTAACATCAGCCCACCCTAGCCAAGTGGCACGTCGATTCTCTTTCTACGATCTCGAACGCTTCAAAAAGTAGAAAGATGTATGGGAATGACATTTGCTATCGACGGGTCACGTGATCAAGATCTGTCATTCCCATACATTTTGCTGGTTTTCGAAGCGTTAGCGATCGTAGAAAGAGAATCGTGCCACTTGGCTAGAGGGGCAGGTGAGACTGCAGTCAAGGGTTACTTTTCATTGAATAAAATAAAAAAAAAAAACAAAACAAAAACAAGGTAACTGCCCAGTGGTTAGCGCCTTTAGTCAGATAAACCTAATCCACCAACAACAATTATCATACTACGCACTTCAAGGAAGGTAAATCATCCTAACCTCATTATTGTGTTTAATCATCGTGTTTGCAATTCCTTATCAATGCACTTTGAGGAAAAACTGCAGATCAGGGTACGATAAAAAAATGCAATGACTGATAAAAACGGGTTAACAATCTGGTATTATGCATTATATAAATTGGCAATGGCTTACAAGTTGGATGACCGCATTTTGTGTAGAACTAGTCGACACCCGCGGCTTTGTTCACGCTTCGTCAATCATCGTGCAAACTGTGCATATACATCATCATCATCATCATATCAGCCGATGGACGTCCACTGCAGGACATAGGCCTTTTGTAGGGACTTCCAAACATCACGATACTGAGCCACCTGCATCCAGCGATTCCTTGCGACTCGCTTGATGTTGTCAGTCCACCTGGTGGGGGGTCGACCAACACTGCGCTTACTAGTGCGGGGTCGCCATTCCAGCACATTGGGACCCTAACATCCATCGGCTCTTCGAACTATGTGCCCCGCCCATTGCCACTTCAGCTTCGCAACTCGTTGAGCTATGTCGGTGACTTTGGTTCTTCTGCGGATCTCCTAATATCTGATACTATACTTAACTTACCAATTAATATCAACTGCTTAAAGTTTAGGCAATCACTAATTTTACACAATTTATTTCGACCAAAATTTGAAATTATTAAATTAGCCTTGTCATTGGACAAACTTCAAAATATCTATTGGAGTTATTTTAGGAACTTTTTGTGTATTACCAAGCTACTGTTTACGTAAGCTGCAGAAATTAGCAATTAGGAAGATGCTCATAAGAAAATCGTTGTTTCTGTTGGTGAAAACCATATAAAAATTCTTAGTAATATTATGTAGGGAAATTATGATATTAGCCCCAGCAAATACACTCATCATCGTTATCAACCCATATTCGGCTCACCGCTGAGCTTGAGTCTCCTCTCAGTATGAGAGGGGTTAGGCCAATAGTCCACCACGTTGGCCCAATGCGGATAGGCAGACTTCACACGATGTTTTTCCTTCACCGTTTGAGACACGTGATAATTAAATTCTAAAAATGCACACAACTGAATAGTTGGAGGTGCATGCCCCAGACCAGATTCGAACCCACACCCGCCGGAATAGGAGGCAGAGGTCATATCCACTGGGCTATCACAGCTTAGACACTCAGCAATAATACCTATAAATAAAAATTAGTAGGTTGTGTTGAAAACAAACTTGCAACTCGCAGGGACGCAAACTAAGATTTTTATACACACGGACACTCTCTGTAATCATTTTGTGAATGAAATATCAAAATGCCTACTGCCCGATAATGACTTAAAATAGCACTGACTGATAAAACAGGCAACGATCTGCGATTATGCATCGTGTTATAAAAATAGGTCGGTGACTCCAAGTATTAGTACACGATGCATCGGTATTGAAGTTATTTTTTATAGAAAATTCTCTTCAGTTTTTAATCGACTTCAAAAAAAGAAAGCGAAGCGTATATATTTTTTTTTTGTATGTTTGTTACCGCACTTCATAATTTCTTATTTTCATTTTACCACAAAATTACTAAACCGATTTCTGTGAAAATTAAATGCTAGGACATAAAATAAAAACATTTTTTAAAAACATAAAAATAAAATATTTTTAACAAAAAAATTCAATCGACTTCAAAATCGCAAAACTAAAAGAGAAAAATAACATCGTATGTGCTACCTTCTGATCACTTAAAGGCGGTGCAAAACCAGTGACGTATTAATTACTAAATAAATTTATTTCAAGCAAGCATTTTTGTTTCTTTTGTGCGAAATTCACCCTTCATTTGGGCCCCCAACCAATTTTGATATGTCCTATATCAAAATTGGGAGTCCTAGGGGAGAAGTACCTAATGATAACAATTAGATCACCACACCTCTTCTAACAGAGAATGTTCTCATCCGTAAATCCATCATGTTTAAATATGAAATGGTTTCCGATTATTGCGCCACTCTATCGTCAGAAAATAAACGGTGATATGTTATAACACGGTGATGACGTGTCAAGGTTCTAGGACCTTGAAGTGACTGATAGTGAAGTGTCGATAACCGGGGGTGTGTTGAGGAGTCGGACGATGCTTTTTGTGGAAGGGTTATTTGGTGATAGGGTAGTTAACTCATATCAAATCCGACTTCCTACTATTATTATAAACACGAAAGTTTGTATGTTTGGATGTTTGTTACTCTTTTTATCCCGAAAAAATCCTTGGATTTACGAGATTTACGAAAACCTTATGATTTTGATGGTATGAGTGTTTGTTACTCTTTCACGCCTCGGCTGAACTGAACTACTGAACCGAATCGCCCAAAATTTGAAGTAGAGATAGATTATAGTCTGGATTAATACATAGGCTACTTTTTATCCCGATAAAACCCATGGATCCCGAGGGATTTGTGAAAAAGTAAATTCCACGCGGATGACGTCGCGGGCGTCTGCTAGTTTAATATTAAAAGTATTAATTTCGCATAGTAGATGGAATAATGGGTCCGAAATATATCGATATTAACTAATAAAAGTTAAGGATCTCTTAAAAATAGTAGATTGTTATACGAGGGGCTAAAAAGACCCATTATACACGAGATATTTTTAGAGCACGAGCCGTAAAGCGAGGGCCGCTAAATAGAAACCGAGTTTGTAATGGGTTTAGCCCCACGTGTTACACTATACTTTTCACTGCGATTGCGGGAAAATAAAATAATAAATAAGTAGCAATTAAAATAAAATATTGAATACTGTAATTCAATGTTTTATTTTAATTGCTACTTACAAATACAAGTGTGGATGTTAAGGGAGCTGCTTTTACCCGGTAACTTAATTTCCGACTGCTGTGAAGATGAATATTAATAAAGTAGGTGGGGTAAACGTGGGACTCATTAGTTTATAAAACTCCTTCCTTAAGTGAATCCAGTCGTTGTACATTTCTCCACTTAACAATTTTTTTGTAGGTAGTTATTTAATTTGTAGGTTATTTTTGTTCCATCTCCAAATTAGGGTCACCATTCTCACTAGATAAAGACATAATAATTATTGTTGCGAAATATGTAAGTTACGGTCACAAATTGACAATATTTTTTTTTAAATAACATAAGGCTTTTTATTTTTATTTTTACTTATTCTTTCCCATGAGGAAAAGGCAAAGGCAATACACCGTACCGCCAAGTTTTCAAATCTCGCACTTTGAATTTGCAACGAAATAAAAGTCAAATATTTTTTTCCTTATTCTTTCCCATGAGGAAAAGGCAAAGGTAATACACCGTACCGCCAAGACTTCAAATCTCGCACTTTGAATTATTTGCAACGAAATAAAAGTCAAATATTTTTTTTGCCTTATTCTTTCCTATAAGGAAAAGGCAAAGGTAATCCACCGTACCGCCAAGACTTCAAATCTGCACTTTAAATTTGCAACGAAATAAAAGTCAAATAAAATAAATGAAAACATTTCCCAGACAAGAACGCTGAATTTCGTTCCAATTTAAAACTTTTTATCAAACAACCGGGGCCTTACATTTATGTAACTATGATGAGTCTATTTACGAATAAAACCTCCTTCGTTTTATAGTAGGCTAGTACTCGTAACATACGAAAATTAAAAAAACAAAATCAGTTTACCCCCTAGAGGCTGAAAAGGTTGTTACTTTTTCTAATTTTCCAAACGTCAAACACGTCGTCCTCTATTTTGTGACGTCACAAAGTTACTTGATGTACTAAACGTCAAACTAATAGGGATGATGAGAGTTTTTTAAATTGAATATAAATTAAAAGTATACTAATAGTAAAGCAATTTTGTAAAAGGAACAGGGTATCTGCGATCATTACTTTCGAAGCTACAGGGATTTAAAGAGTCAGATTTGCGGCGCTGCCGCGGATCCCTGAAAAACGCCCCATACAAAATGGCTTGAAATAATGACGTCATAGGCAATGTAGTGATCGTTAGATTTGTATGCGCGTTCAAACAAAATTACTAATATCTTTGTTATTTGTGCGTTTATGCTTATAGTTCATATATTAAAATATGTCACATTTAATGTAAGGAAGCTAAAACTGTATGAATTTTCATCTAATTACGATAAAATATTTTTAATAGATTTTGAAATTTTATAATCTCATTTATTTTGCAAATATCCAGATAATCTTTGCTTTTTATGTATAAATTAGTTAACATTGACCCTATTTACCCGAATGTATCATAAAAATCAATATATTCAAACCTAGTCATCATCCCCATTGTTAACTAATATTTTTGTCAAACGCTCCATTTGTATGGGATTTATTATAGTGACGTCATGAAACAGTTGAAATTTATACTCATTTTGACACGTTTTGGCTCATTTTGTCAAAAATATGTTTAAAAACTAAAATTTTCATATACCTATCACGTCTCAAAAAATATGATTTTTTTTCTATCTAATAGTAGTAGAACAATTTAATACCATTTTACAAAAGTGTCAAATAGCCTATTCTTTTTGTAGTAATAATTCATGACTCGATGAAGTTTCACTTGATGGCAAGTGAAAAACCATCACCTACGAGTGTATAAATAGAATTTGTGTTTGAAATGAACCCTTGTAGACAATAGACAGTGTATTTTTACATCTTTGGCGTGCAGGACGCCTTTTAGCAATGACTTGCTGAGTTACTTCAGCCTTTACTACTTATTGATTACCTACCTAAAAATACCTTATTAACTTATTTGTTTTAAGCTATTGCATTTTGTGCGACCGAATCAAGAAATTCCGTAACGAAAATTAACCTAACACCCAAGCCGTGCATCTAGTTAACACATTTCGACGTTGTCATATCGACTCAACTGGACAAGTGGTGTGAAAAAAAAATACTGCATAAATAATTATAATTGCATAAGTTGATAAAAATGCTATGCAATCTTTAACCGTGGCAGTCCTCAAGTACCAAAAGTATTTTTATTTTATAAATACCTTACATAATAACAACATCAAGTCTTTAGATTTTGGAGCTTTTTTGAGATAATTTTCAACCCGTTTAATTAAATTTCTTAAAGTAGGGCGGTGACATAAAGGGGAAGTGATCGATTCTTCTCGATTTGCACGCTCTTGCGTAAAACTGGTTGCAACTGAAAGATATTATACACAGGGTGTTGCGAATTTACAACTGTTAATTAATTACTTATCGATATACTTATAAAAAATATTAACTTTTGTAAACTATTTCACAGCAGCAAATCCTATATATTCATTCATTTAATTTGATACAAAATATTAACTTTGCATTTTACTAAAATTATACAGAGTTTAATACTAGTGTTTTAAGTTGATAGATAATTCTATTTCATGCTTGTATTACTTAAAATGAAGAATGCAATAAACTTTACCATTAACATGATACTTACTTTTTCTTGTATTGTATGTTTCTTTGTGGTGCACAATAAAGTATATTTTCATTTTATTTCATTTCATTTCATTTCATTACTTACCAATTATTGTCTCAAAATATTCAATTTAAACACATCTTATGTAATCTAAATAAAATAGTAACTAGGTGGTTACTATATGAGTAGTACTCGTATATTTATGATAAGTAAAAGTAGATCAGTTATACTAACACAAACATCCTGTATAACACGTCGTTCCGGTCTACTTGCCCGGTTGCTTGACTGTCGCTTACATAACATACTGTGGTAATGTCTTTTTATGGCTACTAGACCACCATCTTTTTGTAAAGTCTAGGAGCTAGTGTCCAAAATTAGACTATATAGATAAACATATACCTAGTATATTATACATGTAGTGGCGTGCATAAGGTTTTTAAATAGGGTATGCACTATACGTAAAAATGGTAGAAAATGGAAAATTCCTTTTTGAATACAACTTCGCAGTGACTAGCCGAGTCATAAATATTGTAAAAGAAAAGTCAGTCATCACGAAATACTTGACTTACAAAGACGATATTTGGCAGTTTATAATTAACAGACATTGAAAGGATTTTGCGACAGGGCCGGATTAAGGAGACCTAAGGGCGGGCGAAGTCGCGGCGTTCCCCAGTATATTTACAATACCTCCCCCCCCCTCCCCGGCTGCGCCAATTGAGGTTTTCTTAATTGGTCCAGTTCTGGCTGGTGGGATGCTTCGGCAGTCGCTAGTGAGCGATTTAGCGTTCCGGTACGATGTCGGGTAGAAACAGAAAGGGTGTGGATTTTCATCCTTGTCCTAACAAATTAGCCATCCAACTTAGATTGTATCATCACTTACCATCATGTGAGATTGTAGTCAAGGGCTAACTTGTAAAGAATAAAAAAAATACAATAAGTACGGTTCTTGTCGATAAACTCATTGTTAGAAAGGTGAATGAATGAAAAGTGCATTCGCAGCGGATTCTCGACCACCGACATCGTTCCATTCACACATTCGCGGAAAATCGCTCTTCGGAAATGACTAATATGGCCACCTTAGCGCACAGATGTTACTTAATATAATGTATCTTTATTGGAATTTGCATTGTTTTAATACGTGCACCACCTACATTGTATGTATACTTTCTATAAACACTAATTGTTAATTAAATGTGTTAGTTTTTATTACTTAAGTACAGGATAGGACTGTAATTACAAGTATGTAAGCAAAAAAGGACTTTGATTGAAGAGTAGTTAGTGAGTAGAGAGACGGATTTGCGTACATTTTACTGAAATTCATGTATAGCTAGTTCGAAGAGCCGATGGACGTTGGGGTCCCAAGGTGTTGGAATGGTGACTCCGCACCGGAAAGCGCAGTGTTGGTCGACACCCCACTAGGTGGACCGAAGACATCAAGCGGGTGGCGGGGAACCGCTGGATGCTGGCGGCTCGAGACCGTTTTGTTTGGAAGTCCATGCAAGAGGCCTACGTCCAGCAGTAGACGTCCATTGGCTGTTAATGATGATGATC